>NC_133975.1:130299518-130607574 GCF_047716275.1 Strix uralensis
AGTGCTTCTGTCCCACCCTTTGGTGACACCGTTCATGTCTCTGAATGCCGTCAGTTCCCTCCTCCCAGTTGCGTGCAAGCCCTGGACACTGCCTGCCCATCCCTCCTCTGTTCCCGCACAGCATCAGCCCTGTGATGCAGCACTGAAGTAATGCAGAATAAACCAATTTAAAACAGGAACTATGAATTTCTTCCCTGAGAAGCCTTCTGGATAATAAAGGGACTCACAGCTGACCCAGGAGGAGTTGTGAGAAGTGACCCTGCATCTTTTTGCAGGATGGGACCACTCAAAGCAGTCAGCGGAGCACACGAAAATATGACAAGGGGTAAACTTGCTTAAAAACCATCAAGGTCGGGCATGTTCAGAAGACCTAATAGCACCGTGGGGTAGGCACTAGAGCCATCAGGTCCTTCCCACACTGCGAAGCAGGGTATGTGAATCCAGCATAGACATCTAGGACAACTTGGCAGGACATCTATACGTGCCAGTTCCATGTAGGTGCGAAGCAGCGTCTGCAAATAGAATAATTTGCTAGTGTTAATGGGCTGTCAGTTTTCTTGACGATCTCCTGTTTAAATATGATTTGATTTTGAATTTACCAGGCCTTACTTTGCTTAGCTTCTGAAATCTGATCCGATCGCATCACACGCTGGTATGGCCGCAAGTTTCAGCAGTCTTCTCCCTGCCAGCTGTGCTGGAGAACAAGCAGCTGGTTGTGCCAAGCAGAGCAGCCTCGACTGCAGGCTGTGATCGGAGGAGAATATTCCATTGTAACGCTCTGTTGTGTCCTGTGTGTCTTGCTGCAGAGGTAAAATTACATAATAGTAGCAAGCTGCAGTGACTCACCACGCTGCTCGTGTGATTTACAGCAGCTCCCTAAACGATGTTTTTGCTCAGCATGCCACATAACCCATAATTGCAAACATGTGAGTAGACAAGAAGTACATTTTTCCAATTCCGTGTTATTTAGTATCAAGCAATCTCTGATGACTAAAACAGATGGAAATCTCTTGGTATGGATATATTGTCACCTTTGATCTAATTCTTTTTATCTTGCTGTCTCCCTCTCGATGAAGTATTTTTCTACAAATTCTTTGTCTTAACAGTCTTCGTTTTTCTTCATGCTATCCAAGGATATTTAATTTTTGCCCTATTCCAGTGTCTCTTGCCAAGATTAATACTCCAGCTGCCTGGAAACTCTGAATTCCTTTGTTTTGAATTCATTCCTGTCATCTTTGAATGACTATACATTCTCCTATCTCTGTGTCTGATCTTTCAGAATCATTTTCTACATATTTTAGCCAAACTTTTCTCATGGATACTTCTCCTCTCCATCTGTTTGCTGCTTTTCTATCAGCTCCCTGTCTGTATTCAGCCTACACCCCCCTTTACAAATCCCTTTTTTTTTCCCCCCCTTTTTCTATAGGTGACCCCATTTCATGCATAGATTCTTCATTTATTAATTGCAGATCAAGAGGTCACCTCTTCTGTCTTCCTCTGCTACAGGCAGGATCAGCCTAAGTTACTCCTGAGGGTACTTCAGTGTTTTCTTCATTTTCTTTCACTGCTGGGAAATGTCACAGCTTCCCATCCCTCTGAGTTCAGGGTTGCAATGTTCCCCCAGTGGGAGAAAAAAAAAAAGCTTTTCATTTGCACAGGGGATGTAGGTTAAGGTAATTTAAGCCCGTTGCTAATTGTCCTATCATAAAACTGGAGAACAGATTATCCCTTCTCCCTGCTTCCCTGATAGCTTTTATGTGAATGAAGGTAGTTACCTTTTCTACTGTCAGTCTTTTTCTAGCCCAAATCACCGTATTTCCTTCAATTTTCCCCCCATTAGTCACGGTTTCTAGAACTGACATTGCTGTTGCTCCACACTAGGCAGCCCAATCGATGTGCTAGCGACGGGCAAGTCTGGCTGCTGCCTGCAAGTTTGTGCTGTTACTGGGATGCTTCTTGATCATTATTTTCCCACGTGAGAGTATTCAGCTGTTCTGAAATGCTGCTTCTTTGATTTGAAGATGACAGTTTAAGAAGAGGACATGACTATTTGGCATTTGGTACTCTGAACTCATCGACAGCTAGTAAGATTAGAGACAGACAGTACCTTCTCTGGTGTGGGCTGGGAGGCTTTTGCCTTTAAACTTGTTTAGATTTGACTTTTTTAAAAAAACTTGTGTAGTTTTAAAATGCTCTAGTTTGTTATCAGTGAGCATTCACCAATTTCCCTTAGGAAGTTTGTCAGAGAAATGGGAGGAATGAATCCATCTGATTCAAACTCAAAAATCCTTTGTTCATAGTAATCATTTATAGGCAGAGTGCATGAATTCAAGCAAAGTTGTAGTTGAAAGGTAACCCATAAAGCAAGCACAGTGTGAAACCTGTGGTAAATTTATGGAAATCGTGTTGCCTTTTCTTTTTTATATTATTAAAAAAAATACTACTTGTGTTTAAAAAAAGACTCTTGACATTTGAAACTCTTCTACTAATGTTTTCCTGCCCCGGTGAAGTGTTTCTCTGTATAATTCAACTTCAGGAAGCCCTTGAGTATTTACTGAAATCAGTCAGGGATGTGTCCATAAAAGTGTGTTCCCTCCTACCTTTGTATTTCCTAGTTATTTTCTTAAGTAAAAGTCGGGTAATCATCGAGATGTAAAGGTTGTGATTGTATGGAAATCGTTATACCAAATTGGCACTTCTTTTGCTTTATCTTTAAACATCTACTACATACAGGTGTGTGTATGGAGAGCTGGGATTTCCAGAGGGGTTGTGAATGCTGTGGGGCCGTACATCAGTGCTGGCTGCTGTGTGTCCCGCGGGTGCCAGTGACACCATCGCTCAGGGAAGTTGCTTCAAAGCACTGCAAATGAAAACATCTATTTTTTAAGAGGTTATTAAAAATATTAGCTACACTGTGACTTTAAATAAACACGTGAAGAATCCAAAAAAAATTTACAGCAGTGCTTGAGACCTCTTGGGCTTGTCAAAATCCTATGAATTAAGGAGAGCAGTACAAAGCAGTATGTGTTTTCTGGGTTGCACATCCATGACTTTGATAGTAGGAGATAACTTTTACTAGCAAAAATTTAAACAAAAATAAACATACACAGCAGTTTTTTCTTTGAGAGAACATGGCAGCTACCATACTGTCCGGAGCAGCATTTTATCTAAAACCTAAAACCTTTATCTAAATTCTAGTCTTTCGTGTCTTGGAAGCTGTTACATTTCTGTTCATGCCAAAGGAAGAATAAAGGTAATAACATATAAAATATATCTATGTGTGATCACAAAGCAGACACGTGTCTAGGATGGTCTAATAGGCTGATTTTTGCAGTGTTGCTCTTCAGAGGGAGGCTGTCCAGCAGTGCTGATGTTATTTGATGTGTCACTGCTGGTGTTCAGGCTGATCCGTGCCTCCGAGGAGCCCCAGCGCTGGGCTGGGTGTAAGGAGCTGCAGGGAGGCAGAGCGGCGGTGTTTGAGCTCTAAATTCTGGGGAGAACATCCTCTGTTTGGAAATTCCCTCTGTGGGATTTAATACAAGTCTACCAGTTCTTTTCCTAGCTTTCAGATATTTTAGTTGCTTCATTGCATCTATACAATTACGATTTTTTTTAACTTATGACAGCTTTTACCCTTTAAAGTGGCAGAAGCATGCTAGGCTATTGCCCTGGTCATAATATATTTGATATAATATATATTTTCCATCAGAATTTTTTTCTTTTTTGCAAAGGGTATTTAGGATGTGCAAATGTATTTATGTACATTATGTACTTATGTAGCTGTCCTCGTCCAAAAACGTACTTATGACGAGGCAGTCTGTGTTGAGGACTCTCTGCTCCTCTTCTGAGTCAGCGGTGACTGAGTGGGTGTGCAGGCCGTATGCTCTACCAGAGTCATTTTGAAATGAAATACTTTTAATAAAGAGCCTATGGTATGTGATCTCTTCTGGTTTTAGGCAAGGGACTCTGGAATTAGCTTGCAGCAATCTTTCCTTTGTTGCTGGGACCCTCGTGCTGTGAGCACCATGTCCTGGTAAAGCTACCTCAGCTCCAGCTGGGGCTGCCCGATGGCTGTAGGGGGGCTGCCCGATGGCTGTAGGGGGGCTGCTCTGGAGTTTCCTTCTGTGCTCCCATCCCTTCGTGGGATCCCTTCGCTGCTTTTTCAGAGCGCTCTGGGTGCACACTGAGCTGTCTTAACTGATGGATTGTGTTTAGGCCACCAGGTCAGCCCTTTTCTGTTGGCCTTCAAGAAATATTTGTGTCTCATGCAAAGGATGTCATAAAGAATGCAAACTGAAAGGGTGATGTGTGTAGATAACTCCTGCTGAACAGGCTGGCGTGCTGGAAAGCCCTCATGGAGGGCTTAGCAATTACCTGGGCCTGTGTCTTGTTTTTATGAGTTACGTGCACGCTTTCAGATCTCTTTGAATTGTTCAGTTTTGTGTGATGTAACTGTGGCTGCTTCCTGTTTTTCAGGAGATGACTTTTCATTGATACAGCAAGAAATATATATGGTTAAAGAGTGCAAACATTGCAACATAGTCGCCTACTTTGGGAGCTATCTCAGGTAAACCCCACTCTTAGACCTGCATTTCTGCTGGTTCTTTCCTAAGACAATGCTCAGTCTTGTTCAGTACTTATATCCTCTCAGTGTTCTTCTCTAGCTTGAATTCCCTTTGGTTCCCAGTTGGCTTTAAAAAAAAAAAAAAAAAAAAGTGACTAATACTTTGTTTTCTCTGCTGGCCAAAAGGCTGGAATATTTTTATCACTAGGAACAGAAAGAAACTCTTCCCCTAGAGACTCTTGCAACATATCCAATCCTACTCACTTGTGGGGCAGATCTTAAAGCTTTACCACTTCTAACATAAAACAAGCTCGTTATTTATCTAAAAGCAATTCTGCTCAAGATATTTTAATTAATGGTAGTCTTGTGTGCTGTGGAAGTATAGCCAGCGAGTTGTAAGAGCAAAACACTAAAAGTGAGCTGCTGTTAATAATATTTTTCATAATTCTGGTGTAACAGATGTGACATACTGAGAGGCAGAAACAAGGTGATGCCAGCTGGCTGCATCTTCAGGTGAACACATTAAATGTTATACAGAAAGCTGGGGAATATTTTCCATTTCTGTGGAGCTCTGCCATTTATCAGTTGACTCTGTGGGAATATATATCACCACTTTGCCTGTTTGGCCTTTTTCTATGAGGCTTCATCTTTAGATATCTAATCTTGGAGGGCTGCGTTTTTTGAGTAATCTGTCCAGCCCAAATGGACTTCAACTGGGACAAAATGGCTAAATTTTTAAATCCCCAGTACCCCTTTTGGAGGCCATGAAGAGGTTTTTAGATATAATCAGATAATTTCAATTTAAGAATGAACCTGCGAGTTTAGTGTGTTATCTAATCTTGCTGATAGCAGATAAACTGCAGGTGTTTCTTTTGCATGTTCTTTATTGCATTTAGGAGGTCAGAGTTAAAGCAACACCTTTTAGGTCTGATAACATTTAAAGACTTCTCAGTGACTTTGGCATAAAATTTTCTTGTTGATAGGTGAGAATTTATAATGAGATTATTAATAAAATGTAAAATGTGTAACTGCTTGTCATGTATCAGAATGTGTATTTTTAGCAACAAATGATCAAGACCAATAGACACTACTTTAAATAATCATTATTAACTCTGTTCTGTATACAGATCAATCAGCTTCTGATGCCTGTGTTTTAACTTTCTTTTGATAGCCGTGAGAAGCTGTGGATATGCATGGAATACTGTGGTGGGGGATCCCTCCAAGATATTTACCATGGTACTTTGAAACTTATTTTAACATTTGTACCTTTTGGAAGCTTTCTGCAAAGAAGAAAAATAAACAATAAGCTAACAGGGAACGGTTGGTACTGGCCAGGCACTGCCCATGTATTTTCTTAGGGCATGAACAGTGGTTTTTAGCTACAGTCAATCCATTTTGTTGAGAGCACTTTTCATAGAATCACAGAATCATTCAGGTTGGAAAAGACCCTTGGGATCATCGAGTCCAACCCTCAGCCCTGCTCTTCAAATACGGTGACTGTCATTTTGGGCTAATACCCTGTCATTCTAGGGCAGAACATGCCTTATTTTTTAAGCATCACACTTTATTTTTCTCCACAATGCTTAGGGGGCTGACCTGACAAGTTTGAGCTACTCCAGAGCTCTTCAGTAACTACAGTTGCTCTGCATCGGGAACTCGCCTGCCTCTTGGCTTCTCCCAGCCCATGTCTCTGAGTACCATATGCAGAAGCAGGTTATCTGTTTTCTGAAGGGGTGGAAAAAGGACCTCTAAAAAGTTCACAACCAGAAATCACTCTAACTGGATACGGAGACTGTACATGGTGTGGGAAATCTCAAAATTTGATCTTTAAAGGGTAAAAATTACTCATTCCCACTCCTGTGCGAAACCGTACCACTCTTTTATTATTATTTTCCCCTCTGAGGTTTCATCCAGAGTTGCTGATTCTGTAGAAGAATTTATTGGAGTTGCTGGAAAACCAGTCTGGGGACTTGCTCTGCCTTTAAATGATAACATGGAGTTTTTGAATACCAGAGCTCTTTCTGCTTTATTTTTCAGCCAGTTAGTACAAATAGCTTTAAAAGAATTCTAAGCCCCATAGGCCTCTAGTATAGAATATTGCCATTTCTAATATTAAAAAATTAGCAGAAGACACTTTTATTGTTTTTTACCTTTTTCAGAATACAGCATATTACATTACTACGAAGACACTTGTAAAATGGTAATTAGATTTCTGTCAAAGCAGGTTTTCTCGCTGCGGGTATTGTCTTCTGTTATAGTGCTGCTTCTTTTACAGAAAGCCTTTCTGTAAAACAAGCAAACAAAACCCTCTTCTCAGCTCACTGTAAAATACAGTTCATGTAAAATCAGTCTTTAAATTTTGCATGGAGATACAACTTTTTGGTGCTTCACAATGTTATTTATGTGTTGTATATTGTAGACTTACACACTTTTTAATCTTTATTTTCAGTAACAGGACCTCTGTCAGAGTTACAAATTGCATATGTATGCAGAGAAACTTTACAGGTACTGTACTTCTGCAGGTATACAATAAGGTGTTTGTTCCATGTACAGAAAGTAGATACAGAAGATGATTTCAGAAAGCGCTGCGGTACCATCACATTTGTAAGCACTGGGAATCCTGCTGAAACCAATTAACAGGGTTAATCTATTAGTTTCCATATTGTAAATAAAAATTAGCAAGAAACTCCAGTAATGCACTGCAAATATTTGCTTAAAATCATTGTCAGAGCACTGCTGCTTCTGTGCTGTAATTTGCAAAGGGGTTTACACAAGAGCAGGCGTCTCTGTGGCTCTCACTATGGGACCAAAATACTAAAACTCAGTCCTGCTCCTGTTTCTTTGGTGACCCTCTTGGTTTCAGGAAGACAGTGGAGGAAAGGTCTTCGCAGGCTGTGACCACAATGTTGTCTGGGCTATTTTCATCCATGTTCTAACACAGTGATTTAGAGCAGCAGTTGTTTGGGACAAATTTTTGAATCTTGTTGCAGAAAACAGCTAATACCTAGTAAGTGAGGGTAAGTAGCTTAGTAATGAAAAAAAAAAAGCACATTTGAAACTGCCTGCTTGATCTGTGTCAGTAAATTCTAATAATTTGTAGAGGAAAAAGACTGCAACCAGATGATGAAAATTCTGTTTTGTTTTGTGATTGCTAATAGCTGTAGAAATGCAAGATGAGGTGATGCCGGCAGCTTGTTTTTTAAAAGAACTTTTCTTTCCCCGGCTTTTTGTATCCATGAATAATTACCTGAGAGAATCACGGGGATGCACACCTTTCCCTGAAGCGGTGGCTGAACTGGTCACTGCCAGAGGCAGGGGTGTAGACCCGTGAACTAATAATCTGCTTGGCACTTCTGCTCCTCATCTCTTCTTACTGCAGGGACTTGTCTTGCTGGAAGGGCAGCTTAAAGGGTAGACACCTGCTTGTTAAAACCTTCGGGACTTCAAAAATATAGTTAATTTTAATAAAGGGAAAAGGTGATGTATCTTGAGGTTTGTTTTGAAAATACACGCAGATATATGTAAAATGTTACACCGTGGCTGGTTTAAACAAGTCTTCACAAGTATTGGCTGGAGCTGGGAGAGATGAGGAACAGAATCCAGCATCCCTCTTACCTGCAAATCTCAAATTTCTCCACTTTCAAATAAAATACATTGAGTAATTTAAATTTATTAAATGGGACTGGCTTTGTAGTGTTAACAAACAGCAAAATGATGCGTTGTGTCTCTCTTATTTCCAGGGTCTTGCTTATTTGCATATGAAGGGCAAAATGCATAGAGATATAAAGGTAACTTGGAACTTAGAGAAACTAATCTTAAACTTTCTAGTGCAGAAAAATATTCCTGATAAACTTTTGTAACTTCCTATTTATTACATTTTAGGGTGCAAATATTCTACTAACAGACCATGGAGATGTCAAATTAGGTAAGTTGCCTGAATTTAATAATAAAACGGAAGACAAATGGGAATATTTTCATTTGATTGGTCAAAAGCTACAGTACCAGCTGGGATACATTGACTTAGCAAGTTGCCTTTTACTTTTATCATTCTATTAAGACAAAAATATAACTAGAATGTAGAAACCATGCCTCCAAAGAAGAATATTCAGCTTCTGCAAGGCTTTGTTTTGTGTTGAACAGCACATGCATGACAAAGATTGAGCTTGCTACAAATGATAAAGCATAATACAGCAGATCTCCTGTATAGTTGCAGTCAGTTTTTTTAGATATAGTTGTCTGTGGCATCAACATTTTGGTGTTCCACTGTAGGATGTTCTTATTCTTATTTGGGGCAATAGTTGACGATAGAAAGTGCGTATCCGTGGGCTGGTGTTCGTATGAGACGAGAAGTTTTGCATTCTGTCAGGAAGTTGCAGATACTTTCTTTTTTCAACCACCAAGCCTTGAAGCCTCCCAGGTTTGCCTGGAATTTACCAGGAGGGGTTACCTGGGTATCAACGTGTTTGTTCCTAACCAGAATGGCAGTCGTCCCTCAGAGCCTCCAAGCATCCACTGTGTGAGGCAGCATCTCCTGAGCCTGGCAGCCTGTGGGGTCTGATCCTGGCTGTGCCTCTAGCCCAGTGTTTGACGTTGGGCATTTCCACGCAGGTGTGGAAGTGGAAGCTCTCCTCCTTTGCAAGCACTAAGGTCTACAGATGAAAACTCAGACGAGATCTGTATGACTGGCTTCCTCCGGTGACACTTTGCATTGAGTGCAGCACAAACAGGCTGAATCTCTTGTGATCTGAGTGTGCTGCCTTCAAAACCCTTATCTGCTTGTCTGATGCCTTGCTTCACAGGAGTTTACGTGTAGTTAGGGCTCTGCAGGAAGCAGAGAGCCGACATCCCAGGCGAAAAAATGGGATGCTCGTCATCTTACTGTGTCCAGTGTCGGAATCAGGGTGGTTGTGCATTAGCTGCATCACTGCTCTTCAGAAAATCTGTGTAGTTCAACATGTTTACTCCCCTGTGGTGAACCAGGAGTGCTGTGCTAGGAAAGTACAGCTTTTTAAAGAAGGGAAAATTTTGGAAAAAAAAAAAAAAAAAAGAAAGGTCTTGAAACTGATAGGAGATTCCACTAACTACATTAAACTTGGGTCACGCACTGATACTTTCCTTTAGCCTGCTAAGCTAGTTAGATTTGCCCACAATTATCCTCCAGCTATCGTACTACAAATGCAATAAAAATAAAAAGAACTTAAATGATTTTTGGCTCTGCAAGACCACCTGATTATCTGCAGCTCTGAGAGCAAGGGATTATTGTCCCCTAGACAGTCTCCAGAAATGAAAACAGATGGCCCCCCACAGTTCCTCCATAAGTAACACAGGAATAGTACCATTTCCAAAGCATGATGCTTTTTTTCCTCTTGGATATTAAATTGAATATCCACTAAATTTTCTGAGGTTGCTTGGTTGCTGTATTGTGAGATGGAAAAATAGCTAGGAAAGGAACGGGCTCGTGAGTGAGCTGTGTGTAGAAACTAAACTTTCCAATTTGAAGTCATGTCTGAAGACATGAGCTGATCTCATTATTAATCTTTTAACTGTTGAAGCTTAATGAATTTTTAATTTGGATGACAAACATGATTGTTCTTTCATAATGTGTTACTTCCTAGAGTAGAATTGGGGTCTTAAAATGAGATTTCTAAGTCTATGATAACTTTATTTTCCAGCTGACTTCGGTGTAGCAGCAAAAATAACAGCCACCATTGCGAAGAGGAAATCGTTTATTGGTACCCCTTACTGGTAATAAACTGGTTTGATTGCTATGATTGTATGCAAAGCTAAGTCTGTATTTATGCCAGGAATTCTAAAATACACGCACTGAAGTATACACACACATTTTTAAATATACATAACAGTTGCATAAATTCCCTTTCTTCCAAGTAAAATGCCCAAAGGGTAAAAACCTGGGAAGCACTGATTGTAGCTGATGTCTTGCTGTTACACAAGCTACCCGATACTTGAGGCAGGATTGCTGTTTCTCACACATCTATTAATGCAGAATATTCTCCCCTTTTTCTGGATGCCTAATGGTCATTTAGTTTCTCAGTAACTCCTTACACTTTTAGTGAATAAACTAAACAATGTCTTTGATTTCTGTGCAGAAAGAGTTGTGAAGGAAAACAGATTTTAAACTATCTTGTGAACATCTCTACTGATTAATGTCTGTACAAGACAGCATTTTATATGCAAATATATCATTGTAAATCTTGAGCTGGATTATATATGCAAATTTAACTGCTGTTGGTTTCTGGCATTACTGTGATGCAGTTGAGGTGCCTAGGGCAGTATTCCTGGTATAGGCTGAACACGTATGTACAGCTTAATCCAGACAATGGCTTTTAATTGTTTGCTGTTCTCTTTATCCTGTTGGAGAAGGAGGACTGAGGGCAGGAAGATTATCTGGTCATTAAAGCATTTCACCAGGAATCCTGAGACTGGTTCTATTCCTAGCGCTGCTGTCCAGCCTGTGCCCTTGGGCAAAACACCTCACCTGTGTGTGCTTCTGCGCTCCCCTAACATCGGCCGAGGGGAGGGGGGACATCAGGCTTTTCCCTGACTTATGCTCTTTGGGGGGGTTTCTGCTCTAGGGTTATATGAAGAGCTTTGTGCCTCCTGCGTGCAGGCGCTCATTCGGAAGCGGCTGGTGCTCTCATTGAATGATGCCTTTGCTTTTAAAGGATGGCCCCAGAAGTTGCAGCGGTGGAAAAGAACGGTGGATATAACCAGCTCTGCGATATCTGGGCGGTTGGCATCACAGCGATTGAACTTGCAGAGCTTCAGCCGCCCATGTTTGATCTTCACCCGATGAGGTCTGCTGACTGGGGAGCTTGCTTGTCTCCAGGGTCCCCTTCAGTCCCAGTAGATAGGGTTTAACCTTCTCCATAGCTCAGACCTAAGAAAATCACACTTGGATTCCTTCCTCAAACACCAGCTTTTTGCGTGAGCTGTGTCTGCTTTTAAGACATCAGTCTGAAGCTACAGACTTAAATTTAGAACCGACATGATCATTGAAATTTTTAATTTTAAAAAAAAACCCCACAACTTCGTAGTGTCAACAACAATGTGATAAAGAACAGGTGTAGTAGATCACTGGAGAAGCTGTAGCCTTATGTTTAACAGGATTATGCATGACGATAAGAAGATTTTATTTAAAGATAAGACAATCAACAGCTTTACTGTGTCTGTCCTCTAACACAGTATAGACTATAGTCCAGTTTCACCAGTATGACTCTTACCGTACAGTATTAATTCAAAGTGTTTAGATATTGGAATGAAATTAATTATTTTTTGTACCATATAAGAACATTATTCTTCCTTTATTTTTAGGGCCTTGTTTTTAATGTCAAAAAGTAATTTTCAACCACCAAAGCTAAAGGAAAAAGCAAAATGGTAGGTTAAACTCTCTCCTTTGTTCAATATTTTGTAGATAATGTGAAAAAACTATTTGTTATTATTGAAGAAGGGAGGCACTGAAAAATAACATGTGCTAGTTTTAAACTTGGGAACCTGAGGGGTGATTTCACTTACAGGAGGTTCCACTGAGAAACAACTAGTTGTTTTCTGTAGGTGTCTGAAAGCAAACGAGAGGGTTCAGGTCCAGCAGCAGACATTTTCTGACATGACAGAAAACCAGGAGTATGGGACAGGACAGCCCTGCTTACATAAATTGATCCCTGCCAGTGATCCAGAGGGAAATGAGATCTCCCTTCTTCAGTCCTTGTATGTTCTAGGAAGAAAAATTACTTTGTCCTTTTCCCTTAATTCCTATTATAGGGCATTTGCCACTCTCAAGGGGACAGGTAATTGTTTAATCCTTTCATGATTTCTTTAACATGTGGTGCCTTCCTAGTGCCTGCAGGATTTTGTACCACACTTACTAACATTTTATTTATGAGACTCAAACCAATTCTGGTATGCGGGATTTTTTGCTCATCATGCTGCTGTACAGTCTTTTTACCTTGAGGTGTTTGGGTGGCCAGATGGAGAGGAAGGGAGAAAACATTTCTAAGTGCATGTTTCCTGTATTGAAACTGCTCAGTGTAACCCCAGCCAATGCACTTTACTCCTCCAGTGCTGCCTTCTCAGATGTTGAGACTAGAAGAGGAAATGTCTTTTGTAACATGACTTGAAAGCAAGCAGACTTGGGCTAATATTGTCCCCAGAGAGGCATAGTAATACAAATGTAATTGTGAGAAAAATGCTTGAAAAAATTGTAGGTCCGGTCATAACTCAGATCTAAAAAGAGGTGATATGACACAGACACCTAAGTTGTTCTGAAAATAGCAACAAAGCATTTTAAAGAGTAAGTTGAATCTCTGTCTAGAATTTTGTATTTTATTTTCCTACCTGTAGCCAAGAACAGTGAAATTCGTAGGTTTGCCTAGATTTCGAGGGTTTACTGGGTGTATCATTCATCATTTTTATTTCTGATCCCTAATTCTGTAACAGTTGAAACTGGAAAAAGTTGAAATAACACCATACAGGTTTGGTTTATTTTCTGTACCAGAATTTTTCCGTGCAAGTTCCATGAATTGAATGGGGTTTTTCCTACTTCGTTAACTTGAAACTGTAATTATTCAGTGAGGTACCTGGATGACATTCTAATTTAGCACATCCTTTTGTAATTTGTTTAGTAACTGTGTTAAAATCAAAAATATCTTCTTGGAAAATTAAACATAAAACCTCATTTTTCTTTAAGGTCATCAACATTCCATAATTTTGTCAAAATAGCACTTACAAAAAATCCAAAGAAGAGACCGACAGCAGACAGACTCCTTTCTGTAAGTAACTTGGAACATTTAATGACATCAGTAAGAAATCTCTTGCTTCAAAGTGATCAACAGATCAATAGGAAAGCAAACTGGAACAATTTTCTTTCTCTGATTGTACAACACGGGTGGTGAAATCTGAAGGAAAGGCATTGGTCAATTGTAGGAAGTATCAAGATTTTGTTGAGTATCAAGACTTTTATACAATTTTTGGTAGGAAGAATTACAGAAATTTGCTTTGTGTTCTGTCTTCAGCCTTGTCCTTTCTGCAGGTGGGGCGTCAGCCTCTTAAATATAGCTGCATAGATGTTGACCCTTCCTGTCACCCAAATAGAAAAAAAATGTATTTAGCAGTTGTTTATGTATCTATTGCTGCCTTCCTAAACTTGACCGAACTACTGCTGTAAAAAAATGGAAGTTAATGTGTAATTGTTTGACTCAGTGTTTAATTTCCAATTTACAAGTGGCCAAAATTATAGTGTTTCCATGCTTATGGAGGGGTTAGAAAGTCTAGCCATTAGGGAGTCATTAAACAAATACTCAAGCCCCTAGCAAGCAGGCAAAATTCAGTAACATTCTATATTGGATGTTTTTTAATGGAAGTTACACATCATTTGCATATTATAACTTGTTCTTTTCTGTGGTTCTAGCATAGCTTTGTAGGGCAGCCTGGTCTTTCAAGATCTTTAGCAGTTGAGCTGTTGGACAAAGTTAATAATCCTGACAACCATACACACTACAGTGAAGTTGACGATGATGATTTTGAGGTGAGGACATCTTTTATTTTTTGTCTTTAGGTAAAACTATGGTTTAAATATCTTGCTTTGCTTTGGGAATATTGCAGCTTGACAGGGGCACTACCCCGACATTTTTAGAGCTCTATTTGTAGGGTTACCATGCAGGAGAAGCCAGGAAATACTGCCACAACACTTGTCACACTTAGCTGTGGGTGTATAGAAGGATCCTGTGACGGGCTGTGCAAGGCTTGGACAAAGGCAGGGCATGTTGCAGTATGTGACTGCAACAGCTATTCTTTCTTCTTGTTGGTTTGATTGTTGATTGAGATCCAACAGAAAGCCACACAACTTTTCTCAGCTTTTCTGTTTATAACCCTTGCAGCCTCACTCCGTTATCCGCCATACGATTCGTTCTACGAACAGGAACATTAGGGCAGAAAGAACAGCATCGGAGATAAACTGTAAGTTCCTGGTGTGCTTTGCCCATTTTGTGGTGGTGGTTTGTTTCTACTAATGGAGGATGTCAGTGTCATTCTTCTGTTGTGTTCCTTGGAAAGTCTCTTACGCTGTTGGTACATTTGAGAAACAAAACTAGAAGAAAAGAGCACATATGTGTGAATCTTCAATCGTATTTTTCCAAAACCAAAATTAAAACTTGCATATTTTTCTGTAGTTTCATTCCATCTCATTGCTGCGTCGTAATGTTTATGTGGAAACCTTGCATGACCAGCATGGCCTTTCAGCTCTGATTTCTGTCAGACCCTACAAACTTACTTAAAACAGCAAAACCACTAATAACACACAAACATCAGAAAACGAGTGTGAGTTGATAATTAGGAGGGCATCTTTTCACACGAGTACGTTGAGTGTCATGGTGTGATGAGAAAATACAGAAAAAAACGTAGCATTTCGTGTTTGTCTGCACATTGTTTCAAGTTCCTAAATGAAACCTTTTCTTGACCCTGATGGAGCATTTGTGATGGCAATTGTCCTGACCAGGGTGCATGTTAACATAATGCATTTTCCTTTAATATAACCTTTTCTTTTAAAAACAATATTAATACACTACTCAGATCTAAGTTGAAATTTTGAGGGTAGAAATGATCCTTCTTCAGGTTTGGATCTTTTGTAGTGTAAACGCTCTCCGCTCCTCTGCATCACGTACATCACACTTTTAGGAAGCTTGCTGTTAAAAAGCCTCTTTCTTCTCTTTCACATGCATTGAAAGTAACATGTGGTTACCTAGTTACGTTTTGGTGTACTTTCATATAATGACTTGGTATTTACTTTTGGTCTGTTTCTTTCTTGTGGGTTTCATATTTGCAAATTTAAGCATTTAGACAATAACACTGATACTTAAGTGATGGTCATATTTTATAGGCAAATAAGGGGTTGTGTACGTAATATTTAGATCTGTTACAACACACGTTTCACTGTAGTAAGCATTGAAAGGGCCTGGTATAATGTATGTATTAAATGTGAAAATGTAATTTTTTTGTAGTTGATAAGCTGCAGTTTGAGCCCCCTCTACGGAAAGAAACAGAAGCTCGGGATGAAATAGTAAGGACAAATTTATTTATTTTTTCCTTCATTTATTAAAATCATAGTGTCTTCATTGTTTTGTGGTCCAACTCTAAGTAATATGTCTCTGAAGTATAAAGTAATGGGAAGACAACTCTTTGTCCCCAGACAATTGCCACATTTTTAAGAAAATTAATTGCCCTCTGTGTGTTGTGCAGAGAGTCATGCTCAGATGAAAAAAAAATGACATGTGCCAATTAATTTGATAAAGTGAAGAGGCCCTTCTGCATTTGGGTCCCTGATCTTCCCATCATCAGGGTTTATTTGCTGCTTGTTTCCTGGAAGGCCGCCAGCTTGCCTGCAGCCGGTTTTGCCCCTTGTGAGCTGCTGCTGTTTGTTCCAGCCCTCTGCAGTTTACTGCAGATCAGCTAATTAATGTTCTTTGGGCTTGCTATGTGCCTGTGCACACAAGGGCTTCATTTTTTAATAAGTGTTGTGAATAGCAACAGCTGCCGTTAATTTGGATTTGGAGACGTTAGTGCTCAGCACTCCAGAGAAACCCCATTCCTGTTTTTTACAGCTGTACTCCAGTTCACCAGGTAGGTACGAGTTCATCTTTTTTTGAATGTGACTGATTCGATTTATACCTGTTGTTACCGGTGGGGTCCCCTCAGTGCCATGTCTAGTGACAGGAATGATCCCAGCCTCTGCTGATGGCATCTCAGATGAGTTTGGAGGTGGCTGCAGCATGTTCTCTTGCTGGAAGAGTGTCTTGGAAGTGCCTTCTGTGAAAAATCCTTGCTGAGTTTTCACCATGAAACTTTCATGTTACTTATTGCCACTCGATACTGGCATTATACCATTTCCAGATGCTGCTTTTAAGTCTGAGTCTTAAGAAGATAGCTTTTCAATAGACGCTTTATAATTAGATTGTAAAACATTATTCCAATTTGGAATTTTAATTTGCTGCTTATGGGTCATTCTGCAGGGCTTGGGAATCTCTCAGGCCTCTTCGTGTGCTGTGGATAAGGTACTTCAGTTTGACAGGGGGGAAAAAAAATGAAAATTTCTGTATCTTCAGGTTGTGGCAGCTGGCACTGACTTTGCTTCGCATTGGAATCCTTTTGTTGATGGTGGGAGCAGCAAGTAAGTACCGAGTTTAAAAACATCTTTTATTTCTGTGACTTAATATGAAAATACGCTCTGAAAGAAAAATTGAGCTATGGTGGAAAAAAAGTCAAACCATAAGCCCTAATCCACTTTATTATTCATAAAGTTAAAGGAGATTTTGCCCAGTATACAGTTCTCCTTCTGCAGTTGGTTCATCATTCTCTTGGGGAATGGGTTTTAATCTCTTTTAACCGCAAACGGTAGTTTGTTTTAAATCTGTTGTGGGTCCCCAGCTGTAGATGGAAAGTGAAGTGTAAATGTATGGCCAGCACACTGAAATAACACAGCCAAAGTCAATTTTCTGAAGCAAAGCTGGTAACCTTGCAAGGGCTGAGTTCAGGATCCTGCGCTGGCCTTGCACTTCTCTTCTGAGCCGTGGCTGTGGTTGTGACATCCTGTGGCAAAGCATGTTTGCAGCCCTGAAGTCTGGTCCTTGCAAGAAAGGGAAGGAGAAACCAGTTCTGAAGATTTAGTTTTACCAAGTTCAGTACGACGGCGCGACTGCTTCTGCTGTGGGTGTGATGAGTGCGTTCTGTAATACAGTCAGGTAGTGCTCTGGGGTGAAATGTTTTAGGTAAAGAAATGCTATAACTGATTTCTCCTGGGATAAAGCAGCCCTGAAGTAAGGGAGCACAACTCTGTACTGGTTAGGCCTGAATTTATAAGGTATATGGCTTCCTTTTGCTGAAAAATACTGGATTCTGCCTTAAAAGGCAATCTTTGAATTTGCAGTGAAAAATATGGAAGTTCAGTAACACTGACTGATGCACATATGTAGGGAAAGGTGGTATTTCAGTTAAAATAATTGCTCAGCTAGAAGAGCCTGTTTCCCATCTTTATTTGGAACTGAGTAGCAGACAGTGAATTTCTTTGGCTTTTTTGCAGATAAAGTCTTGCATAAGCTGTCAGCTGACATTACAGCCCCCTGGAAAGCTGGCCGTGTCACGGAGATTGCCAGTGTTTGGGTCTTTTTAAGTTCAACCTGTTTTCTGTTCTCACTCTCACTGTAGTAAAACTTTGGGGTGGCTCTCTAGGCCCTGCATCTCCTTGTCCAGTAATGACAGCTAGTGCTTTCCTTCCTCTCTCGGTTTGTTTGTGTGACCCCGATGAGCTGCAGATTGAAAGTCTTTCTCTTGAGTGCTGGTTTTTCTGCAGACAGCTGGAATCTGCAGGGTTGAGGAGCAGGGAGGGAGGGAAGGTCCTCCCAGCAAAACAACTTATTGATTTGACTCTGGTTCTGGAGCATTATTGTCTATACCAGGCTGTATTAAAAGCCTGAATGTAGCTGTAGCAAACGTTGCTAGGGCTATAAATTGGTAAATAGATAAAGATTTAGTATTGCAAGGAGGACAGGCAGAAAGTTTCTGGATAGTGAATCCGTGCTGCTTACTTGGAAACCACTTCCAGTTTGAAAAGATAAACAGGAAATGCATAGCTCCTCTGTCCCAGCAATTCTGAGTAATACCAGGGATGTACAGAGAGGATGTGTGCTGGGGGGTCCTTGCTTTTCATGCCCTTTGGCTTTGGTCAGAGTGAGTGCTGATTGATATCTTCAGTTCAGGAATTACTTGACTGGAAAGATTAATACCACAAAGTATACCTAGGGATTTGAACTTATTTCTTGGTTTTTCTCATCCTTATTGTAGCATTTTAAAATAATTTTTTTATAAATTTTCTGTATTATGAAGGTGTTTTTTGTTGATGGTTAGACTCTTAAAAATTTTTCATTAGTTCCAAATAGTTCGAGTTGGCAACTGTCTGCTGCTTTCCCTTCAGAAGTAACTTGCAGGGAAATTTTACATTCATCCAAATTTAGTTTTTCTGTAATATGCTTTTGCTTTCCTGTTCGTTACCCCTGTGGTCATCCCTCAGTGAGTGATGTGGAGCGTTGTGGAACGTGGAAGGAGGTGTGAGTTGCTGGGGTACGGGGGTGTCTGCTCTGCATGCAGAGGCTGGGACTGTGCCGGACTGCTGCAGCCTGAAGAAGCACAAGGCAGCAGCTTCTCTTCCACCTCACGATTCCTAAATGCAGAAGCCTAGACTTCACAACATCACAACAACATACTAAGGAATGCTTTTTATTGGGTTTAGATTTATGGTTTAGATTTTTTTTGATTTAATGCTGTTTATGGGTTTTTTGAAGACAGAGCTTGACAATTGCCATTTTGCAAAATTTTATCAGTTTTTGTTTTTTTCAGGGTTGTATTTTCAGTGCTGCTTTGATCCTCTAGTCACAATTTCTTTTTTGACCCTGGGGTAGCTTTGAAACAAAAAATCCCACTGTAATGGGAAACACTCTGTGTCTTTAGTGTATAATACTAAAGGAGGAAACCTGCCTTTGTAAAGACTTTTCTCCATTTGTCTCCCAGTAACTTCCTCTGTTCTCATCTTTTTCTTTTTTTTTTTTTTCTTTTATACTGTTATTAGGCATTTCAGCAATACTTAAAACACCAGGCAGGGAATGAAAGATGAGTTGATGGGATCTGGTATGGAAGAGAGCTGCAATGATTACTGGCGGGGTGAGGGGAAGGAAAGGACCATACTAAATGAAAAAGGGCTTAATGCAGTGAATAAGAGAAGTACTGTTTTGAAAAGGACTGGGAGATGCTTGTTATGAAACTAAATGACGTCACCCATCAGTTTAATTGCATGTGTCGACCTTAGAGCAGAGCTCTTAATTTTATAAACATTTTACCTAGGGGACTGCTTACAAAATTTGGCGATGGGAGTGAAGATGTTGAAGAGTGAGTGGACCTCCTTCACGTACAGTTGTGTTTACCCCTTGTGGCTCTCGCTAAAGCAGGCAGCGTTCTGGCAAAACCTCTTTCCTTTAAAATGCTGCAGGCAGCTTTGCCACTCACAAATAAGTGAGGGCTGGTTGCTCTCAAAGGTCTAACGCACGCTTGACTGTTTATCTGATTGTCAGGAGAATGTCTGCAAAGCAATGCTTTCTTCCCTCGCTCTCCTTCCTCAGGTTATCTTAGAGTGCCTATGGAAGTGCCTAATACTTTAAAGGAGATTTTGTGTTGATGAATCCATCAATCATGAGCCAGGCCCGGTAGTGACAGGACATGCAGATATTCCTGCAGAGCTCTGGTGGGGTATGTGCAGCTCGTCTGGTGCCCACACATTTGTCTGATCCAGAGCAAAAGCTGCAAACTTCACCAAACTAGTCCCCGAACGAATATTTATTTGCTAATTTCAAATACCCTTCAGCGCAGAACGCTCTATAACATTGGCATTTATGAAAGAACGTGAGTTTATCAAAAAAACAACACTTCTAACAAGATTAACGTGCTTTTTTCGCTCTCTTGGACTTCTAGTTTAACCCCGTTCGTGCAATGCTGTGATCCGTCTTTTCTATGCATCTAGCTGGTCTTATTTACAGTCTGTGTTCTCAAGTAATTATGTTTATGTTGTTGGTTTGACTAAGACAACTACTGCGCCTTTTTGTTGTAGATCAACACTAAAGCGAGCAGGGCCACCTCCGCTACCTCCTAAGGTAAGACATGATGGTTTTTAAGAGTTTTCGGTGGCAAGCGCCACTTGTGCAGCCTCTGCAGTGCTTCTGTCCGATGCTCTCAGTAGGTTATAAAGTCTTATCAAATACCATTTGCTAGCAGACTTTGTGCAGCCTCCTATTTTATGCTGACTTGCAGTCTGTACAGTCTCGACCTCTGGCAACTCCTGGCCTTGATTGCTGCCCTAGACAAAGTGACTTGTAGGTACAGCGTGCTGCGTGGGATGTGTTCTTGTTCAGCATTCTGCTTGCTGCTGTGATTCTTCCATCAGAGACAGAATACTTCTAAGATTATTCTGCTGTCAAATGCCTTTGTTTGTTTGTTTGTTTGTGTAGAAGCAGTCTGACTCGAATTAAACTTGTCTGAAGTTTGTCCTTCCAGGTGCCATTTCCCAGGTAACCTTCACCTCTTTGGTTCGTTGCAGCCAAGAATAAACAGTTATCCTGAGGAAAACCTCCCAGATGATGAGAAATGTCAGACAATAAAACATTTCCCAGACTCGCAGAACAGAGCCCCACCAGCTCACAGGAGACAAAGTATCCCTGTGTGTGGGTCTCAGAATGATTCTTCCCCCGTTGGTATGACCAGCAGCATCAGCAGCCCTGGATTGCTCACGGCTAGATACAGCGACGTAGGTAAATGCGTTACATTTCCTAAAGGTGACTTGCATCCTGTAAAAAGAAATCGGTTCTAGAATCAGCTATTTAATTTTTTTAATACGAGGTGCAGCTTTTCTTTTACGGCTGTGCTGGTTCTTATTAGACCCATGGTGGAAACGTTCTTCCCAAAACAAGGGCACTCAGCCAGGCAGTACCGTTCCTGTGTTGCCTGCAGGAATAACAAAAAAACCCAACGAATGTGCAGGGAGGATCATCTGTGAGGACCTTGCCACAGCTTTATTCTCAACTGTGGCCCAGGGACTGTTTGGATAATAGGAAGCCTTTATGACTGTGTAGCTCAGCACGCAGAAGAGTGGCCAGCTGTCCTTGGAAGGGTTCAGCTACCTGAGATGTGTATATGGAAGTTTCAGAGCTCACTTCTCCACTAGACACAGGGGAGAGGAGAGAATAGGGCAACAAAATATTTTCTATTTCACTGTCAAGTGAGCTACAAAATGTGTCTGGGCTTCTTTTCAGGAAATGGGGATGGCATGCTGAAACTCATTGAAGAAAACGCAGAAGGGTCTGGACAAATCCCTCAACTGCCACGTAAAAAAGAGAAAAGAGATTTTCCTGTAAGTATGGTGACTCTCAGTCTGATTTCACTGTCATATTAGCTAGCTAACTTTACAGCAGTGCGTGGGAGGTATTTTATGATCTTTCTTTCTTCCCACAGAAGCCAGCAATCAATGGATTACCACCAACACCGAAGGTGCTGGTAAGAAATCTCATTTGCAGTAGGACTTATTGGAAGCCTGAAGTCCTTGCATCTCTTTACTGTCAGAATATGCTAGAATAAGCCACCAGCTCCTCTGTGGTGATTTTCTGTATCTCATAGCCAGATACTTTTCATGTACTGAATCCACAATATTTGTTTCCTTTTCTTAAAAACTTCCTTTCACCATTCAATCTGGATGTGAAGGGTTGGAGATTTCACTGACTCTGTGAGTTGTGATCCCTTACTGGCAGTTCCTGCTTAGCGAAGAGAAAAGGGGAGAGGTGGTAGTGGTGTGAGAAGGTGTTATTACTTCAACATTTCTGCTTGTTTTCCCTTCGTTATGGCATTTATATAAACACTCAATCTCGTTCTTACCCAGTAGGTGCTTAAAATTGTTCATATCGTTCTGATCCGACTTTGTGTTTCTTAACGTGTACAAAGTCTACAAAAAGGTTTGGAAGGTACCGTTGTAGCTTTGGGGAAGATAAAAATGCTTTGCATCAAGGCATATTAGAGTAAGTTTGTGTCTGAAAAAAGAGAGCAGCAGTGTGCACAGGTGTGTACTAAGCGGCCAAGTGCCAGAAGATAAACACTTTATGCTGTAAACTTGTTTCAGGTTTCAGTTTCGGTGTTTTTCAGATGGGAGCGTGTTTTTCCAAAGTCTTTGATGGTTGTCCTTTGAAGATTAATTGTGCGACATCATGGATACATCCAGATACTAAAGGTAAAGTTATTTTAGGTTTGTATTTTAAACCTGCCTGTTGCCAAAGTGGTAATGATCTTGTGAAATAATCAATTTGTCTTCAATTTTTAGATCAGTACATTATCTTTGGCACGGAAGAAGGTATCTATACTTTGAATTTGAATGAACTTCACGAAGCAACAATGGAACAGGTGATTTTGGGGGATATTAAGAAGCAAGGAAGTTTGGTATTAGAGGGGATAGATGGGATACCAGGCTTTGTGGCATAAACTGGTTCACATCAAAGCCCGCAATGGAATTCCAAAAATTAATAGTTCCACTACCTCCCTGAATTTTTTGTTGCTGCTTATGTAACACTGCTTTCAAAGGAGTGCTCTACTAAAACATTTCTTCTCCAGACAACTGATTACCTGCCCATTCTCTCTCCATTTCATCACCACTAGATGGCATATTGCTTCTCCACTACCAAAGCCCTCAGCCATTTAATTTAACTGACGTTGTTACCACCAATAAATACGCATTTGCTTCTGTTTTCTTGGGCTCTCTAACCTTTTCCAAAGCCACTTCATGCAATCATGGTATTGTTGCATTTGCTTTTTTAGAGTCAGGAGTAGCAGAGTATTCTGGAAGGGATGAGTTGATTGATACTGATAGTAAGATTTATACCTGTAGGTTTCTAAAGCTGTTCACAAAGGCACTTCAGGCCTCTAAAGAGTGTGAAATTCAGTCAAAACATGGCACAGGTCAGCAAGCAGAGTTGGCAGAGTGGGTGTATCTATGAGTAATAGCGAGAGAAGGGTGATTTCACAGAAAGGGTGCTGCACAGAGATCTGTGCTTAGGAGGAGAAAGTCTGCTGCTTCTGGGAACATCGTGCTGGAGGAGAAAACTTGAGAGGGACAAAAGAAAAGGTTCAGCAAGGTCATGGAGGGGGGTAGTTTTGCACAGACAAAAGCGAGAGATTATAAAGGGCTTGATGGTGAGAATTGGGAATTTGAATTCAGTACGATGAGAAAATCCTTTCAAGAGAACAGAGGGTGCACCTGAATGCAGTAGAATAGTGTTGAATATGAAGTTGTTTATCTCTTTGTAGCCTCAGTAGACGTGGGGAACAACTACTTAGTTTTATATTAAATGTCTAAAAATTGTGGTGGCAGCTGTTGGAGACCCCCTGGCCTTTTTACCTCAATTTTCTCTTTACTCCGTTAGTCAAAGCAATCTCTTTCCTTGTACATTTTCTTCCACATGGTTTTTTATCCTATTGAAAGGTTAGATATGCCAGTCGTAGGTAGAGAGAACATTCAGTGCACCCCAAAATGAAAGTTTCTTTTTCTGTGAGAGCATTCTCAGTTGGCAGAGGTCGGGTGGGATCCACTTCAAACCTCAGAGCTTTACTGCAGCGCTTCTGCCGTGCCACTTGTTTCCTTATTTGCTTTTATTCATTTTCTGATTTCTCCCCACCAAATGCACATTTTTAACTGTTTCTCCAACTTCTAATTCTAATCACATCTTCCAAAGTGCTCGCTGTCTCTCCAAGGTTAATATGTCCCAATTTCAGAGTATACTTTTATTCCCTTGTTAGTTTTTCAGTGAAAAGACTGAATAGAACCAGACCAGAGAAGACACTATGTATCTACAGGCTGCTTTTTCCTTCTGTTAAATAGCAAATTGCTGATAGATACTCTGGTTTTATGTCCAACCAGTTGTATATTTTCTCTCTGCAATTTCTTCTACCCCCTTTTTTCTTATTTTGCATGTGGAAATGGCACGCAGGACAAGATCCTTCACATATGTTTCACGTTGTACTGTTTCACTGCCCCCAGCAGGGCAGTTATTCTGTTAAAGAAGGAAATTCAGATGTTCAGATACAGCCTGTTCTGCACAAGTCTACACTAGCTGCTCTTGTTATCCCTTGGTAATTAAAAAGTATGTGGCTTGTTCCTGTGCTACTCTGGATATCCAGTCAGTCAGACTATTTTGCAATTCCCACCGCCCTTTTTATTTGGCATAGGTAGTGTGTTTGTCCTTCTTGAGGTCCTTGTTCATCCTCCATCAGATCTTGACAATAATCATTACTGAGACCTTGGGGTTTGAGCCAGTTCTTAAGTACTGTAAAGTAAACTTGATTGGGAGCTGCTGACATGAGTGTATCTAGATGAAATAAAATGTAATGTGTTCTTTTTCTGCTTCTAGAACAAGTTTCTACCCTGTTGCTATTAACTGTAAATCATGTAGTCTTTCTTTCCTGTCAAGCAGTGGGCCTAGCCTTCTTCTTTTCCTAGTCACCACGTTTATCGACTTCTCTTATATTGGTAATTTGATTTGCATCTTAACCTTTCTTATGTTTTTTCCTTCAGGCTTATCTTGTGATTGTCTCTTCATCCTTAGCATTGCATCCTTGCTTCCGCTTTCTGTATGATGTACTTGTGACACTTAAGGCATGGGGGGGATATGAGAAATATGTACCCATCTTGAGATGGCTTGGAGATAGTTCATAGGGAACAACTATTTCCCTTCTCTTCCAATGGGGACATTAAGTGAATTGAAAATAAACAGTGAGTAACTGGCTTGGAACTTTTTGCTATGGGGAGCTGCAAACACAAGGAGTTATCTGAGTTCAGAGGGGAGACTGGACAAATTTATGGAGGATTAATCTGTTGAAGCTCACTAAATACGTAAAGCCCGTATCTGATTCAGCAGGTTTCTGAGATGAAGAACTTGGTACCTGGCAGAGTATTAGGTGCAGTATTACATGCATTTTTTTTCCATGTTTTCACCATTTTTAGGAGAATTTACATCACTTTATGGTGTCTGTTGGAAACAAATACTAGGTTAGATGGGCATTTGCATGAACCAGTACAATCATTCTTTTGTAGAGCCTGGATTCAAGCATCTTCTGTTCTGTTTTGCAACAGCTTCCCTCAGTGGACCAGTCTGCTGTTGTCTTTTTTTAATATTCTCCTTTAGAAATAGCTTAATACTTTGAACTCCTTTTTTTCTTATTGGAAATTTTTCCTTGAGGAGGACCTTACCTATGAATATTGTTCAATAAATTTAGTCTTTTTTGTTTTTTTTAAAAAAAAAAAAATCCCTGTCCTTATTCTGTTGTCTTTATCCATAACTTCTTTTGTTGAGACTCCTGAATGCTGTCACTTGCCATCGCTTTTACCAAAATACCCTTCAGGTTGTCAAAAGGTTCTTAACTTTAAAATCTTCTCAAATCTAGACTAGCTGCGCCACAAATAACTTCTTCCCTCTGAAACAAAAATAAGTCCCAATGCCTTCCCTGAACTGTCTCTTTACAAAGCATCGTGCTAACGCAAATAGCCAGGCAGGTGTGTCCCACAAAATACAGGATTTTGTGGTAATTCAAGTTGGTCAGAAAATAATAATGCCTTTTTTCCTCTCTCTTCTGACTTTTGTGAGGTTTAGTAGGTTTCTGTAGTAACATTATCTTTCTTTCTCTGGCTCATTCCTGAGCAAGCTGTATCTTTATATCTATGGTATTCCAGTCTTGCCAGTTGTCCCACTTTGGTTCTGTGCTGCTAATTAAAAAATAAAGAAAAACTGAATTTTGAAAACTTCAAGGGTAGAAGAGGGAAGGAATGAAAGCTTTCAGACAGAGAAAAGGGCTAAGCAAGGGTCCAAAAGAGCAAATTAAAGGGGAAACTGTAGTTGCAGCTGGGACCTTTTCCAGTGTCGATCCCTGCAGGAATAGTGGCAGAGGTGAGCAGACAGTGGAGACCACGGTTGGAAATTCCTGTATGTTTTTATTAATGGAAATATTTTCTTTCTTCAGTTATTTCCCCGGAAGTGCACCTGGCTGTATGTTATCAATAACACCTTAATGTCCTTGTCAGGTATGTAGAAATAGAGGGAAAATTAATAAAATTATAAATAAAGAGAAACATTTAAAGTCATAATTCAGTAAAATGTATTTTGACTGTACTGAAGTAGAAGACTACACATTGTTTCT
Organism: Strix uralensis; assembly: GCF_047716275.1. Taxonomy (NCBI): domain Eukaryota; kingdom Metazoa; phylum Chordata; class Aves; order Strigiformes; family Strigidae; genus Strix; species Strix uralensis. The sequence continues at coordinate 130,325,860 of NC_133975.1, forward strand.
TGTGTTTGTAGAGGAAGTTTTGCTTCAAGAGTCTTTAAATGTGAAAGACTTCCAGTGATAAAAGTGGATGTATACAAGTAGTGGAGCCAGTTGTCTGCAGTGTCCCACCATATTCTTTTACTTATTTATTTATTTTTAGTTAGCTTGGAAAAGCTCAGCACTTGGTATTTATTTGTCAAACGAGAGTCGCCTCTGCCAAGGCTGCAATTTGGCTGAAAGTGCCTAGAGAATTTAAAGAGTGTCCTCTTCTTTGCTCCCTGAGCTAGGAGAGTCAGAATAAGCATGGCTTTCATGTGTCAGAACAAAATTAGGAGAGGATTAACATAGGCTCATTATCAAAATGTAGCTGAGATCACTCTGTGTATTGTAGGCCTGGCAGCATCTTTGGTATGAACCAGATCCAGAAGAAAAATCCACCCTAAAACAACACCAGTTTCAATCTGAAGGAGATCGAGGTGGTTGTGAAATAATGCTAATCCAGGAGATTGATTCTTGAAAAAATAATTTATTTTTTTTTTTAATCGGTTGTCCTGGAATAGGACATTCTGGATAGGAAACAGAGGCAGTGTGCCATGCAGACAAATTGTAGGAATGTGCCTTTAAACATGCAGGGGTTTGTGTAACACCACTTCTAGAAAATGTCCTGGAACAATTAATTGTTGTTGTATAATTACAGCCTTCTAAAAATGTTTACATAAAAGTAACTTTCAGAGCTGCTTTAGTGTTACTGAAAGGAACTTTGAGTTGAATGCCATGTCTTCTCTATATGCATTATTATTGTTGTCTTCTTTTATTTTTCTTCATAACCGGACTTGAAATATCTGACACGCGTGGTCCATTTTTCTAGAAGGTAATTTTCTATACATACATTTTTCTAAAACGTGCAGTTCTCTGCTGGAGGCATGGGTGCGATGTCAATTGTGCTTTTCTCTCTCGCAGGGAAAACGTTCCAGCTCTACTCCCATAATTTAATAGCTTTGTTTGAACAAGCCAAAAAAACAGGATTAGCTGCTCATATTCAAACCCATAGGTTTCCTGACAAAATATTACCAAGGTACAAATCTTTCACTTATAGACAATTCTTAACAAGTGAAAATTCCCATAAATACTGATTGTAAATTGGCACTGATGTTAAATTGGTAGCATGAAGAGCCTTCAACATCTCTTGTTGATGCAATTTTTTCATAATTGTTATTCCAGGAAGTTTGCCTTAACGACAAAGATCCCTGATACAAAAGGATGCCACAAATGCTGTATAGGTGAGTAGCCATTCAGTTCTGCAGGTTTTTTTCCTGGCCTTTGTCGTTGGGCATGGCATGTCTTAAACTCATTTCTTTTTAATAAACTTATAGTTAATTCATTGTTCAGAAAACAGTATGACTGCATTATTTCTTAAGGCTGTGCCTAAGTGGTGCGTAGCTTTCCTTTTAACTAACGTGGGGGTCTTTATGCTGTTCAGTGGAAAAACGTTTTTCATATCAGCTCTTCACTTAGAAATGCTGCTGTCTAGGGCAAGGTCCGAAAGGAAACTCGGGGGATTGCCAGCAGCATGCAGCTGAGGGGTGTTGCTGCTGAAGCTCTCGGTGACAAAGTCAATGTTTGGGGTCACTGGCTTCAGGCTGCCACCTGAGCCAACTAGTCACTGTGCCACGCAGCCTGCCTGCGAGTGCAGGGCTTGTTACAGAATCCCAGACTTGTTGCACATACACAAATACCCTTTCTGCTTTGTTGACCTAGATCCAACTTTTAGCAAGGCTAACTTGAAAAGAATATTTTCCACAAAAAAAGGGCAGGGCATGAATAAAAATTATGTCAACCTGGGGAGGAGTGAAGCCATCGTTCAAGTTCTAAGTGTACGCAAAAGACTTAAAGCTTGTGAAGTTACAGATTTCTCTTTGGCTTTACTGACTTTCAAAAAGGCTTGGGCTTTCTACAGAATGCATGTCCTTTTGAGAACTGGCCCTAGTACCGTGTGAACTTGTACCTTTACACTTGTAAAAATGCTTAAGCAGAGCATAAAGTGCCTAGTTGCAAGCTTGGATATCCTGTTTAGCTCATAGAAAGTGCCTACACCAGGCATATTTACAAATGATTCCTGAAGTCAGGCTGGTCTTGTATCCAACAGAGCTTAAAAAACAATAAACCCCAAACCCGTTAACATATTATTCCATTAGTTGTCAAAGCTCACAAGAAGTTATGGACCATCTTCACTGCTTGGGAATTTTTTTTTTTATTTATTTAAATCACAACTTGACCCAGACCTTTCACTCCCCCTGCTCATACAGCCCCAGGAAAAAGGTGTTACAGCTTTTCTGGCCAGTCAGCATGTGGCCTCTTTACTGGGACTCAAAGAATGCTAGTGGTTATTAATTAGGAGTATAATTTAATTTATCTGGAATGTAGCACAATATTAATCACTGTGGATATTTGACTGGCAAGCCAGAAGGCAATTAGTGTGAAACTGATGCTATTTCTTAAATTATTTGCAAAGATAGCTGTAGGGTTTTTTTCAAGTATGCATTGAATGCAGAATTTTTAAAAAGGGTTGTTTTCTGGAGTTTTTTGTTTGTTTATTTTATACAGTACGAAATCCCTACACAGGACATAAATACCTGTGTGGTGCATTGCAGTCTGGAATTGTTCTACTACAGTGGTATGAGCCAATGCAGAAATTCATGTTAATAAAGGTAAGTATTTCATTTTAATTTAGAACATTTAATCTTAATCATTATACAGTTGTTGAAATAGCCTTTCCAGAATTTGTAATGGAAAGTACATCCCAGTCTAATCCCGTTTGTGGGTTCTGAGCACTTGAAAATCTGGCTTGACACATTTTGACTAAGAAAATCTTGTGGCTGAAGTCAGTCAAGCGTTGGCTCGAGCTCAGTCCTAGCAATAACAGTCTAGCCTGTACCTCTGCACGGTGTAATATTGCTCGCAGCTCACGCTGTCTTAAAAAAGCACTCTTAGTAGCAGTGAAAAATTCTTCTACATCTTTTATACTTTGTGCATGTTATTTTAGGCTTCTTATTTCCAAAAGGGAACTTTACAAACGCCTTACTCTTCTTTTTTCCAGCACTTTGATTTTCCTTTGCCAAGCCCCTTGAATGTGTTTGAAATGCTAGTGATCCCAGAGCAGGAGTACCCGATGGTCTGCGTAGCTATCAGCAAGGGCACTGAACCCAATCAGGTAGTTCAGTTTGAGACAATCAACTTGAACTCTGCTTCTTCGTGGTTTACAGAAATCGGTGCAGGTAAGACTGTTGGTCCATCTTGCGGCCTTTTTGTTGTCTGGTAACAGTTGGATATTTCTCCCTCAGAAGTCATTTGGAAACCCTTTAGGCTAGACAGAATGATGCAGCTTCTCTCCCTAAAGCATATTGAAGCTGATCCCAGGTTCTTCTCCTGCCAACTGCAGTATAAACAATTTTTCTTAAACGACTTCAGTTTTAGACACATCTTTTATTTTATAAATTTCCTTAAGTACTAATGCAGCCCCTGCTGATTGGGTTCTCATTTGTGGTTGCATACTTCTTCCTGGGATCAGTCTTACTCCTCTTTCCCCTTCTTTCCCATGTAAAGATTCACATAATTGCATTCTTGTCTGTCCTCCAGCCCTTGGGGGAGGCTTGTCATCTTCAGCTGGCTATTAATAACTAGAAGGTTTTGTTTTATCTTCAAAAGCTAGCTGATACCTTGCAGATGCTTTTCTCTGCTGCCTGCTCTGGATATACTTCTTTGCATTTAAATACTGCTTTTTAGCAGCTTTACCAAGAACTTCATTAATAAAAACTAGAAAAACTATTAAATCTAGTTTTATATTGGCATAATAAGCTTTCCAGATGTGGATTTATGGGAAAAGAGCATTTTTTTAGGAGCGAAGATTCCCTTGATGATTCCTTTTGTTCATTATTATGCCTCTTCACGAAGGAGGCTGACTTGCTGTGCTGAACTGTAACATAAAATGTATTTTATGCCAATAAACAGTAGTGCTTTCATATTAAATACCTGCTTTGAACTGATGGGTTTGTCCTTAGGCCCTGTACTCCCCCAGAACATTTTGGGATCATATAGCCTTAAAAATATTTAAGACTAACAAATACTGTAAGTTGCTAAAGGTTTGTAGCATACTGAAAAGGCTGTAGCAAATTGTTAAGAGGTTGAGGGGAGGGGAGGCTGAGATGAGTCTTATGATGTGATATAAAATAATCTATTTTCTTTTTCACAAGGCAATCAGCAGTTAGATGCCATTCATGTAACACAGCTGGAAAGAGACACTGTCCTAGTCTGCCTGGACAGTAAGTAACACATCTCTGTTGGGCAGCTTCCTACATCTTGTGCACAACTCGTTTTGCCACACTTGTTGATTTTAACTCTACCACAAGTTAATTTTTCTCCCTTTGTTACTAATTTGGGTTGTAATATTTTGGAAAAGATGCAGTTCAGATAAGTGGGTTTTCATTTTGACTCTTGTGATTCCACTTTTCATGTGTGAATCATTCTTGTTTCTTTTGAAATGAAATGTAATGCAGCCTTACAGGGCAGAATTCAAATCTATGCCAATCAGGAATTTTCAAAATTTACATGGAAAAAGTGACATCTGCCTGTTGCATATCTAGCAGGATAAATAGCTACCGCTCTGTCATACACAGTGATTATAGCCATATCTTTCATGCATTAGAGGTTAATACCTCAATGGGAACTTTGCAATGACATAGTCTGCCTAAATTTCCTAAATTATGTTGAATTCACATTTCTGCACTGTGTGTTATTTGCAGGAAGGCTGTCAGTAGAGTCTAAACACATGCGAAGTGACTAAGAAGGTTTTCTATATTTATTTTGAGAGAAGGATGCTCTTGAATTCATTTTAGGCAAATACTGTAGATGTTAGGTTTGAGCATTTCTTTGTGCTTGAAAGATGAAACTAATATTTCATACTTAAAGCCATCAGTAATCCTTTTCAGCAGTGGGGTTTAATACTTGTTTTTCTGTTTTTCTTGAGAATTTGTGAAAATTGTGAATTTACAAGGGAAATTGAAGTCAAGCAAGAAATTGGCCTCCGAGCTGAGCTTTGATTTCTGCATTGAGTCAGTGGGTAAGTGATTTGCTTCTCTGTTGTCTCTCAAGGACTTAAGAACTTAAGAGGGATGAGTGTTGAAGGGTTTTTAATAATCTAGACTGGTCTAGTGCACCCAGTGGAGCCTGACACTAAAAATTGCCTGTGTCAGGGTACTCTGTGCTGTCTCTTTGTCTGTACTGACGTGCTGAAGAAAGTAAGGCAGTTGCCAGATCGTGTGCTTGTTTCCATCTGGTGTCATTTCTGTTTTATAAGATGTATCATGATTTAGTTAAAAATAAGGCTGAATAATTTCTGGTCATTTCCATAACACTGAGAAAAACCTTTGGGGAGGCAAAAATGTTTCAGTAATACAAAAATTTCTGTTAGTCTTCTAAAAGCTAAGATTTTATTTAAAGTGATAGCACATCCATTTTTTTAAGAGTCAGGGTAGTAGCAGTTTAGTCTAATTCTTAGAGGACAGGCTGCTGTCTTGAGACTACTAGAGCACAGCGGCCTTGCTTCTAAAATTTGAATTGTAATTGTCAAGCAAGTATTTCCGATGTAATAAGCTCTCAGAAGTATCTAATTACCGTTAGTTTAATAATTTTGTATCTTAGAAACTGAACTTGTTTCTGGAATCAAAAGCAGTAGAGACACAACTTGCTTTTATGAGCAGTTCTGTACAACTTGCATTTCTGGGTTCTTCAGGCATCTTCCCTTTAGAAGGAGATTCTTGACATAGCTATTGTGTATTTTAATAGCAGTTGGTAAAGCAGTGCACATTCTTGTATACAACATCTCTATTTAGATACGCCAGACCTGTCCTGAAGGAAGATATTTTAAATTAAGCCTATGATTCTTCCCTAAATTCTGACACATTCTAATTAACTGCTGTACTTGTATCATACAATATCTCCTGCTGACACATGCATAACGTGACTCGAGCATTGCCTTTCCTTTGAACTCTGGAGGAATTCATAGACAGAAGCATTTATCCTGAAGTCTTGCATTTACTCGCTGACATTGGATAACGTGAGCAGTTCTTTACACTCCAAGCGGTCTCTTGGGAATTCAGGGTATTAACTCTTCATTCTCTGATTGCAGGGTGGAGTGGGGAGTAGCAGGTGAAGATTAGTCTAAGGCTGTTGTGACAAATATTGCTCTTAGGATTCTGCTGACTGCCTTTGTTCTGTGTATTTAGGACATGGCTAATACTGAGCAGATACAAACTGTAACTTGAAGGAATAGTAAAGGAAAACAAGTAGAATTTAGGAAAATAAAACGCGGTGTAAAATATGTTCCGCCTAAAGAACACCAAGCTCTTCGTCCATTATTTTCAGCAGTCTGGTAATTAAATCATGCAGAGCTGGTAGCTTTCTCTGTTCTCTCTTTGGCCCTGAATGGAAGACTCCTATTTTTCATGCTTGCATCTATTTTGAAGTAAATATAGTAAGTCAAATGATCTGTAATTTCCAGCAACTCACAGCGTTTTGGTTGGCAGCATGTTTATACACTTCCTGGTGTTTTCTCCAGAATCATTAGGAAAACAAAGATCTAGAGAGTAGAAGTGAAAGGGAGAAAAGGAAAAACCAGAGATGCCTATCTTGACTTGGCAAACATGGAATGTCTGAGTGGTATCTTTTGAATTGCACTTTAAAAAGTTATGTGCGTCTCAGATCCAAACAGTCATTTCAATCCAGTTTTTCTCCAGTGATTTTGGAGTTTGGCTCTACCAGGAGTCCAGGTCTCACCACGTACTTTCTCCACATGCTTCCTCTTATCACTGCTGGTGAGAAACCCAGGTTTCTGTAGTTCAGATAAGCCACGCTCAGGTCTTATTTTGTGTTTCACCTTTGCAGTGTGCCTTCAAGACAGTGTGCTGGCCTTCTGGAAACACGGCATGCAGGGCAAAAGCTTTAAGTCGGATGAAGTAAGTCTCTCCAGGTTTAATTTCTTCCTGTTTCTTACTTACCACTTGATCCTTAGGCCCCTCTAGCTGCTTCCCTAGTGATAATGCTTGTGCTCCGTGTTGTCATTGCTTCAGCTTGCTGGTTGCTTTCTCTGACCTGCCTGCATATGTTGCTCTTGGTAAAGCTCATGCACATGCTTTAGCCAATTCTGTTTCCAAGAATATCAGTCAGAGACTCCTGAACTTCTGCACAGAGCCAGTACAGATCTGGCGTAAGCAGCATTTGGTTTTCTTGGATTAAAAGCTCAAGTTGGCAGCATCCTTTTTAAAAAAAAAAACACCTTTTTTTTTTAAAGTGTCTCTTACCAAAAAAGTGTCCTTTTTTCAAAAAGAACACTCTCCTTTTTGATGGCATCCTCTGAATATACAAGCAAAGCTAGTCAGTCTCTGCTGACAAAGATTGGATCAACATACTCCATCTGTGCTACCAAGTCATCTAGACTGATAACAGTCTACAATAAAGTTATTTAAAATAAGTTGTATTTTATGAAATTTAAAACTCTTTTTTGCTTAGCGTCGATTTATCCGATTCAGTCCTGTAATTTGCACTAAATTGTATTTGAATTTTTGAAGAGACTGATCTTTTTTCCCCCCAACTCAGCCCCATAAATTTAATTTTGCCACTGAAATGGACTTAAATGTCTCTATTTTTCTACAGGTTACCCAAGAGATATCAGATGAAACCAGGGTCTTCCGCTTACTGGGATCAGACAGGTAATCACCTTGAAGAAACATAAACCTTTTCTTTTATTTAAACCAGCTTTCTAGCTTCAAGCTGGAACTGTCTTCCAGCCCACCAGAGATCTATCTGTAGGCAGTCCTGGGGGAGGCACTTAACACTGTTTCTGCCTAAGAGCTCCTGTGACACACCCCCCCTTTCCACTGCGGTGAACACAAACATAAGTGCAAAGATACAGTGTGAGGGAGAGATGAGAAGCTGCTTTTGGCCTGTGGTCAGCAGGGTGCCCAGCGCACTTCTGGCTTGGATTTTCCTGGTGAACTGGTGAATTATTTTGGCAGCTAGTTACTTAAAAATAATCTTCACTGCTCTGGGCCTTGAGGTCTGGAAATAGCAGAGCAAACTAGATCGCATACAGGTTTTAATGCACAGTGGTCTAAATTCAGCCATTATCCACGACATCCGGATGAGTCCTTTCAGCTACAGAGGTTGGGGAGAAGTGCAGGTTTGAAACCTCAGCAGAAATGGTCCCAGTCTCTGGATTTGGACGTGTGTACTTGTGGTTTCTCAGATAGCCAGAGCGCTAAATGTAGAAATAGATAGTAAAGAGTCAAGAAACCAGTTCTAATCCCTGATCTTCTGCTCCCTCATTTGGCCTTTGGGAAATTCTGACTCACTCCCTGTAAGTAATCCATAATTTTGGGTACTTATGCTCTCAGATCCCCAGTCCAGAGAGAGAGTGAGAGCATGCTAGCTCATTTGAAAAGGGGCAGCTTATCCAAGAGACAGCTGAAGTCTTTGCTTTGCACCTGACTCATCGAGGACCCACTGTACTTGATCACAGAGTTGGAATTGAGGATCCCTGCCACTGCTGACCCTGAGCTCTCAAAAACACAAACACCGTGTGAGGTCTGACAATGCCTACTCTGCCTGTTCTGTCTGTTATCCCCCTTGTGCGGACAGGCAGTGGTAATTCCCTTCCCTCTTACTCCTAGCAGAGCGAGGGGCATTTTACTGCAAGAAGGAGCTTATGGAAATTTTTCTTGCGTGCTGGAATTGGTACCTTTCAGTGGCTCATATTTCCATGTTGGGCTGGCGAACACAGGAGCATCCTAAACACACAGAGGGATGGGGAGCAGCGTCTCATCAGGTTCAGCTTGCACTTTTATAGAAGACATGCATGTCTGAATAACAACTTAGTGCAAAATTCTTTTGGGGGTTGGAGATAAGGTTGAAGTCCTGCTGTGTCCAGTTTTGCAGAGAAGCCATTTTCTTTCATTCTGATTTCATTGAACTGCCAAATCTTTTGTTTTGTATTTTGCCATCTCTGTACATACGGAGCAGGAGTCTTTTCTACCACTCAGGTGAATGAGATGTGGTAGCACCTTTTTGTCTTGGATTGCTTAAGAACTACCAAGTTGCAGAAGTGAAGAGCAGGGACAGAGGCTGTTAAGAGTGAGACTTCATTTGAAAACTTTGTGGAATGTGACATGGGAGGGGAGTGTGTGTGCAATGCCAACCCTGAGACAGGCTCCCTTTGAGAAATCTAACTCGGAGTTCAAGCGACACATTTGGCTTATTTGATACACAGGTAGAAAACAAAAAGCAGAGAAAAAAGTTTAATCTTAAAAATGACAGGAGAGGGACATTAAAAATGGCAGGGAGGGACAGGTTTTCCAGAGGAGCCTACAGGAACATGATCCAGCAGGACAAAGGCTGAGATGGGGTTGAGTGTTCCCAATGAACCCATTGGCTGATAAATATTTAGAAGGGAGGAGAACTGTTTAGGTTAGTGGCTGATGCTTATCGCAAGATGTAGGAGGTATAAACGTAATCGGGGTGCAGATGCCAGGAGGGTTGTGTCTCCTCACAACACTCTGACTCTGAAATAACTTCCTGATAGAAGCAGAGGACACAGCTTATTTCAAGGTGGAGGATGTCTGTTTGGAAGAGGTTTGTAACACACTGCATGTGCCTTGTGGTTGAGAGGGGGCAGATTCGGGTTCAAGAAGCTGCTTCTAGTCCTCTGTTCCTTCTATATTCCACTTCAAGTGTTTTTGTCAGAAGTGACGCTGGAAAATGAGGGAACTGATGTAAAGAATAAAACACCCGAGGTATTTAAGAGAACCTAAATCCCTCCAATCTGTAGAAACCTGGGAGTTCCTTCTCGGCAGTTACGCAGTGTGCTTCGTATTTTGCCACTAACCTTTTTGGACTGTGTTTGTGTTTGATTGCAGGGTGGTAGTGTTAGAAAGCAGGCCAACAGAAAATCCGACTGCACACAGCAATCTCTACATCTTGGCTGGACATGAAAATAGTTACTAAGCAACAGTAACCTAACGCAAATAACAGAGTGAATTTGCCACACAAGGAATAAAGAAGCATTAGGAAACTCAGTACAAGCGGGACTGTGACTTACTGTTTCTTTTCTGGATGCCTAAATGATGTTTTAGGGTGGAAATCAATACATTTTTGCAGCTGGGAACAGCTGGTTCTGTCTCTTGCCACTGTGTGGTTGGTTATATCGAGTTTGCTTAATAAAAGCTATGAGAGAAATAGCCCTTTACTCATTAGTTATAGGGAAACAGAGCCTTTAAAAAATGTTATGCAGTAAAGGTGCCATAAACTGTTAAATATTTTACTTCCCTTGGATTTTCCTTACATTCTGTAGATATAGATATAGTGCTGGCTGTTTCCCTGTTTTATACTGGATCTTATTCTTAATAAAAAAGATTTGTGTAGGAAGTGGAAGTATCTGCAAAGCTTTTTGGTTTTAAATCTGCCATTCAGTATGGCTTTGTATAATAGACTATTTAATCCTTATTTATTAATCTGCTGCTAGAATGGTGTAATGTATCTAACTTTTAGCAAAGGAAGGTTGCAGAGCAGCTTTTTTTTTTTTTTTACAATTGTATAAAGATTTGATTATTCTTTTTTTCTTGTAGGGATGTAGTGCATTATTGAGGGGTATGTTACAATGTCGGTTGATCTTGTAAAAATGCAGTTTTGTACAACAAAGTATTTTGTATTGATTTTTTTTTTTTTTTGCCTGCAGAATTGCTATAAAAGGGATTTTCTTATTTACTACTAGATGTAGGGTGTGTACACAAAATATAATATTGATGTCGGACATGTTGCTCCTGGGTGGGTGTGTACAATATACGTGTGTGTGTGTGTGCATGTGCGCATGTGTGTTAAGTTGACCGGCAGTGTGTATTTTTTTTATATATATATATATTTATATATATATAAAAATGTACAAAATATATATGCTTTATTTTCATAAATTAGGGATAAGCCTTGTGACGTGAAATGGAAATTGTACCTGGTCATCATCCTTAATGAATGAAAGTATCATGTATCGAACTGCCCATGACGTATAGTTTATTTATACTATTCCAGAGGGGAGCCGATAGCGATAACCGACCTTAGGAGCTTTTTTATTTGTACAGCCATCCAGCTGCTGTCATCAGACAGTCGTTTGGAAATGGTTATTTCCCCGGCTGTGTAGTATAAATAAATATGATAAGAACCAGTATTCTATGTTAAAGCTTTTGATCACTTTTTCCCTTCCCCTGTTTTGTCACCTGCGTTTTTCTTTCGCTTTTTATTTCTCCATTAAAGAGTCACATCGGTTCCTTTTGTCTTCCTCATTAATTAAAATTCTTGAGGTACCATTAAATATAAATATAGACTGACTACAGGACAGCATCTGGTTTTACTACCTCACATTAACCTGCTAGCTTTGATGTAAATAAACACGGTCCCTAGGCAGATACAGTAGCAGTTCATAAACATTTGAATTGAGGGGTTTTTTAATGAATTCCTGCAGCACACTGCCGTATTGGGTTTCTGTGATCTGCTACCCCAGGAAAGGCAGGTTAGAAGCTTGACACATCATTTTAATAAAGCAGTAAAGGTAAGTGTGTTACGAGGGCTTGGCCTGGCTGACGGCTCTGCTGACGCCGCGGAGCCGGAGCGGTTTGATCTTTAAGTCACCACCTGAGGAATGGGGCGCTGGGTTGTCTGCTTAGGCATGGGGCTGCGTGATTCATAATTTACCACTCAGCGCACGTGATGACTCAGTAATGGCTGTTTGTTACTAGGTACAGCTGGAGTTTTATGTCGTTCTGAAGGTCTGGGAGGAAAAATAGACCCGCACACAATTTAGCATTTTATCCACTTAGCATTGTCATTCAAAACTAATTCTTGCTGTTGACTTGATAGTTAAGTCAAGCTTTTCAGTTCTGAAACTCTGTCAAAGTTTAATAAATAGTAAGGGTACAGCTAAAACTTAAAAATCAGTCCACGAACAATGTATTGAAAATGTGGTCAGCTGTAATTGGGACAGCAGTATTGAAAGTAGGACACGTAATTCTTGTGTTTTAAAGAAATCGAGTTCTCTAGTACTGAAATTACTTCTCCATAGGTAACGTGATTGGTGATTAACCCTCAAATGGTATAACTCCTGTCTACAAAGACTTTAAAATGAAAATTAAGACAAAGTGAAGCACCAGCTGTAGATACTGTAGAGCAAATGCTTTCACTTAACTTACCTCATTCACTGCAAACATAATTTTGGCATCATCTTTGAAAACACTTAAAGAAGATCTCTAAAAGACTAGAGAAATCTGTAAATAAAGTATGAATATTTATGGGGAGTAACTGGAGTAAATAACTATTAGGTCATGACACTGTCATGCAAAAGTAATCAACTGAAAGTGTTTTTCTTTGAATGACATGAATGACTGGTGATTTGCTGAATCATAAAAAACGAATCTAGAAAAGTCCTCATTTAATCAAACCTCCTTTTTTTAGCTGTTAAAGCATTTCTAATGGCATATTCTGAAATGCTTGGTCTGGTCTGGTTTTATAGACAGTGGCATTTTTGGCATGATCTGCAAGATACCGTTCCCTAGCGTAAAACCTCACTCGTTACTCTTAGCGGAGTATAGCACAGCGGATTTGCATGTTTTATAGCTGAACCAGCCAGTCTCAGTGACTCCGACTGGTGTAATTTGTATTTGTTAGACTGTTTAAGTTGTCTGTATCTTTGTATGTTTTTGTGACATTTCAACCAGGGTTGAGAAAGCCTAGTGTGTGGTTTTGGAGTTAATAAAGCAAAAGCTTGCTCACCCCCTCGTTACTCTTTTTGACAGCTATCAAAGTATTAGTTATTTGATGCACAGGGTTCATGTATTCAACTTGAAAGCCTTAAAACAGGCTCCCAGTGCTCTTTGAAGTACAAACAGTATTTGAAGAGCAGCCTGTAGATTAGTCTGTTTTGATTTCCTAACCAAATTCATTGTAACTGAAATATGCAACTGTAATGGTGATGACATCTCTCTAAAAGATGAAAGGTACAACACATCAGCAAGCCACTCTCTCTCTGAAGGAAAAGGAGAAGACTGGGAGACTTTGAGATGTACTTTTTACCTTGTTTAGTCATTAGATTGTAACTGAGACTCTAACTGCACTCGTTCCAGTTGGTGTAACTAGGCTTTGTTCCACATAAATTTCTGTTGCAGTCATTTCAGTCTATGCCAAATAAACTATGCTTTATTGGATACCTAAATGTGGTGTGGTAGACTTGCTGGCAACCTTATCGGACGTATCTGGAAAGAAGCTGCTCTCCAGGTTTCATGGCAGTCAGGGGGAAGGGCCTTGTCCAGGCCTGGCCACTCTTCTCAGTCCTACAGACTGTCTGGGAACCCCACGACATCTCCTACCTATAGCGGATCGACTGGAGGAAAGGGAGGGCTGGGGATAGCACAGAAATGAGAAATCAGAACAGCAGTGGCAAACTCTTTCCAGATTCCTACTAGCCAGCCCTCTGCTCCGGCAGAGCCCTGCTGCCAGTCGCCTGGAGTCACCACGTGAGCACACGTGAGTTGTTTGGCTTGAAAACCAGAGGCTGGCTACCTTGTGCCTGGCTCATCGGGAAGAGAGCGAGGTGGCCACTGGGCTCTGGAGGGTTGCTTAGAATAAGAAAACTGGAACATGAGCATTTGACAGTCCACCCGGGACACGGCAGGATCTAGGGCGGTTTATACAAGCCTCGCCCTCGCACGTTGGCCACCGGTGTAATGCGAGTGGTTCAGCCCTCGTCCATCTGTACCCCAGATCCTCAGGGATGTGCTGAGGTAGAGAGAAAAGGGGGTTTGTGAATGTGCCTTTGGACAACACAGCCACCAGTTACTGGTAAATAAATAAATAAATACGGATAAATACTCCTCCTCTGCAGAAGATTGTTCCCACTGTGGGTGAATCTCAGCATCAGGCTCTAAGTGTTATCTGGGAAAGCAATTTGGATTGTGGACTGACCTGCCATCTGACTTCTCATCTGAGGAGCTTCCTCAGCAGCGTAGTCCTTGGACCTCTCTGAGGCAGCTCTGCGGGTCTCGGGGATCAGACGCTGCATCGGAAGCCTTCCTCGGAAACGCTGTTGAGAGTTGAGTTGGCTCACGGTGTTGGTCAGGTACTTTCATTAGAAGTCTTGATAGAGCTGGGAAAAATTTCAATGGCAGGATAGTTCTGCCAAAAAACACATTAGTCATATTATGCAGCCTCTCATTTTTAAAGCGTGCAGAGAAAGAACCAAAAAGAGAGGGCATGTGCGGCAGCTAGGGCAGGAGGAAACTGCTCATCCCCAAGGCTTAGGAAGAAAAAGAAAGGGTGGATCTTTTGTGCTGAGTAGAATTAGGAAGCACCCCAGGAAAGGATGGGGGACAGAGGAGGCATGAGGTGGAGTAGGGTGTTCTACACAGATCTCCAAATCTACTACTGGGAGTAACTGCCACCATAAAAAGCCATCTTTAGGGTATGAGGAAATGGCTGAGGAGCCAAGGACCTAAACGGATGCATGAGGAAAGATCCTGTGAAGATAAGAAATGGAAACACTCACTGAAAGGGTCCAGCTCCTGGTGGAAGCTCATCAGGTGGCAGACAGACACTTGAGGTGCTTCAAGTGTAGAACGAGGAGATGTTTGAGGGAAATGCACCGTTTCTCAGGCCCCACACCAACGCCGGAGCAGGAGGGGCTGGCTGTGTGTCAGCCATCGAAGCAACGCCCGTGCCTGGGCTTCCCAAATCTGCCACCCCTGGGGAACGGCCTCCCTCATGCTGTGGGCTCTGGTTGAAGCTCGCAGACGCTGGGGGAAATGTTCCCTCTTCCTCCCACCCCTGCAAGGAAATTTGAGTAAAAAACCAGAGTTCCCCCGAGAAAAAGCAGAGCGCTGGGGGTAAAGACAAAATGGTGCTGTGGGACACAAAGCCCTGAGGGAGGCTTGGCGGGGGCTCAGCGCCCTGAGGGGTGTGTGTGGCCCCGTGAGAGGCCATGGGGACCCCCCCTCCCGCCCCGGCTGGTTTTGGGGTCCCCCGGGGTGGAGGAACCGCCTCGGAGAAGGCGCTCCCCTCGGCCTGGCACCAGCCGTTCCCCGCCGGGGAGACCCCCCCCCGCCCCGAGGGCCCGCCCCGGCCCCGCCGGAGCTGCGGAGGGCGGGCGCGGTCGCTCCGCCGCCGCGGGGGTAACGGCGGGCGCGGGGGGGCCGCGGCCGCTGCTGCGGCGCTCTGAGGCGACGGAGCTGCGCTGGGGCGGCCCCGCTGCCCGCCCCCCGCCATGGAGCGGTACGAGAAGCTGGGAAAGGTCGGGGAGGGCTCCTATGGCGTCGTCTTCAAGTGCCGCAAGAAGGACACGGGGCAGATCGTGGCCATTAAGAAGTTCCTGGAGTCCGAGGAAGACCCGGTGATCAGGAAGATCGCCCTGCGGGAGATCCGCATGCTGAAGGTGGGTGGCGGGCGGGCGCCCGGCCCCGCTGGCTCCTCGTCCGCCGCCTCCGGGGCGCCCGGGCCGAGGGGGCTCCGCCACTCCCGGTACCGCTCCCGGCGCGGCGGCTGTGGCGGCTGCGGGCTGTGGGCCGCCGTTGCGAGCCCGGCGCCGCGGCCAGAGAGCCCTGAGGGAGCTGCCGGGGGAGGGGGTGTGAGGGAAGGAAGAAGGCGTCGTGAGGAGTCTGGGCGTGAGGGCAGCCATGAGGGGATGGGGTGTCGTGAGGGGGAAGTGAGGAGACGGGACATGAGGGCAGCCATGGGCAGATGGGGCGTCGTGAGGTGGGAGGTGAGGAGATGGGGTGTGAGGGCAGCCAGGGCAGCCATGAGGAGATGGGGCGTGGGGGCAGCCATGAGGAGATGTGCTGTCGGAGCAGTGAAGAGAAGGGGCCTGAGGGAGCGGTGCATAAAGTGCCCAGGTCAGTCAGCTTCTGTGAGAGAAAGCTGGTGCCAGTGCCAGTCCGACCCGTTTGGCCAGGGATGGACATGCCTCGGGACGGAGGTGATCCTCCTCAGCCCAGGCTCTCATGCATCAAAGAGCATTGGTGCAGGTGGGAGCTGAGACCCCGCAAAGAGCAAGCTGCCGGGTGCCTGTAGACTTCTGCATGGGTAGTGCAGTAGCATCAACAAAGTCCTCGCTGTGCCCTTTAGAGAGGGATTGACCCAGACTCTGTCCCCCATCAGCGATGTCCTGGCCGGTACAGGCACAGCTCTGCCCTTAACCAGCACCACCTGTAACAAGCCAGCCGGCAGCAGGCCCTGTCTGTGTCCAGGAGATTCCCCCCAGAGACAAGGACTGTTGGAACTGATGTAAAGCTCATGAGCAAAAAGTGATCCTAGGTAGCATGAGGTGGGGGACAGCTGTGGGGCGCAGCTCTCGTAGCTCCCTGCTTTATAAATCTGCCCCAGTTCCTCCTTAAAACGCCCTTTCTGAGCCCCTGGTTGTGGGGGGTCGCAGTGTCGGAGGGTGAGGTGCAGGTGGGATCCAGCCATGTACTGGATGCTGGGGGCTGTGTAGGCTCCGAGGTATTCACACGTGGGAGCGTCTGCAGAGCAGGCACCTGTGAACCATGGCAGCACCTTGTTTTTGCTGGTCCTTTCTGGACTTCTGTGTGAGGGCTTATCCTCACATAGAAATGGGTCACTCATTCAGCCTCTGTGTTTATTTTCCTGGTGAAATAAAAGCACGGGAACATTTGCAGTGAGTCACACCCCAGGTCCATCAAGCATGCAGAAATGAGGAGAAACCCAGCAGAAAGAGGGAGATGGGGTAAGGTTTTCTTTCACACACCCAACTTCTGGGCAAAGTTTCTGGAGCCAGAGGTTGTACCCTTTGCTCCATGCTTAGCAGACATTCATAGACTGTTGGGAGTTTGTCCCATTTCTTTTTGAAGTGGTATTCATCTGGACTCCACAGTTTCCTGAGGCAGTGAGTGCCACTTTAGGAATGCGTTGTGTGAAAAAGTATTTCCGTTCATGTGTTACGAACTTGCTGCTGGGTGGTGGCATACAGTACCCTCAGGTGTGTGCTCCGAGAAGTGGAGGGTGTTGTTCCCTTTTCGCTTTCTCCGAGGTACTCACGATCTCAGACACCTCCATCATCTCCCCATCTCCAGCTTTCTCTTTTCCATGCAGAAGAGCCATAGCTTTAAAACACTGAACTGATTAAAGAACCATGCGAACAGCATGTTGGTTTATGATAAATTTTAAAATAATGACTTCCAATAGGACTCCTTTTTACAAGAAACATGCCGTTCAGATCCGACACAATGCATTCTTGTAGACAGTCAATGATTTAGGATTTGGGACAAAACCCTACGGAAATCCACAGAGAAAGATGTTCCATTTTATTTAAAACTTCTTTCCCAAAACTCATAGCCCCTTGGTCTCTGATTTCTTCATGCTGTTCCCAGACTTCACTGCCTGTGGGTATTTGCGTAGCAGCGGTTGATACTCATTGCACTCAATGTTCCCTTCCATCGAGTTAGCTTCATTTGCTTGCTGGGAATCAATTAACTTTCAGATTTGCAATTAAGTGCAAGATTTCAGCAGGTTACAGTATTTCTGGTATTTCTTTTCCCAAAATCTCTTTGTGCTATTGGCTTGTCTTCTATTGAGCATTTATATATAAAGAAGTGGGTGTTTATTGTCAAAGGAATATGAAGGCCTGATTCTCTACCCGCTGCAAAAAGAGGCAAGATAAGCCTGGATGCCATCCTGAAAGAGCCATCATCTAGGAAAAAAGCATATTTATTTTTCAGTTAGATTTTGGGGAGAAGCAACCTAAGTTTTTCTCCTGTCTGAAGCAAATAGATGACATGTAGCTGTATCGTTTTAGTAAACAATGCTGGAGATGCATTAAGATTTAAATGATATTAAAAATCCAAAAGGAAAATTATCATTGCAGAAGTCACTTGTAATGGAGATGGTAACTGCATTGTCTTTAAGGGTCCAAAGCTGACAGCACTGCAGCTAGCCACGGCAGGATCTGTGTCGGGGCGCTGTTGATTTTAACAAGTGCAGACCTGCTTGACTATCTTTTCAACTTTTTCTCTGTAAATAGCAACAGTTTGTTTGTTTGTTTGTTGAGGTATTTCCTGGCTTAGGCAGAACTAAGTGTTTGTCAAAGATGTAGTGAGATTGTTTCATCAGTAAAAAATGTAGGGCCTGATAAATTATTATTCTGTACAGCAAATACCTTGTAGACAAAGGGCTTTTGATGGCCAAGAGCCATGGGAGGTGGGGTGGGAGAGCGGAGCGGTATGCAGAGTCCTCAAACACCCTGTGTGATCCCGATTCCATAGGGAAGGCTGGAAATACGTGAAAACAGAGCGAGTCTGGGTATCAACCCATCAGAGCCTGCTGTTTCCAGAAGGACGTTGTCTCCCCAGCCCTCGCATGGAGGCTGAGACAGTTTTTAGCTCTGACATTGCAAAGAAGATGAGAGAAAATACAATGCAAAACTGGGTTCATATACGAAATAGAAAATAATCCCTATCATTTTAGCACAGGAGCATTTATAACTTTGGGGGAAGGCCCGTGCAGGACATCTGGCCTGTGCGCAGAAGGCGACACATGGCCTTGTCACCCAAGCAGGGCGCAGGGAGGGGGAAGCCCATCCCGGTGCTGCCAGCAACCGGCCAACCGGCAGCATTGGTAGCCTTAGTAACTGCTCTCTGAAACGCTGTGCCGCCAGACGGGGATGTTGTTAGGAACACTGGCAGATTTACGGTGGCTTTGTGCGCACGTCTGCCTGCACAAGAGACGTTTAGAGTCAGCCCGGTGACACCGACTGCCTGGAGAGCCCCAGGCATGGAGCAGGGCACAGGGAGATGCTCCCTGATTAAGCCACTCCTGTGTGTGCGAGAGCTTGTTCTTACAGCTGTGTCCCCTTGCAGCGTCCCCAGCTCAGCCAGACCTCGTGCTCCCAAGCCCAAGCTCGCTCTCTCCAGAAATTCCGGCTCCACACGCACGTGAGGATGGCCAGGACAGAGTGTCCCCAGGCATGGCCTGCCCCTGTGAAAGGCCGACTCCTACAACCAGCCTGTAACTGCCACTGGTTTTCCAAACAATCTATTATCGTCGATTTAACTTTCTTCTTGCTTTACAATCAGTTGGCCGTTATTTCGTCCTGAGCTGTCTCTAAAAGTGGAATCAAAGCGCTGCAGAGATTGTCTCACCTGCCTCCTCCCCGCTGACAGGCTTGGCCGTGCCCGGCAGTTTGTCCATGTTGGTGGGCAGATCCGAAAGCAACAGAGGAATTGGGCGCCCATTACCCAGCGTCGTTGCTGGAGGCCCAGCTTATCTCTGATATCTCAGATACCTCTGTTATCGCTGATCTCTGGGAAGATAACATGCCGACACACGGAGTGCATGGAAAGGGAGGGATCCACTTCACACGGTCTATCGGGAGCTGCTTGACTGGTGAAGGAAGGGGCCGTACCAGAGCCACGGCAGCTGCCTGACTTTTGTGGTGGGGTCTAAACTGGATGACTGGGCTTTGTCTAACGTGCACGTGGCAAGTAGGTACTTTGCTCGATGTGGATATGCTTAACAGGATGGGTGGCACAGTACGCACACAGTTCCCAGGAGAATCGTGATCGTTGCTGGGATTGTCAGCAGCCTTGCAGGGCGTGCTCTGTATCTGATCATCTTTTACAGAGTGGATAAGGAAATGAGGAGAATGGAGATACCACTAGATAAATACCAAGCTCGAGAGGAGTTACAGGCCTCCTCCCTTGTGGTTTAATGCTTTCACTAGCAGCCCTGCCGGGAGGAACGTGAGGGTTTGCAGAGGAAGCCCATCTGTCGTGCGAGGTCAGGAGGCATGGCCAGGGCAGAGAAGGTTACACTGACAGTCAGGCCCTGCTGACGCTGTCGGGTACCTTGTGCTGGACAGGGAGGGCGCTTGGCGCAGAAATACTCACCGTGGAGGACTGAGGAAGTGGTCAGATCTTGGTTTGATCCAGATGGGCGCAAAGATCTTTGATGCTGGCAGATGGTTTACACGGTGTTGGCAGGAGTGAAGGAACAAGCCCTGTGTGCAGTAAGAGATGCTGTTTAGAAACATCAGCTCCTTGCTGCCAGTTTGCAGGACGGGAATAGGCACCTTCTGCACACCGACAGGGACCCTGCGTGTTGGCATATGGGCTCAGTACGGTCTGGGTTCAGTACAATGTCCCCCAGAGGCAGTGAGGTCCCTGGAAGGTCTCTCTTTACAAGGAGCTTTTGCAGTGACACGCCTGAATAAAATTACGTTTTCACAGCATGCCCATCAGAGCACTGAAATGGCCCCTGCCATGTCCCTCCTGCTCGTGAGGTATGGTGGGGGTCTTCTACTGACCTGTTCTTTTACTGAAGTTCACTGGTTAACCCCAGGATTCAAGTCGTGGATTTTGGTGATTTTTCACCTCGGGGCTAAGTGGACACTTCCCCAAACAGCTGCATTCCTCAGTTGAGGCCCCTCACAGTTTTCTCTAGTCTTGACTCTGCTTCCTTCTCCTTTACAGGCTTTCCCAGATAACTCAGAGGCACATTAGAAGCTGAGGTTGGCGTAACTCCTTGGCAATGCCCTTTCCAGCTTCCTTGCTTAGAAATGTGTTTGCCGTAAAGCCTTGGCCAGGCAAAGCCCTCGTGGCTACAGGTCCCTGCGAGCAGAGGGGATGGTGCCATGAGTCATCTGAAAAGAAATAACATTCCTGAGTTGGGGTTGGCTTTTCTTTGTTTCCTTTTCTGAAGGCTGTGTTGTGCCCCTTGGTTCAAGCCCTCTCCCAGCCCTCCCACAAAATGCGGGCAAAGGAATAGGAAGTGAAGAGCTCCAGTGGAGCCCACCCTCACCTCTTGTGAGGTGCATTTGAATAACCCTGCTGTGCTCAGGCTTCATGTGTGGTAAGAAGCTGAGCTCCCCAGGAGAGGAAGCCCTCGTTTGAGCACATGAAGTGGATTGAGAGGAAGAGGAAGAAGCAGCAATAAAAACGCTACTAATTATCCTCTCCACATTCTGACAAGAAGTTGGTGAAGCTGAGACCGCGTGCTTTACTTATGCTTATCTGAGGAGCTCTTGGTTTCTCCTGAATGTGTGTTTGCCTGCTGCAGGCTCGTACCGTGTGGGATTTCCCAAGCTGTTCTCCAGGGCCAGCTGCTTTTCACTGTGGGGCAGTCAAAGACTGGATACCTACAATGAAAGGCGCTGCTGGGATAGCTGTGGGCACCATGATGAATTCTTTATCTATGAGCATCTTTTCTAAGAGGCACTCGCTGAAGCCAAGCTGACTTGTCAGTTCCTAAAATAACTACACCCTGGGCTGAGCTGTAGCTGAGCTGCTGCTTCGTGTCGTGCTGCGCTTGTGTAAAAGGTTTCAGCTCGAGGAATTGAGACCCTTGTGGGTAAAAGCACTGTGTGTCCCCCCCTCCTTTACCCTGCTCCCCCATGCAGTAACTAACCAGCCCATCCACTGTGTGTTACAGCAACTGAAACACCCCAACCTGGTGAACCTGCTGGAGGTGTTCAGGAGGAAGCGGAGGCTGCATCTGGTCTTCGAATACTGCGACCACACAGTTCTCCACGAGCTGGACAAGCACCCCCGGGGGTGAGTGGCCTGTCTCTCACGGGGAAGCTTTGAGCAAAGGACTTGGGGGTGTCTATGTCGTTGCTGCTCTGCAGAGTTTTCAGAGGAATTTAGTTACCAGAGAGGTTTCTCAGTTCAGTGCCCAGGTCTTGCTCCGTTCCTGTGGTTTAGCAATGACGTCCAAAAGAATTGCCTCTGAGCCTGTGTGCACTCCTGCCCAGCACCGCTCACCAAGGAGACCGGGGCGCTGATCCTGCGTGGTTGGGTGATCTTGGGCTGGCTTGGCACCGGCAAACCCCAAGCCAGGTGGCTTGGGGGAGTCTTGTGTCTCGCTGCAAAGAGGTCAGGGCTGCTGGGGGACATGGGCTGGGGGCACACAACCCTTCTTCCTCCTGCCCCCCAGCTGTGGGTGCACGTCACTGGGGGAGGCTGTGCACACCCAGGCTGTAAGCACCCAAACCATACACAGTCTGTCGTGATGTCAGTGATGACCCCTATGATAGAGCAGTGACTTCCAGCCCTCTGGCATGCTGCAGTGCTGAGGAGTAGGTGTTGGCTGGCAGGAGTTACCAGGAGCTCTGCCTGCGCCTCTCTGCACACCCTCAGGTCAGATACCCTCTTCTTTAAACGGGTGCTTGCACAAAGCGTGAGCTATGCGGGCAGAAGAAACGTTCTCCAGGACAGGGTTTGTTCTTTTGACACATTCTAAATGTCACTCTGGCTAAATACATTGTCCCTAATTATTCACAGTGACTTGGTGCTGTGGAAATGCTAAGCAGAAGTGCATAAATCATTTTACAGGCCTGGAGCTAAATGAATTGCCTGCAGGAGACTAATTGGGGGTTGAGTAAACAAGCCTGTTATTCTCTTTCTCCCTGATGTGGAACTGTCGAAGGAGAATGGAGCATGCTGATAGCAGATAGCTTGGTGAGCAGCTTTCACCCCAGTTTGAACCTATTCCCCTAGAATCTGTAGAGAGGGTGGATAACCCTCTTTGAAGAAAACCCTTCACATTTGCCTTCTGTTCATCAGAACAGCTCCAGTGTGAACGAATGTGTAATGCCTGGTTGCATACGTCGCTTTTGATCTTTGCTACAGCAGATGGTCAAGTCCTTTGTGGTCAGGATGAAGATGGGTGGGCACACGCCTCTTTGCACCATGTTTCCAGGTCATTTGACCAAGTTCATCCCCTTGTCAGGCTGTCAGTGCATCACTCCCATGATCTAGGATGTTTCTGGGTGCCTTAAAGAAAAAGCCAGCCTTTCTGTGTATTGTTTTGATTTAGTTTTTTGTTGTTTTTTTTTTTCTTTATGATGAATCAGAAGCTTTTCAGCATTAAAGACATGAAATAAAATTGGATTTGAGCTTGAAAGTGCCAAGATTGTCACCTCTGCCTCTCTGGGATTGTTGAAGACCGTTAGACAGCCAAGGAGGTTTAAGAACTGTTGCACAGGAGAGGAGGCTGGATCTTTAACAGAGTTTTTCTTTCTCTGAAGTGTTAGCCAGCCATTGGAGGGAAGGAGAGGAGATGCAAACCAAGGCAGAGCTTTATGCT
This sequence comes from Strix uralensis, assembly GCF_047716275.1. Lineage (NCBI taxonomy): Eukaryota > Metazoa > Chordata > Aves > Strigiformes > Strigidae > Strix > Strix uralensis. The sequence goes on from NC_133975.1 coordinate 130,349,014, forward strand.
CTTGTGGGAACATCCTTCCCCATCCCATTTTGGTTACACCTCTGCTCCGGCCAGTCAGTGACCTGACAGCATTGCAACTCAAAGCGTACATCCACACCGCGGATACCCCACCGCCTCCGACGCCCCGAGCGGTTGCAGGGTGTTTTGCTGATTAAGGATATCAATTAAACTCAGACACCAGAGTGAAAAGAGTAGGCATATTTTACTGGGGATAACTAAATAATGTAACAGAATACAGAATACATGCAGTAAGACAGAATAATGCACTTAAAGCAAACAAATAGGAAAATACAGGGTAATGCATCAAATCATTACTACAGGAGAGAGAGAATAGTGGTTAAGAAAGACCCATCACCACTTGGACCCGTCACCATCATCCAGACCCGCAGGCGCTGGGCAGCCCCGGTTGCAGCGAGGATTTGGAGAGCCTGTCCCGGCATTGGGAAGTCCTACACGGTGCGTCCACCCGTAGGTGAGGCTTCCAAAGTCACTGTGAGCGGGTCTAGCCTTATATACCAAAAATCAGCAAGCCAGAATAACTGGCACCTTTGTTTTGAGCAGAAAATATCTGGTTTCATTCTTCTGTTGGATTCCACCCAAAGCCTGGCCAGGGCTCGGGGTGGGAAAACCAAGGGAGTTTCTAACAAGACCGAATACTTGGGTTCTCAGCCTTGAACAAGGATGAGAAAGGAAAGTTGGATACATTCTCTCAGCATTTCATCCTCACTACTGATTATATTCTGTCTAAGCTGCATCTTTCACTAGTGAACATACATACTTCGTTAATGACTACATGCTAAGTTAGCAGCTTCAGCTCGGGGCCTGTTGTTCAGGCTTCAGTACTTCCAACTCTTTAGCACTTTTTACATCAGCAAAGGTGGTTTGTTATAACCTAGCACAATACCTACTAGCACAATGGTTATCAGTTATAAAATATACAGGATTCATCTATAGGTCAACTCTGGCTTGGGCCTGTTGTCCAAGCCTTAGCACCTCCCAGAGGCAGAAGTGCCTGCTGGAATTTCAGGAGTGTTGCCAGGAAGCCTGGATGCTAAGCACAGCCACGAGACAGGATCCAGCCCGGACTTGCAGGCCCTGAGGTGTAGTCACCAGTCATCAGGCCTCGTGCTGGCTGTGACAGTGGTGCCAGACACTCTGGTGTGCTCTTAGCTGCCATGAATCCTCAGAGCTTGTTGCACCGACTGGATTTGGAAGCGGATTTGACGTTCCCTTTGATGCTTCTGCGATGCTCGGAGGGTAACGAAGCGTTGCTTCATGCAGGGAGGTGCAGGCAGAGCTCAGCCTCGGCTCTGAAACATGGGAGGAGGGACAGGAGCCTCCACCATCAGCAGCCCAGCGTGACTGGTTTCCTGCATTGATCATCTGATCAATGCACTGAAGGTTATTATGTATTTCTTGTAACTTATTTATAGCAAGAAAATGCAGCTAGTGGGTTTTTTTCTGAGTTTTTTGGCTTGTCCCTGACCGGGTTTTGCTCAGAGATCCCTGTACAATGTCAGCATTCAAAGGCCTCCCCTCCCTTTTCCTGTGATAGTGAAGTTATTTTTAATAGCCAATATAAAAATGTGCTTTTTTAAAACAGGGTGCCGGAGCATCTAGTGAAGAGCATAACCTGGCAGACCCTCCAAGCTGTGAACTTCTGCCATAAACACAATGTAAGTCCCCTAAACGGCACTAACGATAGCTGTAACACGGCTTTGGAGGGGAAGGAGATTCTGTTGCCATTTTTCTGATTACAGAGCTTCCATGGGACGAAATCAGGTGAAATTTGATGTTTTCAGCAGGAAACATACATCTGAATTATTATTGAATACCCAAAAGAATTGCATTTACTATCACACAGGTCCCTTGGGTTTGCTCTCGAGGAATGCTTTGCACTAATGACCCTAAGGTCATTAGAGAAGCTTTCAGGCTGAACAACATTAGAACTGATGTTTAGAAAACTGGCTTAACATCTCAACAGCTGAGACCTGAGCAAAGTGCTACTGATTCCCCACAAAGTCCTTCTGTTGATAGTTGTAGGCATTGAATCACGTTACCAGTTAAAAGGTTTCAAAAATTAGATACAGTAAACCAGTTTTACAACCCTTCCTCTGCTTTCTGGAGGGAAATGTGCACAGCAAGTATTTTGTAGAAAGCAGGGGGGATGCTTTAAAAAGCCAGGAAGGAAAGAAGCCTTTTGGAGAAGTTCTTCAGGCAAACTTAGCTGTAATTGTCTTTGGTTTTGTTTATCTGCCAATACTTGAGATTTAAGAGTCGGGCAGGAGATCACTGTGGAATGGGTGTTTTGTCTTTGCTGGGAGAATTATGTCCAGTTGAGCCACAGGAACTTGGCCATAGGTCTGTACTGCTTCCAGGATTTGTTGTTTTTCTTCTTTTTTCTGTTTCTCCACTCAGTATGAAAGATTTCATGGAGTTTTAAAGCCAAGGGAACAATGAGATGTGGCAGTCTGACCTGCTGTAGATCACAGGTAATGAGGTTTTATGCAGCTGCCCTTTTTGGAACTCCATGGCACTGATTTAACAAGCAGCATTTCAGTCCTCAGGAGGAGACATGATAATTTACCGCCAGCTTAGCTAGGAAAAGTCCGAGGTGTTTGTGCTGAGGTGATGGTAGGGGAGGGACAATGTGAGCCAGACCCTGGTGATTTCAGTAGAGCACACCTTCCACACATAGGCAGAAGAAATGAAGGTCTCTGTTAGTGTGATCAGCAGAAACTCTTTCCCAAGCCCAAATCCAATCGCTGTGGGCCTTCAGCAGGCAGGGCGACTTCTCAAGAATTGCAGAATTGCTGATGTTGGAAGGGACCTCTGGAGATCATCTAGTCCAGCCCTCCCACTCAGGCTGGGTCAGCTAGAGCGGGCCGCTCAGAAACTTTGCCAGTCAGGGTTTGAATATGTCCAAGGATGGGAGGCTCCACAGGCTCTCTGGACAACCCGTTTGGGTGTTTGGCCACCCTTACAGTAAAAAAAAATAAAATAAATGCTTATGTTTAAATGGAATGTATTCCGTTTGTGCCCACTGCCTCTCATCCTTTCTCTGGACACCGCCAAGGAGAACCTGGCTCGGTCTTCTTCACCTCTTCCCACCATGTATTTATGCACATTGATAAGATCCCCCTGAGCTGTCTCTTCTCCAGGTTGAATGATGGTCCCAGCTCCCTCATCCTCTCCTTGGATGTCAGATACCCTAATCCCATAATCATTTTAGTGGCCCTTCACTGGGCTCACTCCAGTTCACCCACATCTTCCTTCTGCTGAGGATCCCAGGGCCGGACACAGAACTCCGGATGTGTCTCAGCTGCGCTGCGCAGAGGGAATACCAGGCTCTCTCTGGCATCTACAGGGATAGATAAAGTCCCACAGCTAAACCAGAGCTTTCATCTCATCCGTGAGCTTTGCCAGCAAAATCATTTGCTTGTCTATCAGTAAATACAGCTCAGAGACTTCATCCAAGAACTGAGCCCAGAGGACCTACGCGCCTCTCGTTAGGATCTCCCCACATAATTGTGGAATGGAGTCCCTTATTAGGAGTGTGTTACACAGAGCTGCCTCAGGTGAGCTGCGTTTGCAGAGAGCCAGGTTGACCACAACCCTCGCTCCTCCCGCTAGCAGATTCCCAGCTGGTTCTGGGGAGCTGATGCGCTGTTGTCCAAGCGATATGGAGCTATGCAGCTGACACGGGGAGCCTGCACGGCGTCTTATCCCAGAGGTGGGGTGTAGGCAAGGTAGTTGTCCTGCCTAGCAGGACATGGCTTTAGCTGCTGCGAAGAAATCCTTTCATCTTCTCTTTCAGCAGGAAGCCTGGCACAATGTGCAAGGGGTATGTGGCCGAACTAAGAGGTTCTTTATCCGAGGGCCAAGTTAAATACTTGCTTCTAACCTTGGTCTTTTTCTGTTTCCAGTGCATCCACCGAGATGTAAAGCCAGAAAACATCCTGATAACAAAACACTCGGTCATCAAACTTTGTGACTTTGGATTTGCTCGCATACTGAGTGAGTGCCCACTTGCTACTTACCCGGATTGTTAACACATGAAAGCTCAAATGACGCGTAGGATCAGGCTTTCAAACACCAGCAAAGACTCACTTGTCTTTGTCTGATGCACGTGTAAATCATCCTATATAAAGGCTGGCATGTTTTCACAGAAAAAGGCTGGGTAGAGATCCCCAAAGCAGCTCAAAGGGAGCTAGCTCAGACACCGCAGTGCCAAGTGCCTCCGTAAACAAACTCTTTCTGAGCTCCCTGCTGCTGCCACTGAACCACTGGTGGTGCTGGCGCTGGTGGATAGAAGTCGGCCTTGGGCATCTCAGAGCTGCCCAGCCCTTATGCAATGCTGGAGACACAGCTGGAGTTCCCTGGCAGGAGGAGCCCCTCTGACAGAAGGCGCTGTCTCTGCAGACAATGGCTTCACATTTTCCATTGTAAATAAACCCCCTAATCTGTTTTTTTTTAGCTCTTGTTCGGACAAATCACGTGAGCTTTGAGAACTGGCCATGGCTGGTGCAGGGCCCTGCTGTGGAGCTCTGCATATTTGCGTTTGGAGAAAAACATGGTCTTGATTTTTGCCAAATCTGAAGCATTTCCAAAGTTGGGTTCTGCTAGTGGCCAGTGACTCACCCTGTTTCTGTAGCTATTGCCTGCCCAGGAGGTGCCCCAACAACAGATGGTGGCTCGTCTGCATCGTTCTGATCCCCCACTCCTGTTTGTTTCTCTCCTTCCTAGCTGGTCCCAGTGATTATTACACCGACTACGTGGCTACCAGGTGGTACCGCTCTCCGGAGTTACTTGTGGGGGACACCCAGTACGGCCCTCCCGTGGACGTGTGGGCGATAGGCTGTGTCTTTGCGGAGCTGCTCTCCGGGGTCCCTCTCTGGCCTGGCAAGTCTGATGTTGACCAGCTGTACCTCATCCGGAGAACCCTGGGTAAGTGTCCTCGCTGCTCCGGCCAGAGCCTGCGTCTTCTTGATGCCTCAGGCAAGACTAGAGCTTGCCTGGGAGGATTTGCCTCTGTGGTGGGAATTGGGATTAGCTGGGAGGTGAATTTACCCAGTGGATCTCTCCCTTTAGTAGGTGCTGGCTTATTTGAGGTGCTGTTTGAGGTTTTCCTGGCATGACTAACGCACATCTCGTTAGGAGATTGTTTAGTTGGAGGAACAGATATTGCTGCAGGGCCTGGCAGGATCTGGAGAAGCAAAGTTGGCATCCACATGGGCAGTGACTGTTCTCCAGAACAAGATCTGTGGGGTGGAATTGCTTTTGGCTTGTACGAGCCTGCGGTGCCGGGCCGAGGGCTCGCCATGGACAGGGCTGCATAAGCAGGGTCACTGCCTGCAAACTGCCTGAAACCCTCCTTCCACTCTCTTCAGCACTCGTTGCCTCTGGGAAGCTGGGTCTGGTGCTGGGCAGTTTCAGAAAGATGTGGGATGTGTTAGGTGGCCACCGGATGCCCCTCCTGGTCCTTTGGGCTGGCTCGGTGACTACCGGGGGGTGTGGGGAGCACAGGGCCAGCCCCACGGCAGGCACAAAAACACCTGCCTCTGCTGCTGGCCTTTCCACATCCTCGGCTGTCTCCACACAGACAGAAAAAGGAGATGCCTGTAGCAGACAAAACCAGGAATGTTCTGCATAAAGGTTTGAAAGATCCAGGTACTTTTTAGGGTTTGGTACCAAGCAAAGGGGTCCCTGCCTCTAAATGAGTTCATCGGTTCATCACAGCTTTGGAGGCCCCACAAACATTGCTGGTGCCTGTTGATGGCTTGGGAAAGAGAGTATGAACATTCAAGTTGTTTGTCTGTTCCATTTCTTTGTCTTTATTCACCAAGGAATTTCAGGAGCCGCTTCGCATTTGGAACAGAGGTTAAATCAAAGAGCCATTATCCCTGTAACACTTAAATTAATCCAGTCTCATTAGTTCTATTTGATCTTGGTGTGTAACATCTGATTTCTGGGGTGGAAAGGAACAACCCCTCACTTTTAATTGCAATTTGTTGGAATGAACTGAGAATTGGAATTTTTACTGAGCAGCTTATAAAACTATAAGGGTGACTAATGGCTTTAAACAGATACACTCCTTAGCTAGAGAAATAGTTCAATGTCGACTGCGTCATCCTCCAGAATACATTTATGCCAGTGTTAGGTGAGCTAGAACTTATTTTTAATGAGATAGGGTTTTGGCCAGAAGAAGTTCCCTTTTGATGCAGGTGCTGGACTGAGGCAGTGTTTGCAGAGAAAAGCTCCTTGGTCGAAGCTGTGTAATTGTGGTGGTTTGGCTGTTGTCCTGGCTCTTTTGTAACGGATTTGATTTTAACCTTTGGCTTGCTCTGAGCTGCTCTAAGCATCAAGAAAGGGCCATGAAGCTGCACTGGGGAAAAGCTACAGCACGTTCCTGTTGGTGCTGCATCTCAGCTCTTTTCTACACAGCATCCTCAGGCATGTACAAAAAGAATTTCACCCAGTATGAGTTAAATTTTAATGAAGCTGGAACGCTTGTGGTTTAGCCTGATCCAGTGGTCGGAGAAGACATGACTGTTTATGCAGACAGGCTGTCTCTTGGGAAGCCTTTTCCTTTGAAAATGCTGAAACACTCCGCAGCAGTGCGGAGAGCAGGCCAGGAGAGCCCACAAAGCCAACAAAGCATGCCCACGCTGCCGTGCAGCCCCCTCCGGCTCCGGCCGGTCACTCCTCAGAGCCCAGGGCCGGTCGGTGATGTCTGATGTGAGCAGGAGACTTGGCTGCTGCCCTGATCTCCCTTAACTCCCTGATCTCCCTTTTAGTCTGGAGAAGAGGAGGCTGAGGGGAGACCTCCTGGCCCTCTACAACTCCCTGAAAGGAGGGTGCAGAGAGGGGGATGAGTCTCTTGAGCCAAGGAACAAGCGCCAGGACAAGAGGGAATGGCCTCAAGCTGCGCCAGGGCAGGGTCAGACTGGCTCTTAGGAAGGATTTCTTTGCAGAAGGGGTTGTTGGGCGTTGGAATGGGCTGCCCAGGGCAGGGGGGGAGTCCCCATCCCTGGAGGGGTTGAAGAGTCGGGTTGACCCAGCGCTGAGGGATCTGGTGGAGTTGGGAACGGTCAGTGTGAGGTTCATGGTTGGACTGGAGGATCTTCAAGGGTTTTCCCAACCGAGATGATTCTGTGATTCTAACACTCTGGGCAGGCTTGCAGGGCTGTGGCTCTGGAGTGCCAGACCCCAGGGTGGGTATTGGCCCAGCACTCTCTGGCTCTGATGCTGGAGGTGTTACCCCGCTCCCAACGCACAGACCTTCCCTTGGTCCAGCGCTCCATGGTGCTGGCGCAGAGCGGACGTTTCTGTGAAACTTTGTGCCTTGCCTAGCTCATTCCCTGGTGTTCTACCAAGGGGCCTTTTTTGCTAGTGCAAAGCCAAATTTGCAGTTTCCCAAATAACGCAGCGATAGGATCTAGGCGCTTGGCATGAGGAGATATAGAGAAATACATATTTTTCAAGGCCCTCAGCTGTAGTGGCCGCTCTGCTGCCTCTCTGCTGCACCACGCAGGAACTCAGAGCCTGGAAGATGCACCAAAACTGGGGACTCCTGCTCCAAAAACTGCTCCCACCAGCTGAATTTCTTTGAGCTATTTACAGCTGGAGGCCCTGGGCAGTTGTGCCTCCTGTGCACTCGCCCAGCTGTGTGGTCACTCATGTCCTAGGTGGACATTAGTTTTCAAAAAAGAACATTTTGTCAGCTCACTTGATGGTACAACATCTCTTTAGATGTTCTCTTGGATGGTGTCAGCCTTGTTAGAGGATATAAGCTTGTTCAATGCTGTAAAAACAGCAAATTAACCCAACTTGTTTTTTTTTTTCTTATTTCTTGGTCAAAGGGGATCTCATTCCCAGGCACCAGCAAGTGTTCAGCACCAACCAGTTCTTCAGCGGGGTACGAATTCCAGACCCGGAGAGCATGGTAAGAGCTCCCTCCAGACACGCTTCCCTTGAGCCTAGTGCTACCCAGCAACCTCTCTGCAGTGCTAAAGAGATGTGGTGTTCGCCCAAAGAAATGTTCCTGCTTCTTTTTACCCAGAGTACCCATGCTGTCTGCTCGGGAAGCAGAGATGGAAGAGCCTCACTTGCTCAGCTCAACCAGTCCTTTGCTGCGCAGTGCTTTTTCCCCTTTGCAGAAGTTTTGCCCTGTACTTTGCCAGTAAAATATTATTTGGGGGTGGCTGAACCACTCTCATGACATTTTAACTGATACCCTGTGTAAAAGCAGTCAGACAAATCCTTAATCTCTGCTCCTTCTCGCCCCTTCTGCTGTCACAGCAGCCAACCTACCCATCCTCAGCAACACCAGGCAGCTCCCCCCCAGGCACAGGCAGCAGCAGAGGCATTTTGTGAGGTACAGGTTGTGTTGCTATGGAAAACTGACTCTCTGTACCCTGATGAATGAAGAGCTTGCTAATATGAGTACACTCACTGGGTTTTTTTTCCCTCCAGGAGCCATTAGAAATGAAATTCCCTAGCATTTCATACTCTGCTTTAACTCTCATGAAGGTAAGAAAACTACAGCTGGTGGAGCAGCTCTGCGCTGAGCCTTGGTAAATGCAGTTCTGGTTTGCTTATCGGCTGGTGAATGGTTTGAGAGTTGGCTTCTGAATTATCAAGAGATTCATTGTAAAACAGAGCTGGAGGGCATTTGGAGAGGATTTTTAATCCACTCCTCTAATCCACTCATCTTTGCCATGGAGATGGAAAACATGATTCCCTTGTAAAGATGCAGTGAATGGAAACTGTGAGGATGGAGACATTAAAAGGAAGGTGCAGCTATGGGTAGTATTAGCTACGCTAAACACCGGAACAACACAGCCAGTGCCACAGTGGATTCCCCTAAGAAAGTTGTTCTAGTTCAAATGAAAGTCATGGGATTAACTGGTTTTTGGAGGCTACACCATACAACTGTAACTGTCCTGCTGGCTGCGATTTCTCTTTCTGCCTCGTGGTAATTGTTCAGTATTAGCTGCTTTGCAAGCTTCACGCTGACTCTGAAAAGCCACTCTTAGGAAAAAAAAAAATAAAAAAAATTAATGCACGTATCTGTGCGAATACTCGCTGGCTGTGGAGAGGAACTGGAATTGGGCAGACCCCTTTAATGAGTGGTTTGTGTTGATCCTTTATTTCATCTTTTCTAAGGGTTGCCTTCGTCTGGACCCTGTGGAGAGGCAGACGTGTGAGCAGCTGCTGCAGCATCCCTATTTTGACAGCATTAGGGAGGTGGCGGATCTGGGGAAAGAACATGAAAAAACGGCTCGGAAACCAGCCAGGCTGGCTCGGAAGCACGTGCCAGGGGTAACATTTCATAGTAGTATTTAATAGTCTGTGCCCGAGGAGGGGCTGGGTCTCTTGGGTTGGCTCATGCTGGCAGTTAATGGTGAGCGAAAGCTCCTGCATTGAACCGATCTTCATTTTAGCCTGAGGAGAAAAATGAACCTCCTGGCTAATGAGGAACTTGGTGCAAAGTGAATTCTGCATCGCAGCTCCACTGCAGCACCGGGGGAGATGGGGTTTACCCAGGACCGGGCGCTCCTGACACAGAACAGGATGGGCTTGCACGACTGGTTTCATTTGGAGTTCTCTGGGATCTTTTCAGTGCTTTTAAATCCCAAATTCCAGAGATGGCAAAAATACCCCATTCCGTTTGTAAGCGCTGACGGGATGCGATCCCTCACTCGGTTCCAGACGTTGCTGGGTGTTTCTGCTGCTGGAGTTGCCAAGCGAATGTCTCCCTGCCCTGTCAGTCTTTCCAGACTCCGGCCCAAGTCTCCCAGCCCGGCCTGGGGATGAGAATCATTCAGCAGCTCCTTCCTCCCGTCAGCCATGTTCCCCGCAGCAGCTCTCAGAGCTGGGAACGTGCGGGGAAGTTGGAGGTGCAGGATGGAGAACTGCTGCGGGATCAAACCGCCTCGCCTCTTCTGTTTCTGCAACATAACAGTATTTTTCTTGTCCTGGATGACTGGAAGAAATACCGTTATGAGCTGTTCTGGTTGCAGTCCAGTTGTAGAACACCAGATCCGTGACTCTTAGTTGGAAAAATACGGGGTTACAGCACGAGTAGTTTTATAGCTTATATTCCATTTGACGAACAAAATGCTTTGTTCTCATTTCAAACAAATAACACACGCTCTGTAACTTCCTTTCGTTACAGCACCTGCCTCAGTTAACCAGCTGTAACGTTCTGCCAGCTCTGGACAGCAAGAAGTACTGCTGCAAAACAAGGAAATTGAGCTACCATTTCCCCAACATCTAACCGGTTGGCAGATTAAAAACTATTTATTGCTCAAAGTTCAAGTCATGCAGAATTTATAAAAGGAGGGTACAGGGTGGGAAACTAAATTAATACCTGTTATGACAGATACAAAAGTGGTCTGTGAAGTAACGTACTTCAGGGATGGAAGGAAAGCGATGCACTGAGAACTCCCCAGTTTGTGTTAGTGTTCTGTGTACAAAGGAAAATACATGTGGTTTGCTTTAATTTGTGATTGTATATTGGTTCAGGATTACTGCAACCCCGTGTTGACAGTGTGAATTTAAAAACTCTCGCCCATCTCTCACCTGTATTTCAGACTTGGCAGAAGAACTGCAACCTTGCCAAACAAATCAGGGGCTCGCTGTGTCCAAACAGGAGCAGCACTTTAGGCTGGGGCTAAGTCACTGATCCTGCATAGTGCTGGTGCAAGTAGCAGGCAGACAGATGTGCGTGTTTGTGGAGCGGAGCCTGATGAGAGGCCGCCTAATTGCTCCCATTAGTTACAAACCTGCTGAAACGGCGCTGCGTTAAGGATCCGTCTGCCTTTATAGCTCACCCAGTATTAAAAGTCCCAGTAATGACCTAATGGAAGGCTCAGCAGGCAGTTACCAGGAGAACGTTTTAATAATAAAACCTGGTCTTTAGGCTTTTCAGCTCTCCTGCCTGTTTCTTCCTTGCATTGTGATTTTTATTTGCTGTTTCTGTCTCTAGCGAAGTCACTTGCCTGTAGTGTTACAAAAACTGGTTTTATCAGAAGTAAGTCATTAATAGAATTTATAACATTGGCCAGACACAGGCAGGAGTTCTACCTAAGCATATGTATTAGACTAATTCTTGGGGTTTGTGTAATCTCAGGATGTAATATTGTGTTGATTTGGAATAAAAGAAATGTAGCTCATTTTTCCAATTTACTGGATGTGTTTTAAAGTTTTCCTCCTGGGTAAGGAACATCCTCTTTCTACCTAAAACCTAGAGCACAAACATTTTCTTTCCCAGTGCTGTTCTGTGTTCAACAACAGCAATTTCAGCGGGACAGGTGACATATCCTCACAGCATACCTCTGTCTACCTTTTATTTCCCATTATAATTGAATATATTTCATCCCCAGCACAGAGTCCATAGGTAGTTTTGGTTATGCTCAGACAGCTTTGGAGTTTGCCCAAGGGCCATTTCAGGCCCCTAATGCTGCGTAGGTGCTGCAGCTCCGGATGCAGGAGGGAGCCAGGCAGGGAATTCCAATTCTGGACGCCATCCCTGCCCACTCTCTGTGAGGAAATACCAAGAAGAATCAGCCCCACGCTGCAGCTACGTTATCCCTTCAGTGCCCAGCGGCGCTTCCTGCAGAGGACGAGCCAGCCGTCAGGGACAAGAGAGGAGACTCTATTATGCAGCGGTAGCTGCATCCGAGACATGACTCCAAAATCTGCTTTCAGGGAGCCACTGCCTACTGCCTTCCTCTCCCCTGTGCCTCAAGCTAGGAATCTGACTAAAAATGCCATATTCTTCCTGAGGATGAATCACTCTCTTATTTAGGAGTGATGCGGCCGCACCCAAAGAGGTGCACGGAACTAATTCAGCCCGTGCCAGCGTACAGCAAAAACATGCACAAGGGCCCATCTAAGAGACCAGCTTCTCCACAACCCGAGCAATGCTCAGCTCCTCGGCTCAGCGCTTACAGAGCTCAGGCTGCCTGCGGACAGCTCCACTGAAAGAAGAACAGAAAAAAAGCCCACAAGTTATTTTATTAAATCATCACCCACCGACTGGGCGAGATCCTTGGAGCACGAACAGCTCTCGCTGCCACAGCGTCAACGACGTGCGATACAAGAGTACAGCACCGCTGGGTCACGACACCGACACTCCTCCCGCTGTCGTGTTGCACAAGCATTTCCGTGCAATAAGATATTTGAAAACTTCTAACTGATGTGTTAACAGCTTCCTATAAAAACAGGAAAAAAAAGACTACGCACAGAAGCCTACCCTCTCTGTTGTTGATTCATCATATAGTTGAAGCTTAATAAAACTGAATCGCATACGAGTTTGCATCCAGCTTTTAAGGCTGGATTGGGAAATCCGGGCTTATTTCCATACCTGGAAATACAGTAGCGTCCGCAACTTAACTTGATATGAAATCAAATACATCTCAGTTACGTGCAGTTGTGTTTATTCTAGATCCAGCTCCAGCTCCAGGTTTGGCAGTGCCTGCTGAAGGACACGAACAGTCATTTCCTTCTCTCTTATTCCGGGAAGGTCACTCAGATACAAATATTCAAGGTTCCTATAAATATTTTAAAAAGAAAAGTCAGCAACTCCTATTAAACTGTTGACACAGGAATTAGACAAAGGATTACTCTACCATAGTTATTTTATTTTAAAAGGTTACTGGTCCTAATGGAAGTTTTTTTCTGAAGTGGGCACTTAAAGCTTTTAGCTCACTGTAAGCTCAGTCCTACACAGCTCAAAGAGATCCTGGACCCCCCGCACTGTGCAGCTTCCTTTATATTGAATAGTATGTAATAACAGCAATTCAGCACCAGTTAGCGTAATGTAAATAACAGACTAATATAGAAAGTCCTGAGTAGTAACTTTCTGTAGGGTGAAACCTGCATCACCCGTCTGTAGACGTCGGTAACTCCGTGTAACACCCAACAGTTCACCAAAGCGCCTGCAGACGGTGCCCAGACCTGCCCCAAGAGCCTTCAGGCCACGGCGATGGTGCAACAGGACAATAAAAGTTAAGAGGCTCCCATCAAATCCTGTCCTGAGAAGCAGCTGCAGCAGGGCAGGAGCAGAAACCAAAGTGATTGTTGCTTGTTCTCAAGCAAAACCCTGTCGTGTGCCAGCGTGAAAGGAAGCTGCCCACGTTCAGCCCTCTTGCAGCGGTTGTGCATGGGCAGGGAGCATGCATCCTGCTCTGATTTGTGCAGCCGTCGACGCTGCAGTGGTGTAATTCCTGCCCCCCACCCTCTCCTTGATGGTGCTGGGTGAGGTTCTAACCCCCTCCAGGGCCACACACCCCTGGACCTGGGGAGAGAAGGACCGTTAATGGCAGCTAACGGAGCACCAAGGCGCCCCTTGGAGAGCCTGGCTCTGCCCTCCCTGGCAGCGGAGAACAGGAACAGAATCACACCCCCATCAGTTGTTGTGCAGCTGGCGGAAGACACCAGAATGCCCCGTTGTTGGAGCTGGACCGGAGTGAAAATTACCCGAGGAATGTCAGTTATCTTGGACCTTATAAACAGCGGCACCAAGTTGGACCCTCGGAGCTCTCCTGGACCGCAGCGGCCTGGGACCAGCATCTCCCCCGGGCTGGGACCCTCTCAGGTACCAACTCCTTGAGGTACCATCTGCCGACAGGGCCAATGGGAGCCTGGGGCCAAGTCAACCCCCTCGAGTCTCAGTTATTGCCCGTGAGGAATGCCGAGGCGTTGTGAGTATTTAACCTTGGGGAGAGGGAAATTTTAACTTGGAGCTGGCTTCTCTTTCACCCCCCTCTCTGCTTACCGATGTGTTTGGGCGTACACAGTTACTTTCACGAGTGTGGGGACACACGTATTTCACTGGATCCAAATACTTTCGTCTGTCTTTGCGTTTGTACGTCTTGTGTTTATGAATATACACATATATGTATATTGATTTAGGATACTTTATAGTAAGTTAGCGTGAATCTTCACAGAATCACAGAATCATCAAGGTTGGAAAAGCCCTTGAAGATCATCCAGTCCAACCATGAACCTCACACTGACCGCTCTCAATCTTGTCATTTTCAAATCTGCAGTTAAGTTGCTACTTTAACATCTTTTACCGAATTATTTTGTAAATCTTTAAACTGATTAATGATTAAGTGCTGCTAGTCATTAATAGATCGTCACTTAATAGATCTGTCACTAAACCATTACCGTGTTACTATTGTCACCCGTAACAAACGCCGCACAAGTTCCTTCAGAGATGCTGTGCTCGGCGCTGAAGGCGGAAGCACAGCTATGGATGCCCATACCACAGCAGATATTCCGGCCTTCTCAGCTCCCAGCTCCCTGACACCAGCCTTAAAAGGTGTTAATCTTCTTTTCAGAGCTACCCACAAGTGTCTTCAACCACACCTGAAGAAACATTTCCTGCAGTGGCAGTGCCACCCCTGCCAGGCTGCCATTCAGGTCAGCCCCCCAAACCCAGCCATCCCACAGCCCCACACGCCTCGGAAACAGCCCAGAAACATTCAGCCTTCAGCCCTTCCACTCAGCGTAACCCCAAAACTGCGGGCGGGAAGCAAGGAGAGCTCAGCAGCTCACGTACGTCAGCCTGTGAAGCGCGATGATGCCTTTATCTGTGACGTTCCCACAGGAAATGATCCGCAGCTGGAGGAGACTCTTTTGCAGATTCTTCGTCTCGCTGAGCCTCTGCAGACACTCGTCCTGTATGTAAATACACTTCTGCAGCTTGATTTCTGTAACATGTTCGAGACCATCTGCAAAGACAAAAATGAGTATTTGCTTCAGAATACCAGAACAACCTGTACTGGTTGTCAAGTTCTCCAAGTAGTAACTGCCTCCAAAACCACGCAGCAACACGCTCCTTTAGACAGTGGGGCCGCAACACACAATGAACCTCCAAAGTCCCTTCGTGGTACTTCAAATATGTGAAAACCCCAGGGTTTGGATCCTTTTGGTAAGATTCTAAGACATGGGCAAGTAACAAAAAAACTCTACAAGTTTGGGTGATAAACAGTGACTCTGATTTAGGAACGTACCAATGCATGAAATTCAAGGTCCCCTGCCAATGAAAAAATAACATGGTCTGTTCCCCATTTTGGTTTTTGCTACTTAAAGGAGACCTGAAACATTTTTTTAATCTCTTTTTTTGTCAGAAACTGACAGCTTACTTTTTTTTGGTCTTTGAAGACATCATAAATGCCTGGAGAACAAGTAGTACTATGACTTCACAGACACCAAAAACATCACTTGATTTAGAAGAAAAAGAATATTTAAAGCAGTGCTTTTTGCTACCAACTATGAACTCAACGAGAGAGCAAATTTCTGTTGCACTTCCTTAGTGCTACGGTCACTTCAGGTAAGGGCTGATGAAGTTCTCAATATCCTTCCACTTCACCCCACACCTCCAGCAAAACCTTAGGAACTGCTGAATATTTGTAGAGTGATTTTAAGGGGAAAAAATATTTCATTTCTCTGTATCTTACTAAGGAACGAGAAAACGACCTGGTTGTTCATATTTTGATGCAACTGAACTAAGACCATTCCGTATAATCTTTGCACAGCTGTGTCTACATTACCCAAATAGTCAAATCCTCTGTACATGATGCAGGATTCAGTGGCGTTAATCGCTTCAATCTTGTATTTCCCCAAGGGCCCCGTTGGGAGACCGTTGTAGTCCTGCTGCCATTTCTGATAGCCTCGATAGCGCACCAGCGCACCGCAGCGCAACAGCCACTCTGAAGCCGCCCTGTCAGGGCCAACGGCTTCTATACGTTCGTAGTCCACTCTGCCAGGACAGAAAGAGCATTCACACATGTTCTGTAAGGTGGCAGATTTATTGTCTCGATGACAGTAACACTGTGCAACAAATACTTGGTTATGTGCATGGTAAGATGTCAGAAATAAGAATATGATTTACTGGAATTATTTGGATCGTGCTGGTTCTTAATCAGTCTGGCATGAGGGGTTTTTTAACTTGTTCTGTATGGCAGATGCTTTTGCTAAAAAAAGAATACAAATGCAGCTTGACTTAACCCTTATGATTGTTTCATTCCATGTCTGTAGGGAGAGATAAAAAACGCCTTTCTCTACCCAGAAGAAGCCTTTACAACAATTTGTCTCCCAAACATATTTTGCTTATATAAAAACTTCTTATTGCCTGTCACATGTATGTCATTCCTGAAGCCTTTTTTCCTCAGCAATTACAATTTTTCAAAAAGGCACACTTCAGCAATTAGCTAAAATCCTCAGGTCCATTCAGGAAATCGGTATCTTTCTTAGCCTGGTGAGGAATGCTGAAAACAGAAGCAGAGACTTGGAAGAGACTCCTGGAAGAGTCTGGCTGAGCATCCTGCCCTGTTACAGCTACACCATGCAACCCTTTCCCCAGAGCTAGAAGACATAAATAAAACTATTACTGGCAAAAGTTATGGGCAGAGAAAGAGTCTCAGAGAAAGGCTTTATCCTTATAAAAGTAAATGTGAAACCCTCGTGCGGCTGGATCATGTTGTAAACGATGGGTTGGTTAGATGCTTTTCTCAACCAAGGGGGCATGGTTGTGCTAGTGGTTGAAATGCATTTAGGGGTCAAATTTAGGGACCAGCATTTAGGGAAAGAATCCACACTGCTGGCTTCCCCAGCCACCCCGGGGAGGGGAGCAAAGCACACGAAGGCCATGGCTTTGTACCTACGAACTGGTAAGGAACAACCCCAAGATACAATCTGGGGGAAAAGAAGAGCACTGGTAACAGCAGATGTTCTCTGCAGCCCTGGGACTGAATGCTCCCCGCTTCCCAAACCGCTCAGGGGGTCCGTGGGCCCCGTCAGTCGACTTGTGCCCACCCCATCCCTCTTACTTGTTGAACACGGCATTCAGCCATCCCCAGAAGTGCCTGCAGGCGCCCGGCGGCGGCAGCTTGCTTAGGCGGCACGCCGGCCGCACAACTTTTCCCAAAAGCATCGTGTTCTTGAAGAAAAGGAGAGAGGGGGAAGCGGAGACGTTATTTGTTCCCGAGGCAGCAGGACGGGCGGCCCGTCCCAAGGCCTAACCCAGCCCTGTCAGCCCAGCAGGAACGGCGGCTGCAGGGGAAACCGCGGGCATCAGGGCCCTGGGGGGAGGCCCCGCCGCCGCCTGAGGGGAGCCGCCGCCTCAGGGCTCGCCCCTCCGCCCTCCCGGGATCCCCTCCCGCCGGGCTGTCCCCAAGGGCCAAGGGGACGAACCGTGCGCGGAGGCCGGCCTGGCCCAGCCCTCCCTCACCGCCGCCACCGCCGAGGAGGAGCCCGGCGCGGTGGGTATCGCCGCCCCTAAGATGGCGGCGGCGGGGCTGCTGCTGCGGCAGCGGGCGGGCGGCGGGGCCGCGGCGCTGTGGCGGGCCCAGCGCCGCCAGCGCAGGTGAGGCCGCGGAGCGGGAGCAGGGGGAAGGCCCTGCCTGAGCCCCGCTGCCTCTTCCTCCTTCTCCTCGGCGGGGCCGCCTCGGGCCCTGCCCGCGCCCCCCACTCCTCAGCGCTTCCCTCACGGCGGGAGGGCGGCCATGAGCGGCCGGGGCGGGCGGGCGGGGAAAGGCGCTGCCCGGGGTGAGCTGACGGCCCGTGTCTGTCTCTGTGCAGCACTTTCGACGTGGCGGTGGTGGGCGCGGGAATCGTGGGGCTGGCCTCGGCCCGGGAGCTCGTCCGGCGGCACCCCTCGCTCGCCTTCGCCGTGCTGGAGAAGGAGAAGGAGCTAGGTATGGTGCTGGGGCGTCTTCCTCCCCCGTGTGTCTGGGGTTAAGCGGTGTCTATCAGAAAGCTTTCCTCAAGCACACGTTCGCCAAAACTTCAGTATTTCATGAACATACACGTGAAGGGAAGCTCTGCTTTTGGGTGGGCGAGCGGCAGTGGAAGAGAATCTGCCCTTGTCGCTGAAGTGGGTGATAGATTCCACCCCAGAGAGAGCATCTTCATTTCCAGGCACTGCTCACTTAGCCCTGACGGGGAATTTCTTCCTCCCTTCGCCTAAGAAAACATCCTTCAGTGGAGAAGCTGAGTTATCATCAGTCTGTGCTTCTCTGCTGGGACTTCAAGTTAGGACCAAGCTAAGAAAGACTGAACTTTGCGGCTTCATCCTTTGAAAGTGACATGTTACTGACGTGGGGCTCCAGCAGCAGCAGGGATTTTGGGGAACGGGACAAGGAGGGGGCACAACTCAAGGCAGGAGCAGTGCAGGTTGCAGAGGGGCAAGGACAGGTCCTGTTCGGTGCTGCATGAGCGGGAGGCAGAGAGGGTGAGCGGAGAAATGGCGCCGGGACGGCTTTTTGGTGGGGCACGAGGAGAAGAGTGAAAATCAAACAGTGAGGGTTGGTGGGGAGAGAGAGGGGGTCAGGAAGTAGAGCTGCTTAAAAACGTCTGGGTGCTGCTGGTTTGCAAAGTCTACACCTGCCTGTTAACTGCCAGAACTGTAAACCACAGTCATTTGCCCCGTCTTTGGGGATATCCCTGTACGTGCTGTGGGAGGTGCTGTCCTTTGCGTGGGAGGTCGAAAGCAAAGAAATAACACAGGGATAACGGGGAAGGTATCGCTAGTTCCTGACCCGGCATTAAGCCGGAGAGAAATGGCACAGCTCCCAGCGTGGCCTGCTTACACAGGAAATCTGGAGGCACTCTGCACCTGGGCATCTGCCCTGGCTTTGAAATAAGGAAGAGTGAGCCCTGTTGCTTCACTGAAAGTTTTTCTGGCTCACTCGGGTACGAGTTCATCGTGAGCAGACTTTTCACACCAAGTGCTTACGCAGATACGCAGTCACTCAGGGTAGGTGGGAGCAACCCCGAGGGATCAGGTCAGTGGCTAACTCAGAATGAGACCTGTGAGCCCAAGCTCTTTAAATAACTCCATCTGCCAGGCCATACATTGCTCTTGAGATGTTACATGTATGATACAAAGTGGCTTTTTATCCCCAAGATGGGACACCATGAAGTTCTTAACAGTTGTGTGAGTGTGAAGCAGGAATGACCTTTGGCAGTCAACCTTAAGAGGGAGAACCAGCCCAAATTACTTCAGTAAAAATGTTTGTAATATTTTTCACCTCTATTTTACTTAGTTACACAGGGGAAATAGCCACCTAATCCAGTTCACACATACTTGAAAAGTCTACCAGGCACACCCAAAGAAACTGAGGATTGCACAGACACTGTGTTAGATGTGGCCTTTAAGGATGCATTTCATTTTAAAAACTGAATTTCTTAAAACTAGTTTTGACATGTAGAAAATTTGAATTGATTGGCCTGCCTTTATAGCTCTTGGAGGAAAAACTTGTGATTTTTTTTTTTAATCGTGTTGATTCAGCACATTGCAAGCTGTGATGGTTTATTATTAACCAGGTCTTGCTGTGTCAGTATTTTTCTGGCCTTTTGAGACCAAGGGAGGAATCATGTTTGCTGTGCACTTATCTTATTTGAGCATCTCTTGTAATGCTGCTTTAGGGCAGGACCTCAAATTGCTCGCTCTTCTGACAGCTGAAGTAATGAAGGTATGAACCAATCACGGGAATGTGTATTTTAATAACGTATTTTTCTTTCTATTTAGCTCATCACCAGAGTGGACATAACAGTGGTGTGATTCACAGCGGAATTTACTACAAACCTGGTTCTCTGAAAGCTAAGCTGTGTGTGCAGGGTGCAGCCCTCTGCT
Organism: Strix uralensis; assembly: GCF_047716275.1. Taxonomy (NCBI): domain Eukaryota; kingdom Metazoa; phylum Chordata; class Aves; order Strigiformes; family Strigidae; genus Strix; species Strix uralensis. Next base: position 130,368,668 of record NC_133975.1, read on the forward strand.
ACGAGTACTGTGACCAGAAGGGAATACCGTATAAACGGTGTGGGAAGGTAGAGGAACTGCTCTGTGGTCTTACTTTACCTTTGGAAACAGACTGTATAATGTATGTTGTAATGTATAGCGTAGGTCTGGTTGTGGTGTTTCTCCCAGAATCACAGAACCATCTTGGTCGGAAAAGCCCTTGAAGATCCTCCAGTCCAACCATTAACTTCACAGTGACCGTTCCCAACTCCACCAGATCCCTCAGCGCTGGGTCAACCCGACTCTTCAACCCCTCCAGGGATGGGGACTCCCCCCCTGCCCTGGGCAGCCCATTCCAACGCCCAACAACCCCTTCTGCAAAGAAATCCTTCCTAAGAGCCAGTCTGACCCTGCCCTGGTGCAGCTTGAGGCCATTTCCTCTTGTCCTGGCGCTTGTTCCTTGGCTCAAGAGACTCATCCCCCCTCTCTGCACCCTCCTTTCAGGGAGTTGTAGAGGGTGATGAGGTCTCCCCTCAGCCTCCTCTTCTCCAGACTAAACCCCCCCAGTTCCCTCAGCCGCTCCCCATCAGACCTGTGCTCCAGACCCTGCACCAGCTTTGTTGCCCTTCTCTGGACACGCTCGAGTCATTCAATGTCCTTTTTGGAGTGAGGGGCCCAAAACTGAACCCAGGAGTCGAGGTGCGGCCTCACCAGTGCCGAGTCCAGGGGTAAGATCCCTTCCCTGTCCCTGCTGGAATCGCCTCATCCCAAGAGATGAGTTTCTGCAACACTGCCTTCAGGATGAACGTGCCTTTTTGTCTTCATCTTTCCGGCAACTCACATCGGTTTCTTTTCTGGGCCTAAATAATAATCCTCCTTAGCTGTGAGCTGAGCTGAAATATCCCAGGTAGTGGTGGAAGCCAGGCCCAGTGGAGGGGCACCTGTGTAGTTCCAAGGAACGCTCTTGGTACATGCACACCGTGCTTCTTGGCATAGCGGGCTCTGAAGAGACACGGTGACTTGAAAACAGCTCCAGATGTGACCCGGCTACATGGATTTATGCCGTGTTACCTCCACTAACAGAACCTGAAATGCTGGGGACAGGGCAGTGGCTGTACTGATTCAGCCTGGGGTCTACCCAACCCTGTGTCCTGTTTCTGGAAGTGTCTTTAAACAGAGACCCAGGAAGGAATGAGAACAGGACAAGCAAATGATTAATTCTTCCAGCTTCCAATTCTTTTCAGCTCAATTATTTTCTGAGCCTGATCGGTTTTGTCTGTGGTGACTCTCAGTGGATTTCTCTTCCAAGCGTTTTTCAATTAAAAGCTTTTGCATGAGAGTATACTCTGATGAGCAGTTCCAGAGATCAACAACTCACTGCATGAAGTTACATCGTTTTCAAACTGCCTCCTACAAGCTTCATCCGATGGCCCCTAGCTCCTGTCTTGGAAGAGGTGGTGACAGTTGATCTGTGCCCACGCTCTCCAAGTTGCACATAATTGTATTGTATCCCCTCCTCCCCCAAAGTCGTCCCTTCCAGCTGGTGAATCTTAAGTTCTGCTTAGTCATTCCTCTTTGAGAAGCTTTTTCATGACTCTCTCCACCCTGACTTCATTCTCTGAACTGTTTCTAGTTTAATTCATCTCTGATACAAGGACCACGACTGCGCCCAGCATTCAAGGTGTGGTCAGACCCTGGATTTCTGCAGTGAAGTAGTAGAGTTCCCTTTGTGTCATTTTCCGAGTTGTTCCTAACATTCAATTTAGAGCTTTTCAGCTGTCACTAGGCATTGAGCCAATGTTTCCATAGGATCATCTATCCTAACCCCAAAATCTTGGTCCTGAGTGATAACTTTGGACTTGGGTTCCATCATTTTGTACGTGAGGCCGGGAGTGCTTTTTCTATGATCATCATTTCATGTTCATCTGCGCTGAATTTCATCTGTCATTTTGTTAGTTGCTCATTCACCCAAAGGTCCCTCTGCAGTTCTTTACACTCAACTCCTGTCTGAACCACTTTGGGTCACTTTAAACCATCACCCGACTTTCTCACTGCCCCAGTGAGAAACACCTTGGACAACACAAGCCTTTCTCTTAAAAGTGACCCATTCTGATGTGACAAGCGCCCCTTCCAGGCCCGCTGGCAGCTGGGTGCGGGTCTGCGCCAGCTCGGGGGTGCAGAGCGGAGATCCCTGGCTGGGGCAGCGTTGGTGGGTGCTCCTTGTCCTGGCCCGGCTGGGCTCCCTCCGCTGCAGCACTGGTCACAAGATGGCACTGTGGATTTGTGCAGCAGTACACCTGCCGTGACGAGCCTCCTCTCGACAAAAAGCACCAAGACAGCTCTGTAGGAGTCGGTTTTGAGCTTGACCCAGCAGCATCGTTGGTCCTTTGCTGACACTGAATTTGTCTCGTTCTGTGTCACCTTCCCCAGCCGTGTTTATTCCAAGGGAAGATGATGATGAGGCTTTACAGCTCATTTTACATAAAGAAGCCCCGGGCTTGGAGAACTGAGTGTCTCTGTGTTGCCAGTCCTGAGCTAGGCCTGGAAGTAGCATGGTCTGTGCAAACCTGGCACAGGTAATTCATAGCCTGGATAAATCTCTTGTGATAGTTGTGAGCTGACTACGTGGTCAAATGAAGCGAAGCTGGCGCAATTTGGTTTAGATACCACGTCAGAACACGTCCTTACTGAGACTGTTTGAGATTTGTACATCTTGGGTTAAGTTCAGTTTTATTTTTGGAAGCATCCCAGTGGCTCTTTAAAATCATATTCTCTTTTTTTCACATTCAGGTTTGTAGTCTCATGGTACTTTTAGCAAATATCCATTGATAGTAACTTACACTACAGTTTAACATTTGTTTTTCACTCTCCTTAGTAGATTAGTGCTTTCTCAGTAATAACAGGTATTTATAGAACCTTGTGCAACTAATGGCACAAACCACATTTTCCCCCCCTTGAATATAATTCGCTGTTCACTAATTCACTATTGCTTGCTTGTTACCTTGCACTTGACGCCAAACCTGAACTGGCTTTGACTGCTTTGCTCACTGGTCTGCCTTGTTATCTTTTCTGAAGCTAATTGTAGCCGTTGAACAAGATGAAATTCCAAGACTCAAAGCTCTGTATGAAAGGGGGCTGCAGAACAACGTTCAAGATCTGAAACTGATTGGAGCAAAAGAAATAAAAGCGAAAGAACCCTTCTGCAGGGTAAGGGATTTGCTTACTTTTATTTGGCGTATAATATCTCAGGTTCTCAGGTGATATTATTTTTTAATTTAACATAAATATGTTTCTGGCCTTGAGGTAATTTGCATGGGTGACAAGTTCAAAAGAGCCTGAAAACCCAGAAGTATAATTGTCAACAAAAATAAATGTGTCCATTTATTTCTGGAACTTTTTAGCTCAGCCCAATCCTTCACATGCATTTGCCATTACATATAGCTCAGACCAGGTGTAACACAACATAAGGTGACCCTGCAGAATCTTTCCTGGTGACACTAACTTCACCCCAGGTTTCTGCTGCTGCCCCGTTCTCCTCCTCTTGCTCCTCAGTTCATAGTTCATCCATTCTCCATGTGCTGAAGCCGGAAAGAGCTGCTGCTGCGCTAATTGTACGTGAGGTGCTGGCTGTTCGTAGGGGCCAGCATTCACTAATTAGAGAGCAGGTAATCCATTTCACTTGCGGCCTACAAAAGGCATCAGTTATGTGAGCTGAAGTAGGAGACTCTGTAGTCCCTTAGTCCCCCTGTGCGGGACTGAATTTATAGGCAAATGGACAGAGCCTAGAAATTGTTCAAACTTCAGCCTTTTCCCAGCTTTACACAGCCCTGTCCTCCCCGATGTATATGCTCAGAAACAAAAAAAACCCAGTTCTCTCACCAATGACAATGAGTGATTTTATTTTTTTTTTAATCTTTAATTATTTCCCCTTCTCCTTGCAGGTGCTTGCTTGTATGTTTTTGTGGTTGATGGGCAGCTTTTCCTTTGCCCAGGTTAGAGCTGCTATATCTGAGTTTATGCTGAGATGATTCCGCTCCTGCCCACTAAAATTATTTAACTTAACAGTAAAGCTTGATAGTGCAGCAATGAAAATTCCTTCCCATCTGTAAGTGTGGATTTAGATCAAGCCAATTTCAATCCGCTTGCTTCCTACACATGTGATTGTTATGTAGCACTTCTCAACTTGTTTATTTTCACAGCAGGAGAAATGTGAGTAGTTTATGGAATACAGATTTGTTGTTGTTTAGTATATCTTTGATTGAAAGGAAAAACTGGGTATAAATTCCCCAAACGGTTTCATCTGGCAGCTTGCTATTGCTGTGGCTACGTGACTCATTGCCTATGAGTTGTTGTAGGTACAGACAAAAATTTTCTAGAGAGGAATCTTTTTGATCTTTTTTTCCTCATAAACATTTTGTATCTGCTCCTTCAAACATTCTTTGCCTGTTCAAGATCCAGCTGAGTGTTTACTTCTGCAAATTAGTAGATTCAGATGGGTCTTACTTCATTTGCTTTGGCTTCCTGAACTGAGTCCTCTCCTCGTAAGCAAAGGGAACTTGAATGGTGTTATCAACATTGCATGGTGTATCAGGTGGAGAGAAAGGGTTTGTGTAAAAAAACAGTTTTACCAACCATTCTGGCTGTCCTGGTCCTGTAAATGGTCCCTGTTGTGGTATCTGAGTGGCTGACAGTCTTTTAGTGTAGTTACACTTGCAGCATCTCTCTGAGATAAAGCAGTCCTACTATCCTTATTTTATAGCCAGAACTAGGAAAATGTTGTGATGCCATCTAGCATGATAAAAATTATGTGAGAAACTGAGCCTTTTTGGTATAAAGATAGTAAAACATCTCTGAGAAAGATTAAAATTTCTAGCTACGCACTGGACTTGAACCTTGCTTTCTGCTGGGACAAGTTTGGGCTGTTGTCTTATTCAGAAGAGACTTTTCTCTCTGCCGTGCCATGCAGGAGGTGTTGAGACGGCGCCTTTCGGCCTCGCAGGAGGCGTTGGCAGCAGCCGCGCGTCGGGTAGAGCTCCCAAGTGACCGCTGGAAGGTGGAATTGCATAGTGAAAAATAAGGACAACTTAGCTAAAGCCAAGGTTAGGTAACCTCTTTTATCGTTAAGCGCTCTGTCAGGAAGACTCATTTATGCTGTAGTTACACGATTACTTAATCCACCGTAAGTAGTTTTTGCCATATTAGTCATCAGCAAACGTGAAAGCTGGAGCTGGCACGTGGAGAGGCGAGGAGCAAGCAGCCAGGGATGGGGAGACAGTGGTACTCCCTTCTCAACAGCAAGGCACGTTATTCCAGATGAAATATTCTCTGTATTGAAGAGCAAAGCCCACAGACAGCCTTCACTGTTCCCCTGTATCTTAATACAGGGTCTGATGGCCCTTGATTCTCCACATACCGGCATTGTGAATTATAAACAAGTGGCCCAGTCCTACGCTGAAGACTTCCGGGAAGCAGGTGGGACCATCTTGACTGATTTTGAAGTGACAAACATGGAGATGGCTAAAGAAAGTTCTTCAGAAAGTGAAGATGGTAAGGCAGTTTTTTTACCCTCCATTTTCTACAGTCCTGCCAAAGATTTTGGTCAAAACACGTTTGCTTTAACTGAAATGACATTTCTGAACCTTTCTGTCTCAGAGGGATGAGACAAAACACAAAATTATGTTAGTGAGACTATTAAGCAAGCTCACTGTTTTTTTGTTTTTGCAGGAAGGTCACCCTTCAGCTGCAACATTTAAAGCTGATGGAAGAAAGTGATAGTAAAATTGAGGAAGAAGGTTGTTCTCTCCTGTTAAAATCAGATTTAGCTGAATATTGTATGTGTATTCTTGTGGTAGTGCTTTTTCTTTATCCTGGAAGGCAGGTTGGATCTGTGCTGGTACGCATATGGAAGAATAAAAACCCGCTGTTAATTCATAAATACAGTTATGTCTGACAACATCAGTTCTGTCCAACAGTAGTTCCTCCACAGCTTGAAGATATTCGTGTGGAAAAATCCTTCATCATGACAAGCTGCTCATTCTGTCAGTTTTCTGTTACGTGTTCTATTAATTCCTTCTCTTGTCTAATTCTATCACAGGACTAAAGTACCCGGTCATTGTTAGGAACTCAAAGGTAAGAACTAAGCTGAAGATTTAATTGCTTAATAGGAAGCTGTTTCTCCTTTTGTTAAGAATTTTTAAGTTCTGGTGGATTAATCAGCTCTCTAAAAAGAAGTTAAAAAGCTGCTGTTTAGTAACATGGTCACTGTCATCTAGGACTGCTTTTATAAAACAACTGCAATCAATTTTAACAATGAGCATGTTCAGATTTTGCTGTGTACTGGGAGTAATAATTAAAAAATAACTTTCTCTTTCTGCTGCCTAACTTAGGTTTAACTATGTATGTCCCTTATCTTCTTTATTTGCACATTCTTATGCTTGTTGGTCCCAAGGACTCCTTTAATGACTTACTTATTTGGTGAGAAACACCTATTTTCATGTTTGCTTTTGGTCTCTGGCATCTATAAAAATGATAAGGAGGCATTTAAAATCATTTTGTCATCAGAAAGCCACAAGATAATTTAGTAAAATGGGTTCATATACTGGTGTTGTTCCTGCAAGTCAGTTAATGCTGGACAGGCACTGTAGTTGTAACCTTTTCACCTTCAGGAGAGACTATCTGTACTCATCTTTGGGAGGGGGGAAAAAAAGACAAACAAACAAAAAAACCCAACCTCACTCCCCCCCAGTAGTTTTTAAAGTTGGTGCTGCTGCTTTCTTGTTCTATTTCTGCTCTTTCATTAAAAAGTAGCTTCCAAAATCTGTTAGATTCTCTCACCAAATACTGATTTTTGAAAAAAAAAATATTCTTTTTATGAAAACATTTTTAGTTGAAGAAAAACCCCATAGTATTTGAAAACAAATACTGTGAGCTATATAGTTCGCTAGATAATAGTTTGTGATTGTATTTATTTATTTAGATGGTAAAGTTTTTTTTATTGAGATGGTGAGGTTTATTTATTTAGATGGTGAGGTTTATTTATTTAGATGGTAATGTTTTTTATTTAGATGGTAAGGTTTATTTAGATGGTAAGGTATTTAACAAGCTCTCTGTAACCGTGTGCTACGAACTTGCATAGCGTTCTGGATAAGCTACCCTTCAGTAGGATGACCGCTGCCGGTGCGTGGGGCGAAATCTGTGAACAGCTTTATTTAACGGAACGCGTTGCGGTGCTGTTGCTACCCCACGGAGCACGCACCCGATGCAGCCCTGGCCAGGGAGACGCTTGGTTTCCTTGGAGGGGCAGAGTCTTTGATGCTGATGCGTTAGGCCTCTGCCCTGGACAATAAGCTTAAAGGTAGTCTGAGAATCGATAACACGGGGGGGTTTTAATTCTGGTTTTTTCTTCCCCTCCCTGTCCCTTTTCTAGAAAGATTCTTCCGCTCCTACCTGCCCAATGAATTGCCATTTTAGGACAGTTCTCCTCCAGGGAGTAAAGGAGAATAGTCTAAAGAATTAAATGAAACAATTCTGCCTCCTTTTGAAAATGTGGTTTTCTGGTCTTGACTCTTTTTTTTTCCCAAGGCTTGTAGGTGATGGGTGGTTTTTCAGTAGATCTGTTGACTTTTTGTGTCGTTTTGGTTTGGTTTTTGCTTCCACAGGGTGAGGAAATCTACTGTCAGCACATTGTGACCTGTGCAGGACTTTACTCAGACCGCCTGTCCGAGATCAGTGGCTGCAGCCCTGAACCACGTATTGTACCCTTCCGTGGAGACTATTTGGTGCTAAAACCAGAAAAGTGCTATATGGTTAAAGGAAATATTTATCCGGTATGTACTCTTCTGTTTGTCTTTCATAGTGTACTCTAAGAACTGCTGAAACTACAGAAATAAGGGCAATATTACATGGTTATTTTTGTTAGCCTGCAGATAGTGATGCACAACATGCGGACGTAGATTCAGTTGCTTTCTGACAGGACAGCTTGTTTTTGTTATTTCTTGAGGAACAGGTAGAAGTACCATGTGGGAAGTTATTGCCAGTTGGGTTTTTTTGTTTGTGTTTTGGTTTTGTTGTTTTTTGGGGGGTTTTTTAATAGGGAAGGAATGAAACATTTAGCATGATAGCCACATGCCCACAAAAGCCTGACTTCTTTCTTTATGTTATAAAATCCTAGGCAGGATTCAGAGGTCAATGAGGAACAACAGTAAATAATTAATTGCTTAGGTGTAGGGTTTAATCTTGTGTGCTAATACCCAAAGCTCAGATTTAGATATTTGCCTCTCAACCTCATCTTTGAATTAGCTTTACTTTGTATGACAAAAAATAGACATGGGAGGAAAAGGACAAGGTTCCTACCATCTAATATAGACAAATGATGAAGAGGAGCAATGCCAGACCGAAAGTGAAGCGAGCAAGCAAGGAGAGAGAATTCCTAGGCCAGCATAGGCCAGTTAATTAATGAAATTACCTGCCCTGAATGACAAATTTATTGAAATACTGCTTTTCTGAATATGAACCTGGATTTGCCTGCTGAGCAGGTCGCCCTCAGGAAACTGTGGAAACCTGGGCATTGGGTGTTTGACCTCTTCCCACCTGGGAATGATTCAGGATCCTGTCTTGGGTTGGGAGGGAGGAACTGGCTGGGATGGGAGGGCACCTTCCAGCCTTGTTTCATAGCTTTGTACACTTTGAAATTTTTTGTTATGGCCAAATGTGGTAATAAGATTAGAAAATTGTGCGACTCTTAGTGGTACGTTACCAGAAATGAAATGTAGTTTGTGAACTGGTTGCACTAATCTTTGAAAGTATTAAAAGCATATTTTTCACAGGAAAAACAGTGCACTGAATATAGAAAATGAACATATCTTGAAGCAATTTTTAGTCATAACAATACTTGTTGAGAAATGCCCAATACTTGCTTATTTTCCAACTAGAACAGTCACCTCTGTAGTCACCTTTTGTAAATAGCTAAAGATGTTGAAGTGGCAGCTCGTGAAGAGGTGTGCTTGTTTAATATTTGTATCTGTGTATAGACAGCTTGTTTCTGTTTCAGCCTTTGCACACAATTACACTGTATCCCATTCGCAAACAAAGAAACTGCAGATACTTATTGTTAGCATTAATCAGGTTTGCTAACTAACTGCATGTTGTTTTGAGCAATACAGGAATGATGAGGTTTTCCTAATATTTTATAACCTATTTTATTGCAGTATAATCGCTACTGGTGAATAGCATTAGTGTGTCGTTGGTTTTGTTGTGGGTTGATTTATATCCTGAGAAATCACGTGTACTTTTTTTTTCCTGTTGTTTGTTTTGCTTTTACCTAAGATGCAGTCTTACTTGGCCCCGCTCTGTTCCTACGTGTTTTAAATTAGTTAGGTGCTTTAACTGCGCAATTAACAAGCAAAAAAAACAAGTGCGGGAGCCAATTGTATGGTTATATGACTCAAATTTTGTAGCAGTGATTGGAAATAAAATGGCAGATTTACTTCCTTTTTCACTTGTTCATTTAAAAATAGTTATTTCCATTCATTGGGAGGACATCTCCTTTACTGTGTTTTAGTTTGTTTTATTCCCTCTCTCACACAATAAACTGTGAATATCTGTACTTTTCTCCTCACAGATGTTTTCCATGTTTCCTTGATTGACTTGAGTGGTTGCGTGGCTGTTTCTCTGATCTGCTTTGTAACAGTTGTAATAACTGTCATATCCTGCTTTAGGTTCCCAATCCTCGGTTCCCTTTTCTGGGATTTCATTTCACACCCAGAATGGATGGCAGTGTCTGGCTTGGTCCTAATGCAGTACTGGCCTTTAAGCGAGAGGGCTACAGATTGTTTGACTTCAGCACTGGAGACTTTTTAGATGCTGTAACATACAGGTAATATCTTGCCTTTTTGTCTGCTGAACGCAGTTATTTAAATATCAGCTTGTGACTCCACGGAAGCAAGTTCTTGTCAAAAAGCCTGCCTTTGCCAAGTTTTTGGTGTGTTTAAAGACAGTTGTGCTGATAAGGGTGGACTTCTCCAAGACATTTGACTTCATGTGATCTAATATTTGAATTTTCATAAACTACCAAGACATGTCTCAGCTGGTCTGAGAATGTGGCTGCTCATCGGAAGGTCCTGGTGAGCCATGTTGTTGCTAGTGGAGCTCTTCCAGGGTTGGTTCTGGTCCAGCGCAGTGTAATATTTTAATCAACCTAGACAGTGTGATTAAAATACCTGCAGAGGATGCTTAGAAGAGAGAACACAGAGTGGTTTGAATTGCTGCGTTAAACTTTGTCAGACCATCAATACACATTTAAAGAATGTCCAAGTGCTAGGAAATACATTAAGGGCCAGCTGGGAAACTGAGAAAGCATGAGAGGAACTGGGAATCATTGCTAAAATGGCAAACATAAATGAACAAAATATCTGTAGAAGTTGAGAGAAAGCTTGCTTCTCTCTGAGGGGCTGGACAGACCGCTACCAAGTGCTCAATTTTAGAAATTAGACTTGAAAAAGAATGTGACAATATTGGGGAGAATCCCAGGAAAGGCTAAAAGACAGGTCAGCGAACTGGAAAATAGCTTTTTGGCAAGCAGCTCAACTTAATGCAGTTTATTAAAGTAAAGTTTAGAGGTGAAAGCCTCTTGATCATTTATAGATTTTTATACTGGAAGACTTGGGGAAAGCAAAACAAGCAAACAAGATTTGCAAAGACATAGCAAGATTCATTGATTGAAAGCTGAGGGGTTTAGGAGTGTGGTGATCTTTTCAGAATGATTGTGGAAAAAAGTCTGTCTTCCCTCCTGCATGTGGGTTGACATTTGACTGGACCAGAGAAAAGCCCTGGGCATAGGAAGGACTGGAGTTCAGAGTTAATTCTCAGAGAAAGAATTAAGTGCAATGCAACAGCTCTGTAAACAAGGTTTGTTGCGGCAGGGAAGGCCAAACGTATTTCTCAAGTAGGAAGCATTGATCAGGTCACTGATGTTGGGAATGGGAACTTTTGCCGTGCAGTTGCATTTGCTGCCTTCTTAGCACTTGTTTGACATGGCTGCATTTATTGTGCAAGATGTGGTCTTACTTTTTTTCTCACCACAGTGGGTTATGGAAGCTCGTGCTGAGAAACTTGTCCTACGGACTGAGTGAAATGTACAGAGCGTGTTTCCTTAGCGCACAGGTGAAGCAGCTTCAGAAGTTCATCCCCGAGGTCACCATCAATGATGTACTCAGGTAAAGAAAACTTTTCTTGTTCGTAACACCCAGGGGCTTGTTAAATCTCTTATTTTTAACAGCAGCAAATGTAGCTACCCCCTTCCTCTACCAAAGCATAGAAGCATTTCAATACTTTCTGCAGGAAGGTCTTTTATATTGTGTTTGCTTGTGTATAGGCAAGTTTGATGAGTATTTGTGTGACTTTCTACGCTCTCCGTAGGCTGAAATTCACAGTTGTGACATATTCACAAAAAAGAAAAAGTCCCGTTATCCTAGTGACACGTACAGTAGCCTGAACATAATCTGAGTTCACAAAGCAAGCAAACCACTAATGAAATTCAGAGGAGAAGCCAGACTGCGAGTTGCTAGTGAGTGAATATTGACTTAGTTTAATCCTCTCAATAAAACTGTATTCAACTTTTTACTGTGTGGAGAGAGAAACTAATTCAAAGGAGTTCAGAAACACTAAGGAACTGAAGAGACTTGTGAGGAAAGATGAGGCATTTAGGTACATGGAGGTGGGTTTAACTGTCCAAACATTTGCAGGGAGGAAATCCAGAATTAAGAAAAGCTTGAGCGTGGTAAAAGGGAGTTTACTGCCAGCTCAGGCAGTATACCATTGGCATGAAATTCATGTTTGACAAGGCTTGCTATTTCAGAACAAAGGGTTTCCTTTTTGAAAAGAGAAGGCATGTTTGTGTGTGTGGGGAGGAGAGTAACTTCACAACCAGGAAAGATGCAGGAGATTCTCTGCTTGGCTACCTGCCCTCGTTTTACCGTAACGACTGCGAGACATCTCCCACTCTGACTCACAAGTGCTAAACTTCCGTGTGCTCCCCCAAAAAAGCCTGTCTGGGCTTTGACTCCACAGCCTGCCTTCCTTACTGTTTCCCTGGGCAACTCCACAAGGTTGGAACAGAATTGGTTTTCTGATTTCAGAAAACATTTTGTTTCTAATGGTGAGTTCCTCCTTTATTTTGCAGGGGTCCATCTGGAGTGAGAGCTCAAGCACTGGACACTGACGGAAATTTGGTAGATGACTTTGTATTTGATGGAGGCAGTGGAGATATTGGAAGCAGAGTTCTTCACGTCAGAAATGCCCCTTCTCCTGCCGCTACCTCCTCCCTTGCCATCGCAAAAATGATTGCAGATGAAGCGAAGCGAAGATTTGAATTGTGAACGATTGACGTGTGGTGCAGGTTTACCCCTCTCGTCTGTGTAGCAGCTTGTCTGCATTGAATGAACTCTGCAGCCTTTAATGACAAAGATAAAACAGGCAACGTGCTGCTTGCGAGATCAGCGCTGGTAGAGCAGCGCAGTGCAAAACCAGCAGTTGAAATGTTTGGCTTTGCCAGCCCACAACTTCCCAGCTTCAGGAATAAAGGAGTTACTGTGCCAGGGAAGACCTGGGGCAGTACAGCTGTCTGCAAGAAAGAAGCAAACAGCCCCGTTGGCAGGAAAGGTTTGTCCACCCGAGCAGGAACAGCTGGCCGAGGGGCTGGCGCCCAGCACAACGGGAGGGTCTCTCCGACCGTAGCAGCCTTTAGGTGGAGCAGGAAGAGCCTCTGTGGTGGGGTTGCCCACACAGACTTCCCACGCCTCCGGGTTAAACGCTGTCTCCTCCTCGCACTCTGGAGAGGCTGTCGGTCCTCTGAAAATCCGCAAGCGTGGGGTGGTTCTCTGTGTGCTTTGTCTCAGACTCCCTTGAAATCCGTTTGGAGTCTACAGCCCCCTAGCTTACATTAAAGTAATGGAGATAGAAGGATAAGCCTGGCTTAAGGGTTCTGCTGATATGGAATTAAGGGCTTTGTCAGAGACTGAAAACAATATTCAGAGCCTTCTGCATGAATGTAGAGTATTTCACAGAAAAATAAGCCTAACAAGGGATTACCAACTCCAAGTCAATTTAGATATGCCATTCAGATATGCTGTCTATCTGATTGCTGTCTCTATTTTTTTTATACAGCGGAAATTAAAATGTATACATAACCAGTCATTTTTCATTTAACTTAAATCTTGGAAGTCAGCACTGATCAGAAACGACTTCAGTGGTTTTGTGGTTTTTTTTTTTTCTTTTGAATACTGGTAGTGCAAAAGGAGCTTATCTCTGCACAGCATGTTGAGCAATCCAGTGGAAATGGTCGCTGTAAAAGCAAATGTGAAAGGAGGGAAGCTACAGAAACCTGTCTTAATTGAGTCATGTTGCACACTGCTTCCCTTGGAGCCCAAACAGCAATGAGTCAGGAAGGCTTCCCACTTCCCCCACGGCTGGCAAGAGGGGAGCTTAGAAAGTGCTGGTTACGCTTCTAAACCCTTACTGACATTTGAAGTTTTTGATATTGGAAGAGAGTCTGTGTGGAGAGCGTGTTTTAAACTAGAGAGAGATGTTAAACAAGTTTAGTACTGAGCTAACTGAGAATCTCGGTGTGTTCTGCATAATTGCTACAAAAAAGAATTATGTGGCCCCAGGGACAAAGTACTTGAGAATACTTTTAAAGCAGATGTTCACAGGATGTTGGGTAATACAGATAATTGTGGGTAGTTTGCTACCAGGCAATTTGCCATACACATCTTGTTTTTAAAGTTACTTTCTCTACTCCTCTCCACATGCATGAAGGGAGTGTGTTAGCATAGGAGGTCAGGCGTGCTAGCTGATGTTTTTACTGTACAGAGCTGAGCTGCTTTTGAGAGAGAAAGGGCTTAACCTTTTTTTTTTTTTTCTTTTTTTTTTGCCCTGGTGACATCTACTTTACCAGAAGAGTGACTCCCGTATAAGCACAAACTGGAAATTCAAATAATAAGCCCTTCAGAGATAAGCTTTGGTCATTCTTAGCCACAATAGACAGCGACTCAGATATTCCAAATGCTAAAATGCCATACGGCTGTGTACAAGTTGTATCTTCACAATGGAACAATCATATCTTCACTCCCCACCAGAAGTGTTGCCTATCAACAGTAAATACTACAAAAGGATTGCAAAAGCAACTTCCTCCCACACGAGGTGTGGCCCTAACATGTATTAACAGAATAAAGAACATTAAAATGTAAAGCAGTCGTATACTACGGTGAATCTTAAGTCAGAACATTTAACTGTGCAGCCTGCTGTGCTTCTTACTCTCAGGAGATGATTATTTTGGGGTGGAGGTTAACTGAAGATTTTAAATTATAAACCTTTATGTAGCATTCTGTGAAATATTTATATTTTTAGAGATAAAGTTATAAACATTTTTTAAAGGAATAACTTCAGAGAACTATGATAATGGGTTTCAAACATACATCTTGTTGCCCATGAAGTGTGAAAATGTATGAATAAATTTTCCACAAGGGTCTAATTCACTTGGATAGCTTAATAACTGTGTGTTCTCTATTATGTTTAAAATAGCGTGATGGGGTTTTCTAATTGCTGTAAAGCCTGTGTATTTCTCCTGACTTGCAGAAAAGTTTCACTGGTATTTGCTAATTCTCATCTGAATTAGGCAGGATATAGCTCTGTGTAATAGGAATTACTTTATTTTGTGGGGGACACATGTGACCAAATTTGTCTTCCTAAAGTACCTGTATTTTATCAATGCTTATCACACTTCACAGCTTTTTCTCACGCCGGTATGTGTGCAGTAGACAGAACCAGTCTTAATTAAGCCTGACCTGGACCTGTAATGGCAGGTGGAATGGTAATTCTTGACATTCTGAATAAATGCATTAGGACAGCTTTGGACAAACACGCTTTTTTTGCCCAAAGTGTCCCGTAAATCCTAAACTGTAAGTGTCAGTCCTAAACTCTGGGGAGAGTATGGCATATTATATCTTTTTTTTTTAAAATGTTGTGAAGAAATGATATAGTGCAGCATGCCATGGACTTACTGGATGGTCGCTCTTGGGAAAACCAGCTCCTTCAGGGCCCTTCATTGTGTCTGGTCACCGCTGCCACACCTTGGAGCAGTTCAGGCTGTCTGGAGAAGAGAGGGATGTCACATCCTGGAGAACACGGGCGTTCTGGGGCTGTGAGGAGAGGGTGGAGCGCTGGCTGAGGAGCTCACCCAACCTGGAACATCACGCCGGGCATCCTGGCTGTCCAGACTGCAGGTTCGTGGATCTCACTACAGTTACTCTGAAGTTGCACTTGGGGATTACCTTTTTCTTTTTGCTCACAGTTTGGGTTTGAGGAACAAGTGTCTTCCCACAGAAATAAATATTTTGTTGGAAACTGCTCTGATGCGGCTGGAGAGTTAAGGCCACAGAGCAAAAGCTGACGCTGCCTTTGCAAGCGCCTGTCTCCTCTGGGAAACCTGTCATAAGATCACACTTGTGCTGGCAGAAAGGCACTTTTTTTCTGATTTATCCACTCCCTTTGTAGACAAGTCTTGAAAGGGATCGGGGGAATATATAAGGTGTGAGATTTGAATATGTTGCCATTGGAAGGGAAAGGAGGGAAAGTTTGGCTGGAGTGGTTGTTCAGGGGGTGGACAGAACAGTGACAGCCAGCGTTTGCTGGGCGAGGGAGGAAAACTGCCTGTGGGGAGGGAGGAAAATGTCTTGTGGAGGAAAACAGCCTGTGGGGAGGAAAGAAAATAGCCTGTGGGGAGGGAAGAAAACTGCCTGGAGGTAGGAAGGCTGCTGCTGGCAGGTTCCTGAGCACCTCAGCTGATGCCTTCTCCCACGACGGTGGTTGTGGTTGAGGCTGTTTCCAGGAAGGCGGGAAGGCATGAGGGAGCCAGAGGCCCCGCACAGCAGCCGTCAGCAGTAGCAGGGTGAGTCGCTCTACGCCTTGGCAGCCTCACAGGCAGGAGAGGGCGATGCTGTGGCAGGGTACTGCCCATCACCGAGCGCTGGGGGGTCCCACAGCCCTGCCCGTCCCCGGAGAACCGGGCTGGCCGGGGGCGGTGGGCGGCCCGCGGCCCTGAGGGCTCTTCCCGCGCCGTGCCCGGCAGGGGGCGCCGCAGCAGCGGGCGGGGAGGGGCAGCATGGTGGCGGCCGCGCATGCGCACGGAGGGCGGCGGCGGCAGCGGTAGCGGCCCGCAGCGAGCGGGGCCGAGGGCGCCTCACCCGCCGCCCCGTCAGCGCACGGCGGAGCGGCCCCGCAGCCCGGCCCCTCCCGCGCCGGATGTGATGGCCGCCCGGGCGGGGGGGTGAGGAGCGAGCCAGCGGCGGCCGACAGCCCCAGCGCGGCCCGGCCCTGACGAGCGCCGGCTTCTCCTTCCCCTCAGCGCCCCCTCCTCTTCCCCCCCCCCCCCCCCCCGCGCCACTCCATGCCCCGGGCGCCGTAGCCGGCGGGGAGCGGCGAAGCGGGTGGCCCCGATGCGGAGGAGCCGCCGGCGGGCGCCATGCAGCCGCCGCCGCAGCCGTACGAGTTTTTCGGCGAGGAGAACGGCCCGAAATGGCGGGGGCTCTTCGTGCCCGCCCTGCGCAAGGTCAGTCCGCCGCCGGCGGTGGGGGGGGTGGGGGGCGCCGGGCGGCACCTGCGCCTCAGGCCGTTCTGCGGCCTCCGGTACCCCCGGCAGCATTCCCGGGTGGTCTGGCCGCTCGCTCGCGCGGTGCCCCTGCCCTGCCTGGTTCCTGAGGGACCTCTTCCGTCCCGTCCCTTCCCCTGCCGTCTGCTCGCCCGTCCCGCCGGGGGATGAGGTTGGAAGGGGCCTCCGGGGATCCTCTTGCCGACCCCCCCCTTGCCCGGGCCCACGTCCAGACGGTGCCTGTGGTCCTGTCCTGCCCTCGGCGCCGCTTTGTGCGGAGATGCTGCCAGGTGACGGTGTGTGCTTAGCAGACTCTCCTCCTCCTGTCAGAGGCTGCTTCTCCTCCTTCACCCCATCACCACTACTCTCCAAAAAAGTCCCGTCTCTGCCGCCTTAATTGGGCCGCTCGCTTCGAGGCCGCTGATAATATTACTAGTTTGCTCCTGAGAGGTGCTCTGGAAGGGCAATTTTCCATCCCTTTCCCGCGGCGTTTCTGCAGGGAGCTCCTCCAGGCCCCTTCCCCGAAGCAGACCTTCCCCTTGCCGACCCCCCCGCTGAGGTGTTTCTGACACGCTGGCTGTTGTATGTCGGTTTGATTTCTGCGAGAGTCAACAGCTGTGGCACAGGGAAAGTCAGCCTGTGTTTTCTTAAGAGAAAGAAACAACTGCCCGCTGCATAAACGAGATAAACTCTGTGGGAAACCTCTCAGCCTGTCATGGGAGAGGAATTTATCCTTTTATGATGTGTTTTGCATAGCAGGGTAGTCCCCAGCCCATCAGCACCCCTAATAGCGGAGGGAGTGGGTTAAATTGAGGCTGGTGGGGCATGGAGGGAGCGATGTTGTCCTGCTGTGTGTTACCATTGCGAAGGTTGAGGACCGTTCTATACCATTATATAGTTGTTAACATAATGGCCTGCTGGTCGGGATCTCTGGTGCTGGGCAGTACTGTGATACAAGTAATGCCAGCACTCATGTGAGTGGTGTTCTGTCTTTTTTTTTTTCCAATAATACATATAGTGATGGTGTGGGGTAATAATTTTCTCTCCTTTTTTTTAATTAAAAAAAAAGAATCAAAGATTTGAATTTGGTTTGGGTCCCTGTGTCACTTGTATTAAAAGCCGCCAAAGGCAGCTAAGTAGTCTTGTGGCTGGCATAAAAACCACTAATCGCCGTCTGAAGGATCCTGGATTTTCTATTCTTTACTCTTGAATCTCCTCCTCCTTATAGTAGTTGCTTTCTAGTGTGTCTCGGGAAGCTTAGAGAATGCCAAGAGCTGCTCTTTTCCTGGTCACTGGAGGGTGACATAAAACAGCACCTTGACACCAACCAGCATCCACCCAAACGTGAGGTATAGCTGTATCAGTTTGACCAAAAAGATTTCTTTAAAACTTTAAAGGTGTTTTCATCATTCTAAGATACAAATAGAGTAAGAGTTGACCAACTCTTCATGCCGCTCTTACCAATTCTTACTGTCTGTGCGTTTGGTTTTGGTGAAAAGAAATGGAGCAGGAACTTAGACTTTCTAAGCCAGAGGAAATGAAGTCTTGATACCAGTGACTGCTTGTAAAAATTTGTGGCTGCTTATAGACAGGTTTTTTTCTTCCTGGGAAAGTTCCTTGTCTGCAGTACCCACCCTTGAGCATGAAGCAATCCTACTGTAATGTGCATTTCTTTTATGAACACGCAGTATCAGTGAGTCAAAACAAAATTGTATCATTGTTCCAGTTATTGCAGTCAGGCTATTAGAGAGACGCTGTCAGTTTTAATATATTCTTTAAAAGATCAAATGCCCTAGTATGAACACTGGGGATTTTTAGACCAGAATATTTTAGAAAATTTATGGGTTGTTTTGTTTACATCTTGCATTTTCACTTTGATAATGAGATGAGAGCATTTCCGTTATTTATAGGAGAGCTGAAAAGCGTGGCACTGAATCCAAAGTGTGCACCAAAGCATCAGATTTTGTGTTAGTTTCAGAATTTATAAAAAGTTGTCACAGTTTTCAAGTAGTTCTAATAGTTTTAAACCTCTTAGTTCTGAAGAGGTTTAAAAGTCCACTTGTCGGCCAGCTTTGACACGGTCTTTCCAAGCAGGTTGCTTTTGAGGTGAAAATTTAAAGGTAAGTCTGAGCTTCAGAAACTTTTTAGTTAAATGCCTGGAATAGAGTTTTCTGAACTTCTAAACTGGGTTTTCATACAGTAGCCTACGCTGCAAGTGCAGAGATAGTATTCTGTTTCCCATTCTTGAAAGCTTTTCCTTTTAATGAACGCTTCTTGAAGAAGATGGTAGTAGAAAAAGAGGAAAGTTTTTGATTTTTCCTTGTGTGTGTTAAGGTGTGAGTAATCTTAATTCTGAAATAGAGAAAGATGTGGAGCTGGATATAATGAGCCGGTACAGGTCACTAACAACAGATGGTATTTCCTCACTTCTTGAACTTTAAGTCCATAAAGTGCTTTGAAGAGCTCCAGTCTCTTTCATTATGCATTCAGCAAGTTTAAGGTCACTTCTTTGTAACAAAGCACTTTTAAACCCTTCCATTTACTTTAATTCTCTGCAGTTGACACTTAACAAATCATGAGTGGGGGAGAAAACGGTAAAATATATCAGTTCTTAATTTAATATGTGAAAAAAAGATGAGAATCTGCCTTTTGAACAATATTCTTTATGCATTTAAGTGGTCATACATCTTTAAGATGAATAGAGGGTGCTAAATGGTACCTACCAGTGTGAGTCTTTTTAGGAAATAAACAAAGCTAAACAGCAAGACATCACACACCAGATTTTTTTTTAATATTTTTTTTAATATATTTATATCGCCATATCCACTGGCACCTTGGAATCTAGTAAGTTGAAAATATTTTAAAGCAGTTTCATGTATTGCCTCTCTTCCAGCTGGTAGATTTACAAGTGTGTCCTTACTCTAAAACATTTAACTTTCTTCTGTTGCTGTGCTGGAAACCAAAGTAGGAAGTGAGTATAATGAAACTCGTTATAAAAGTCCTGTCAAAGTAAATCAGAAGAAAACTATTTTTATCTAGTCGCTGAGGTTATAGTTACTTGAACTGCTGTTTGTAGCAAGTAAATCACTTCAAACAGTCTAAGCTTTATAAAGGCTTTAAATCTGGGAGCTGACTTTATTAAAGGATCACAATGTCTCTTTGAATAATTCTCAAAGCACGCAGGCGGCCGTTCCAGCAGAAATCACATGCATTTCAAACGCCCCGCTGGCGCGGCTGGTTGCGTTTGAATCCTTGGGATGTTGATACTGGCAGCGTCATGAAAGCTGGTGCTCGACGGGGCAGTGCTGTCCTGGAGGGCTGTGAGCGAGGGGCTTTTCTGCTCCCCCTCTCCACGTCTGGCCAGATCCTTCTCCGATGAAACCAGGACCCTCCGCGGAGGGGGATTTTCTCCTGCGGCGGGCGGGCGGGTGCTGGAGGGGAAGGTGGTGTTGGAGAGTTTTCTCTTCCCCCTTTTTCCATTTCTCCAGGTGTTTGTTTGGGTTTGTTTTGGTTTGGTTGGTTTTGAGCTGTTCCTGGCCCAATTGCCTTTGTGGGGAAAGATGTCAAATTATGAAATCTGTTTCTAAAGCTGGCGTTTGAATTTTGTAACCAGGCTTCCTAGCACAGATCCCGTGCCAAAGCTTGTTCTTGCTGACTGGCAACTTTCTTCCAGATGAAACTGTCCAGAACTGAATTGATTCTGCAGGTTGATAGCAATCCTTTGATGTCATATCTATTAATCTTAGACTGGCATTAGAGGGGAGCCTAAGAAAATCATGCATGAATCTCGGTGGTAGCAGCTGCATGTGGAACTCCCAGCAACCCCCTGAAGGTCCCAGTTTTAATGTACTGGGTAGGCATTGTATGAAAGCTTTTTTAGAATTGTAACTGAAAGCATCGTGAATGCCAAACATCTTTCCTTGCTACCTGGAATGAACCTCTATCCCAATTACTTGGAACAGGTTTTCAAAATGAAATAGGTGACTCCATAGAACTAGTGTATATTTTTGAAAATAATGCACAATGTGTTGTTGGACATAACTATATATGAATTTATTTGCCCTAAAATATTCCTGCGTGTTCTTAGTGTGCATTATCATTTGTCTGTGCTCTTACAAATCCACCGGCAAATTAAAAATATATTTCTGTAAACAGGAGCTGTGTATACAGTTGCTTTGTTCTTTGATTTTTCTAAATTAAATTCACAAGCATCTCATAGGTATTATTTTGATTTTTGCCATTATCTGCAAACAGAGACCATCAAACAGTTAATACTCCCATTTCTGCAGGCGCTACACATGTCGGTGTAATCATAGCACTGTACACTATTTGCATTTTCTAAAACAATTCCCCTATTGCTCCGGACTACTCATCAAATTTCTAGAGCATGACTAAAGGGTTTATTCTTAGCAAATGTTGCATACAGAAATATAAAAGACCGTTTTGAGGACATTTTTGACGTTTACGTTAATTCAGTGCTTCTCTGTATTTTAAAACGGACGGGAGTTAATGTGTAATGACACAGCCCTTGCGTGGTTAGGGTTTGGGTAATTAACAGGGTATGTGGAGGGGCTGCCCCATTTTCTTCACCGCTCTGTCAGGGACAGTTTGCCTGCACGTTTTCCATTGCAGGATCAGGCCCCCTTGGGTTAGAA
Organism: Strix uralensis; assembly: GCF_047716275.1. Lineage (NCBI taxonomy): Eukaryota > Metazoa > Chordata > Aves > Strigiformes > Strigidae > Strix > Strix uralensis. The sequence continues at coordinate 130,389,923 of NC_133975.1, forward strand.
TTTAGTGCATTACAGTGTCATTATAACGGATTATTATTTAATGCGTTCTAATTTCATTAGCATGCATTACTACTGAAAGCATTGTAACTTCAACTGTAAAGTTGCTTGTTGTGATGTTTTAAAATAGTTATATTTAATCTTTGAAATCTATTAGGTCATTTAGCTTCGACTAAATACACTTATTTGAGCTCTGAAGACCTTTGCAGATCTGCGGTCGCTGCAAACGCGAATGGCTGGGCTTGGGAGAATGGGAAATAAGGGAAGTGCTGGTGATACTTAATTACCTGTGAAATAGGTAGATCCAGACAAATTTGAAGCACAGATCCGGTTGTTGCCTCACAACACAGTGCTCACAATTGAGAGGTGGCTTGGAAGTGTGGAAGGGAACAGCAAGTCCCTGGGGAGTGGATGCAACCAAGCCTTCTGTAAACAGTAGGCTAATTCCTCCAGACCTTTTTTATTCCCAGGTTGGGTATTGTTACAGGTCGGGTTTAGTCCCTTACTAAAGGGGACTTGCTTTAGACCAGTACGTAGGCTGGCTTTTTTTGTTCTTGCATAAATATTCACTGTCATAAATAAAATTTGGGACCAAAGGGGACTGGTCCTCTTACTTAAATCCTAATTTTTTCATCCCCCCCCTTTTTTTTTTTACACTGTTTAACTTAAGTACTGTCAGCGGAACCTGCAGTTGGCAAGTGGTAATAGAGCTTTCTCAGCCACTGGCGTGAAATGAAGGTAGTTTTTAGATCTGAGGTGTTTAAAAGGAGTAGGAACGGTGTAATTTCATTTGGCAGCAGTAGCAGAAGAAACACTTCCTACCTGTGTGGTGAAAAGGGAACATGGAAATTAGCATTTGCGTTGGCTTAAAGGCTTGCCAGCGTAACTAGTCACAGGGAGAAAAAACAAACTGAGCCGATTCACCTCGCTCTTGGGCCTTTATCCCCCTCGGTGTGGTTGTTGTGCCTCTGTGCGTGCCACCTGAGCTGGGCACTGTGGGCTTCTCTCATTTTCTCATCCCATTTCACACATCATCTTCTCCCACCCGAACCACCTCACCTCTCGCAGGATTTCTTTGTCTCCTCTCCACCACCTCTCCTGCTCTCCCTGCTTTTTCACCTCTCTTTCCCTCTTTGCACAGTACAAGCGTTATCTGATCTCCTCCCGAGAAGCTGTTGAGTCTGTTATTTGCTTTTATAATTACTTCCCCAATTCCCTCTCTGTCAGGCTTTTCAGATGAGTGGTATGCTACCATTCCTTGAGTCGTGAAAAAATGTGCTGAGGACATCTTTCTTTCCCATATTTATGGCCTTTTTACGCTCCCTAATTTTTTAATGTCATTTCAATGGCCATCTGATTCACAAAGAAATGACTCCGACAGTCTTCACTGTCTCCAAATTTAAGGTTTGGCCTTTTTCTTTCTTTCAAGTAGTATGTATCTTTGCTTTTTGCCATTTATTCTTATTGTATCTCCACGTCTGTTCACTTAAAATATAATCTCAAAACTTGCTCTGCTGGCCTGTGTTGCTCATGAATTAATTTTTATTTCTAAATCTTCTGAAGACTTCATTGAAAAATTACTGGCCTGTTTGAATACTTCTGACATCGCACCTTTCCAAGGTAGGCTGAAGTGGGGCGAGGGAGCCTGTGGGTGCTGGGTTCAGAGCCCAGAGCAGCTCTCAGCTTTGCGAAGTGACGTGTTAAAGAGTTGGGGAAGAATTAGAAGCTGTTAGTGTTAAAATAAGACGTGTGCACAGCGATCTCCCCACCAGCCATGGTGTTTTCCTTCTATATCGCAGGGCAGAGGCTGTGCCTAGCTCATTCAGGGTTTATCTCAATTTAAACAGGGCATTTTATATGGATGGATAAAATCATAATACTTAATTTTCCATCCATTTTTAAGATTAAAATATAGGTGTTTGTGTACCTGTGAACATACACACATTTGAGTTTCTCCTTGACTCTGTGTAAAAGGAAGCAATTAACTGGAGAAAGGACATTTTGTTTGTTTGGAGAAAGGACATTTTGTTTGTTTGGGTAGAAAAGCAGAGACTGTGAAGATGTTGGAGAAACAAAATATGAAATGTAGGTGAGAGTAGATACTGCAGAAGAGAGGCATGGTGAGGAAATGCCAGCAGGAGAAACCGTCGCCCGGCGGCTCTGAGGAAACCCCTCAGTGCAGTAATTAGCAGAAGCCTGCAATCAGTCCACCAGTCCCTTCCACCATGTGCCATCGAGGTGCGTTACATGCTACAGCTGATTGCAGAAAATGCTGGGAGGGATGGTGGTCTGCGTTTGGTTTGTGATTTATCGACCAACTGTGCATCAGCTCAGCAGCATTTGTGTCCGTTATCGATGTGTTTTTTCTGTCTGCGCCAAGCAGACTTGCCAGTAGATCTTCGGACCGTCTTCGATGCTGTTTCAGAATGCAGATCCCTGTCTGCACCACCCATTGCCAATCTCCTTTAATTCCCCCTCCCCTCAACTAGAATATACTAGAGGAGAATAGTAGTTAAATAGCTAAAGATGGGAAAAAATGATATTTACACTAAAATGGGGGTGTAAAATGACTGTTTGATCACCCCTGTACACGGTCAGCGATCGGTGTTTCTGAGGTCAGACCAGCTGACGGATGATCTGCACCCAAGATGCTTTTCACACCTCGGTTACTGTGTTATGAGAATACTTTATTTTGCCAACCATGCATCAAAATGTTTAGAATTGCAGTGAAAAGCTAAAGTGCTGTATGTAGGTAAATTGTGAAGTTCCATTTTGCTTAAGAGGTGACTTCATACTGTTCCTCTATGATCATTTATTCATTTAAAAAGGACAGGCCATCCAGAAGTTGCTGTACTGGAAATAAAGTTAGAAATTAGTGCAGTTATTTTTAAAAATAAGTTGTCAGTGCCTTTTTATTTGGGATATCTCTTTAAGTATCTAAATCTTTGTGGTTCTTTCTAAAGAATTATGCTGTAATTACACTTGAAAATTGGGAATATCAATGCTGTCATCTTTCACTGAATAAGAGCATCACAGGCCTTTAAGTTGCTACATGGGGTTTCCCTCTTCCCCTGGAGCATCATCCAGATGAGGGATTAAAAATGCCTTCGGAGCAGATATTTTATGTTTCTGATGGGTAGTGTTATCTTTAGAAAAGGTAAGAAGGAATAAAAACCCAACATACAACCAGACATTTGTCAGATTAATTTTTTTCTTCTTCATGGTTTTCAGTATCTTGGTACGGGGCAAGCCTGCTGCTGCTTTCTTTGCCAGTGATGTATTTTCATCACCTTGAACACAGTGTATGGAAATACTGACAAGTGTTGGCAGGACTGTAACCAGCCCGTGATAGTAAATATTTAACTTCTATGTTCTAATTATTTTTCTTGCTCCCAAATTTATATGCTTTGTTCCTCAAGTAAACAAACAGCCTTGCAAAGATTTATTTGTCCGCTGATGTCCTATAGCTGTACTTTTACAAGGCAAGTAAAATATAAATCCTTTCCAAGTTGAAATCGGTCTCTGTGGGAAAGGGAGAATGGGTAGTTTCTGTTACAAACAGCTTACAAATTCAACATGCAATTTATTAAGCTATCCTGTTAGCAAAGTAAGCCTAGAAATATTCTATTATCATGCTAGCAGATTTTGTGGTGGCATTTTTTAAACTGGAAACTTCTTGTTCTGAAATCTCAAGTAATGTTGCAATTCTGTTTTCTGAAAATGTTGTTTTGAAGGTAAGTAGAGAAATGGGATATTGTCAAGTCTTTCAGGAATATGAGTTTATATGTTTGTGATGGTATATGCTGTCTGGAGACTGTGTGTGTCATGGGTTTGGGGTTTTTCTGTTGGTTGTGGGGTTTGTTTGTTTTTGTTTTGTTTTTTAATGAACAATCTCTTGTTTTGCACATGTGCTTACCATGGAACAACTAGAGCTTTCTGAATGTGTTTTTACTACCAAAATACATGTATTATGTAAAAATATATTTAGGCAGTATAGCCAGATTGCTGGTTTGTCTCATTAGAACAGGCTAGAAAGAAGTTACTTGCAGTTTTGACTCTAGTGATTTTTTTTCCTTAGCTTTTTGTTGGCCCTTTGGCCATTCCTTTTACACTCATGACTTCTGAATTTCCCCAAGTCCAGATATTATTAGACTTCATGCCAGATCTCCTGTGGTTCAAAATTAAGCTTGCCCTTATATTAGTTCCAAAAAATAAGATCAGTTTGTTTCTAGTCCTAATACTGTTTATGTTCTTGAAAAGTTTTCATCCTCGTCTCGTCTTAACAGACTTCTTCCCAGGGGCCTGTAAGGACTATTAACCGCTTGCTGAGAAGAAATTTTGAGCTTGACTTCATCTCTGCAGCCGCCTGTTTTCTCTAGAAGCTTTTGTGGCTGGTGCAGGACCTGCCTCTCTGAAGGAACTAGGGGGATGGTCTCAATTTACCTTGAAGGGGTTTTTCAGTCTCCTCTTAAGCAGTTGAGCTCTTGGAGAACCCTGCCAAATCTGCTGAAGGCTGCAGCCATAGGAAGGAGAGGCCCCTGTGAAACTGCCACTGGATGCTCATCAAATGTTGGAGGGGTGGAAGAACAGGGAGAAGTAAAGAGGAGCAAGGGAAGGAGCAGCTTAGGAACTCCCATGTGAAATAAAAGCACGTCCCTCAGAAGGGCCTTGAGGCTATAATTAAATGCCATGCTTATGGGATTCATACCTGTTAGTTCATTTCTGTTCCTTGGAACGGCTCCTGAAGGGATAATCTTATGTGAATGGCAGTAAAAAAATAGTTAGTCCTGCTAATCTTAAATCTCCCTCAACTCAAGGGACTCCGCTTGGGTGGTTTTGGAGATAAAATAGGTTAAAAAAATCTGGTTTCTCTGATACCTTCTGCTCAGAGTTCTTGCAGTGGAGCTCTTGCTGTTTAGTGTGACATGTTGTGGATTTAAGTGTTTTAACCCTTAAAGGAAGTAGTTACAAGTCAGATCAAAATTTAGCCCTGTGTTAGTTACGGTTATTCCATGCCAGCTCATACAACTGTGCTCAAATATTTCAGTCTGAACCTGAAATCGGTGAATGTACCTTCTGTAAGAAACATGTCCTCAGTAATTCCTCCTGCTTTTTTTTCTGTACATCCAGTGTTTTATCAGTCTGTCCTTGCTTTTCCAGTCCTTTCAGTCAGGGTTTAGGTGAGTACTGTAAAGAGTAAGTATTCTGTCCTTGATACAGCGGCATCTGATTTGATCAGCCCGTGCGCAGCTTTTATAACTGTCTTTTTGCTGTGAGAAACAGTGTCTAGCTATGAAATTGTTTTTTCTCGGTAACGGCACTTATGTCAAAATACCTTCTCTTAAAACTAAGTTGTGCATGAGGTACCTCTGGGACCTTTCTGCAGTGCTGCAGGCAGCATCATTTCAAATGGAAGCCGATTTCTAAATCCTCTGGGAAGAGTTGTCTCAACCAAGAAGTGTTGGGCTTTGTTGTCGGTTTTGCTTCTTTCGAAGCAAAATTGACCCCAGTGCTTATGTTTATGTTCATTGTGTGAAGCTGAGATTCTCTGCCAGTGTTTGAAGAGGGCTGCGTGCTCCTCAGCTTGCCCTCAACCTTGTTAGACAGCCACGTGCTCTTGAGAAAGCTGAGGAGGGTATGGCATGAGCTGTTTAGACCTGTGAACTGAAGTTAGTTAACAAGTGAAGTAATTTTCTTTGTGGCAGTGATGTCTGTGTTTAAAGTGAGCGAGTGAACGGCTGTGATCCGATACAGTAAACAGGAGTTCCCCATCTTGTCTCAAAGGGAGCACCGCTTCCCTTTCTGATCTTACAGCTCCTTGTCATTTCTGCAGAGCACCATTAGGGGTTCATTGGGAGGAAAATATAATTTCATCTTATTTCCTAGTTAGCTAGCTAGTGCTTTTGCTGTAGTAGCACTCGTAGAAGAGATACGTAGCGGGACCGTAACTCGACGCTTCCTGGTTTTCCATTGTTTTGTGAATTAAACTCTCACGTTCAGGAAGAACGTGAAATGCACTGACTATTGTTGAAAACCTGCAGTCTTAAGTAAGTGTTTTCAAGGAGTGGTTTTGCTTTTCTTGAGGGTTTTTTGTTGTTGTTTTGTTCAGTAGTACACGATCTTATATACGTGTCAGCTGTGTTATATGAAGCAGAGATGTGAGGTGCAGAAAACTAAATGACACTTACAGGGCTATACAAAAACTCAAGAACAAAACTGGACAGCTGGATTAGAAGCAGAATGTGTATTCCCTTCTCTCTTACTGTACAACAGCTTTATTAAGGTGTTTCTTCACCTGTGCTTTTCAAGGAAGGGTGCCAGTGCAGAATTAAGCACTGGAAATGTGTGTTGTTGCCTGAGAGGGTGTCTCTCCCTGGGGATCTCATAGGAGCCCCCGGTCTCTCTTCACCACCACCTTAATTATCAACTCCAAACCAGTCAGCACCAGTGTATATTTTCACATTTTCAGCGTGTGTCCCCCCTCCTGCTCCCCTGAGACATTTGGATTCCCATTTGTTGGTCTGTGTAGTCCCTGTCTGTGACAAAGACGGGGGGGTCTTTGAGCAGTGCGTTGGTAGACTTCTCCATCCAAGTCATCACCTCTGCTTCTAGGATGTTGAACATACACAGCAGCAGCCCCTTCTAGTGGTCCCTTCCATGGATCTTCACTTTTTCTCCCTACCTGTTGGTCGTCATGGCTCTTCCTCTCTCCTCATGTGGAGGTGGGGGGGGCAAAGCGCAGCCTTGTTCCCCCATTTCTGTCGGGCTATGGGGCAGCAGGAGGTGGAGCAGCAGTTCCTTGTGGTGGCTCTGGCTCCTGGGCAGCTCTGCCCACCTTCCTCTGTGGCTGGTGGGGAAGGAAGCCAGCCAGACACCTTACTTCCTTGTTGGGCTTGTTTTTGCACGACTTACAAAAGCCTGCAGGGCTGCAAATTGAGTGCCCCCAAGGTATTGCTATGAAATTATTAGTTACTTAATTCGGAGGAAGCCCCCCGGTGTTTGCGGACTCACCCGTTGTCTTTGGAGGGAGAACTGCTGGTATTTCAGAGGGTCAGAATTTGACCCAAAGATGTTATTGTCTTCCCTCGAGAAACTACTCATCCATTTGTCTTTTGTTTGAAACCACGTACAGAAGGCCAATGTAAGTATCTAAGATTACCTTTTTGAAGTGATTAACATATAATTTGTATGGGGAGAGTAGGGAATTTCCCTGGCTCGTACTACTTGTGAATCTTTTGGCTATAGTTGAAGATCTAGTTCGTGCTTTCCTGGTTGAGAGGTTGCCAGGGAAAAACTGAGTATATAGACTTAACTCTTTTTTTTTTTTAAGGTGGGGTGGTTGTTTGGTTTAGGGGGATTTTTAGTATGAAAATAGCCACGTTGGACCAGGGCAAATTAGTTGTGGCCCTTTAGCTTGTGTGGGCACATGCTGAGGTTGCCTGTTTCAGGTTGTCCGGGCTAGCTTAGCCTTGGAAACAAAAGCTGTGATTAATCTCTGTGAAACAAGATAAAAGGCGTGATCCTGCCTTGCGTTAGAGGGAGGTGGAAGTCAGCTTTTCTCATAGCGCGTTTCCTAGTCTTGACACTCCTGAATTTTGACTCATGCTTTTCCTTAGGTCTCCCTCTCTGTTGTAAGTATTCCACATCTCTCTTTCTCATGCCTCAGACAGCTTTTCATGTTCTAGTTAGTTTTCAGTTCTGAGGCATCTCAAAGAGTTGTTCCTGCCCTTCCCCTGTGTCATGGCCGTGGATTTTTATTGCCACAGGTTTCGACAGCGCATTAATTCAGTTCTCTGCCAGTCTGGTTAGTTCTTTTATCCTGATGTCCTTGCTTATTAAGTCTTTTCCTCTGGTGGGTCTGTGCTCCTTCTCTGTTCACAGTCGCTTAGTACTCATTAGTAGCGTTAGTAACATAACTGTGTGTTACTCATTCTGTGGATGAATAACTGCAGAATTACCAACAGTGATTGTTTTCACTGCATCATTGGCAGAAATCTGCTTTGGCTTGAAATTTCTTCCCAGCCATAAAGGCTAAACACTTAGTTTTTAATTGAATAGAGATGCCAACTTTGCAGGAGTAAGAATTGCCATCGTAACTACATAGGAAAATTTGTGGGAAATTACTGGAAGGGTGCAAATTTGCACACAGTACAGAAATACTCTGCTTTTTCCTGATTCTGTACAGCTTTAAATGGGAAAAAAAACCCTAATTCTTTTAATTCTTTTGGACAGGTTCAGCAACAGGTTCACCCAAACCTTTCAGCAAAAGAAGATTCCCTCTATTACATTGAAGAGTTGATACTTCAGCTGCTAAACAAACTATGCATTGCTCAGCCACGGACTGTCCAAGATGTAGAGGTAAGGCTAGATACTGGAAAACCAAGTGCTTGCTTGCAGAATCGCTGAGATGAACAAAGAGATTTTGAGCAGTGCAGGTTGAAGTTAAAGCAAGGTGAATCTGAAGAGCAGAGCCTGACAATGCTAAGAGATTATATGGTATTCCGGTTTCTCAGAGCAAGCTTAATTGGAAACTCATTTTCCTATACAAGGCCTCAGAATAGAAATGGTGGGAATTTCTTCTTTCAGCATTATTTTTATAAATGCAGAATACTTTGTTTTCTGCTGCTCAGATACACCTTGGACTTAAGAATGTAAGGATGTTGCAAGTTTTCCTACTCTTTGACATAAATATGCAGGGAAAAAAAGTAAATATTGGAATGAAAGGTTACTGTTGTTAGGCCTGGATTGTGCAGCTGAGGGAATAGAGTTGTATGTTCCTGGAACTTTATTGAACTCACTGAGGCTCTTGTATTATTGCAGCTGTCTGCTTTTGTGTCATCGGTTACAAAATGAGGGCTTTAATGAAGTGCGCTTCACTATAGAGTCTAGAGGGAGAAAGTGCTTTCGTGTAGCTGTGACCCGTTATAGCTTTGTAGAATATTAATTTTACATCAATCTCTGTCTAGGATTTTCAGCCTAAACCAAAATGAAGTTCTTATCTAATATTTTATATGTGTGTCATGGAAATTAAAAAAAATAAATAAATTTACAAAATAATTGCCTGTTTTAGATTCTTATTAGAGGCAGCAATCACCCTTTACTCAACATTGATTAATTATTAATTTTGGTTTATGATTAATGTATTTTGTAATACTGATGCATAAAGACTATAGTATGACTAAATAAAAGCAAAACTTAATAGTCCCTTAATAGCTCTCAGGATTGTTACTACCTTGAATCTGGATTTGAACTTTAGCTGTGGAGCCGAGAACTCCATGTTCTTTCTCCAGTTCCCAGCTGATTGAACCCTTCAGCACACAGGACAGTTTTTGAGATAGCACTGATTGTTCTACACGCCAGCTCTGTGCTTTTCTGCCTGAGTCATGAGATGATAAAATCACCCTGTGTACATATGAATTAAAAACTTTCATTGGGTATGTGTATGCTCCACAAATTACTGTGTGCGAAACTGCACACAATACAGACATCCTGCTGAGATAACTGACAACTCCCTGAATCGTGGTTATGAATATCACAGCAAACACTAAATCCTGTATATTGTATTTGAAATGTACCTGGCATTTTAAAGCTGTGAATAATAAAACATTGTTGCACTTGGCAGTATAACAGTTACTTTATTTAAAAACACAGGGCTAGGTCTAAATAGTGGTAATGGGTTCCTCAAACGTTATTGTTCTGTAGGTCAGTAAGTTCAGACTCTTCCAGAGCAGGGAAAGTAGAATTCAGATGTGTGTTATGGGTTGTTGGTGAGATTGCGCTGCCAGCAGGCATCCGAGATCCAGGAATGAAGGCTTTTGGCTCTGCTCCTCAGCTGTTTTTAGCTGTTCAGAGAAAACATGAGAGCTGTGATCTCTTAAAGTTTATCGTGCAGATATTTACATAACAGCCTGGAGTTAATGGAGCTATTTGCGCATAATGTTATCCTTAAGTATTTGCAAGATCAAGGTCTAAAATCTCAAATTATAAAGGTTTTATAAATAGGAAAAGCCCTTCAAATTCTTCCCAAGAAAACCCTGGGAACCAGTACAGTCCGAGCACAAAAGGTGTGCGTTACTCATGAAGCGCACTGTTGAGTTGAAGGTCTCCCATTACGACGTCCGTTTTGCGAGTGATCTCCTGGTAGAATCTCACAGAAAGTTCATTTTGGTTAAGCAGTGCAGAGCTTTCGGCTGCTGTCCAAGAGGAAAGGTCACTGGGTGTTTACCTGGCACAGACAGCTGACGCAGAAAGTTGAGTGTTAAATGGCCACATGCAAATATTTAAAAGCTGCCTCTAAGAAGAGCTCAGGCCTCCTGTTAAATTTCAGAGTATATGCCAAAATCTTTTAATCAAAGGGCTGTATAGATTTCACCTTTTTTTTTTCAGCTCATCTATAAAATCTCTCCTCTAAGAGCTACCACCCATGCAGGCCTCGTCGTGGCCAGGTCATGGGTCCAGCACAGAGGTCGCGTCCGGCACCGCACTGGGCCTGCTGGGCAGCGCCAGCTGGAGTACGGGCACGGTCGTGGGCCTTTTCTCCCCCCTGAGCTGTCCAACCCTAAAAAACCTGTTTTTCCAAAGTCACTGAAGCTGTCCTCAGCGTTCAGTCTAGACTCCTTCTTTCAGCATTTAATTCCCCAGCTCCCAGGGGCTGTGGCAGGAAGCCGGGATCGCTTCATGGGAAGCGGGGCTGGGGTCTTGCCACATGGGTAACTGGGGGCTGCTGAAACGTGGGACTGCTCCCCAAAAGCAGTTTGTTCTGGTGTGGGGCTCATCTCGGCTGTTCCTATAGCAGCTGTTGAAATGTGAATTTTTATAAAAGTAACCTGAAATTGCCTACAGTTTACCATGGTAGTGGGGGTTGTAAACCGTAGCTACTGTGACTGGCAGTGCAGCGGGGAAGATGCTCCTGTGCGGGCCTGAGGAGTCCGTAGTGTTATAGCCAGCCTTCTTCATGAATCACAGCCCTTCTCCTAGTTAGATCATGCACTTCTTTCTCATTTCTGACATAAACTTGATCTGATGTAGGGCAGGTTATGGTCTTCTACAAAACAGGAACAATACTGACTTGTTTTTTACATTTAGACTGTAAACTGCTTAGTACTTCCTGATGTTGTTTATATTTTGGGCTCCTGGTCTCAGCTGAGGTTTCTTGCTGCTCTTGTGAGGTAAAGATCACAGAGCAGGAGTTGTTTTAGGAGATTTGAAGGAGTTCTTGGTGCTTCAGGAAGGGAGGTTGTTTGGGATTACTGAAAAGAGTGAAGCTGAGTTGGGTAAGGAGGAGAGAACAGTTAGGAAAATGTGTTGCAAACACTGAGGAGGAGGATAATTGTCTATACTACAGGGGAAGTAATTTGCTGTTTTGTTTTTTTTAAACTTCTCTTTGATTACTGTGGTTAATCTAAGTGCACTCTTTATGTTTGGACAGGAGCGCGTTCAAAAGACATTTCCTCATCCAATAGACAAGTGGGCGATCGCTGATGCGCAGTCTGCTATAGAGAAACGAAAAAGAAGAAACCCTCTCCTGCTACCTGTGGACAAAATACATCCTTTATTAAAGGTACTTTAAACCAACAACCTGATGGCTGCTGCTTCTGCCCACCACACACCCCCAGCTGTATTATTGCCCTCCAGCATAACCTTTTAAGTATTTCTTTAATTTGTGTGAAATTAGGGAAGTTTCTCATACTGGCTGAAAGAGTAAAGAGTCACCATAGAACAGGATGAATATATTGTAGCGTGTAAGAAAAGTAGATCCCTAAATTCATCATGTTGTAGACATCGGTGTGTTAATGTATTACTCTATTTTGAAATATGACTAGTTGGTTTTTAACATAAATAAAACCCAAACTCAAATACCTTACCTACTTCAGTAGCACTGTTTTGACACCTTTATTTGTTTCAAAATGCTGCAGAAGCCAAAATAGAAGAAGAGAGAACGAGTAGATCCTGTTCCTTGTATACTGTCAACTAAGATGTGTATCAGTGTCCTTTCAGTTACTGCTGAATGTCACTGATGCCTTGGTTTTAAAATCAATAGATCTGCAAAGGTGTAACAAGAGACCAAATACAGACTTTGTCGGTGGGTTTGAGGAGGAGAGTGGCCCTCTCGGTTCTTAGATGTCACGTTACTTATAACAGGTATAGAGCTCCTTGCTTACCCTCAGGATTTAGCATCGCATGGTAAGCGTGCATGTATACTGTGCCCCTGGAGAGGGTTTTTTTTAGTGATAAAAGAGCACTCTGATTTTTAGATCAGTGTTAAATCACTTTTATATCAGTGCTGAATCAGTAGATTTGGGCTGATTCAAACACTGCTCTTTCTTGGCATTTCTTTTTTCTATTGATTTTGCTTTTAGTTCATAGCTTAAAAAATGCTTTTCTCCAGTGGTGGCATTGTTGCACCAGAGTTTCCAGCTGCGTTGAGAAAACATTACTCAAGCACAAGCAGAAATTAAAGCACTTTTTCAGGTGTAATCACTGTGTTGTTACATACAATGTCCCAGTTTGTGACTTAATGAGAGGGGAAGAGATGTTTGGATAGAAAACAGCATTAAATAAGATCTTCCTAGACAACACTGGCTTTCTTTTTTGAAGTCTGGTTTAGAAATGTGTGGACATAGGCAGAGAATCTGATTTTTAGAGGATGCATCAAAATACGATCAGAACAAGACTGCCTTGTTCAAATGCATGAACTTACCTGTACTTACTCCTGATGGTGCTGTCACAAGTAAGAGCCCATGTGGTGTATGCTCTGGAACACGAAGCATATATCACAAGAAGAACATGCAATGATCATCCTGGGTTTTTTTCTGTTCAGACTTTTAATTATTTAAAATTCTAATTGTTATATGTAATGCAAAGATGCAGATAGCTTAGTTGTTCAGCCACATGTAAAGGATGGACTAAAATGGATCACAGTATGTAACAGGTTGAACATACAGTCTGTAGTTTCATGGAATTCAAAATGAAGCATGCTCTTTTCTGCAGAGTCCAGACTAAGGCCAGCGGCCTGCAGTAAGCACAGACATAGACTAAAATTTAAGTACAAGAGTTGTTCCAGTGAAGTCCCTTCGTTGAAGGAACCCTATTTTTAGTACTGTCATTTTTAGAGGAAGGATTGTTGAAAGTTCTGTAGCTTTTCATCTGTCAGTATGTAGCAAAATAGCACAAGACAGTATTTGGAAGCATTTCCTTTGAGGCAGCTGATCAAATTTCCATTTGATGTCCTTTGCCCTGCCTATTACATTACTGTAAATTATTAACACAGACAAGATCACTTTCAGTAGAAAACTCAATGTGTTAGTTGTCATTCCGAAGGAATTTCTGGAATAAATAGTTGGGTTTTTTTTCTCTTGTTTTCGATTTACAGGAGGTCCTAGGTTATAAAGTAGATTACCATGTCTCTCTGTATATTGTGGCTGTCTTAGAATACATCTCAGCTGACATTTTAAAGCTGGCTGGAAACTATGTTTTCAATATACGACACTTTGAGATCTCCCAGCAGGACATTAAAGTATCAATGTGCGCTGATAAGGTAAGGAGTTGGGATTAAAGTGGTCTTTTGGACAGATAGAAAGGTAGATACTAGAGGTGTTTTTTCTTTTTTTTTCTTTTTTTAGAAAATATATCCAAAGTAGGATAGGAGGGAGAGACTGGTTTTACACAAATGCAGAGGCTTCTCTCCTTGTTCATGTGACAGTAAAGACTTAAGTTTAAGTTAAGCCTGTTAAGTTTTAGAACAGTAGTAGTACTTACAAAACAATGCAAGGACAGAAAATGTTGTCCTTTATTTCTCAGCTGTGTTACTGTCCTCCTGATGTCGCTTTGTCATGACAGCTCTTTCCTTCTTTATGATACAGAAACGACATTTAGTTTTCATCCTCATAAAAATGAGAAACATTTTTGTTTAATTTTATCTTTATCAGGAGGGTTTTGTCAAAGGCTTATGCAAGATGCCTTGTTTTCAAAGTTGGTTCTGCATGAATTGTAACTTGTTTTCTAGGTCGTACTAACTTATAAAGGGGAAAATGGCTTTGGCAACCGATCCAGCCTTCTGCTGCCAAAGTTTAAATATTACTCCCTTGTGAAAGTGATCACAGAAAGTATTGTATTAAAAACTCAAAGGATTTCTCTGAACACATTGAAATAGCTGAGCTTGAGCCAAGTGTAAAAATCAGGCTTGCATGTAATTTTTAAAATTTCTTTGCTAGGTTTTGATGGATATGTTTGATCAGGATGACATTGGTTTGGTTTCTCTCTGTGAAGACGAGCCCTCTTCTTCTGGGGAACTCAACTACTATGACCTAGTGAGAAACGAAATTGCAGAAGAAAGACAATATCTGCGGGAGTTGAATCTGATAATAAAAGTATTTCGGGAAGCTTTCCTATCAAACAGAAAGTTGTTCACACCTAATGTAAGTCCTTTAATAGGTTATTGATGTGTAATGCTAGTTGCTCCATTAGCAGCCATAACGTATCAATATTACATTCACTGCGTTGGAGGTAAAATTCAATTTGATTTATTGTATGTCAGTGCATAATGAGTGTTGACTGTATATGAAATAAAATGGAGGAATTGCCATTAATAGTATGAAGAGTGCTGCTCTCAGAGCGAAGCTTAATGGACATGATTCCCTCTCAGATGCCAGCAGTAGCTGGAGTCCTTTGGTCATGGAGGTAATAGTTAGTTTTGCTTAACACAAAAATTAACAGGTATCTACCTGCCCCTATCTGCAGAAACTACAATTAAAACAGCCCTTGGCTCTGGATTCTCTAGCGTGTGACTGACTGTGAAGGGAATCTCTATTTGATAAGTGATTGAAATATTGGATTGAAATTGTATGTGTGGCAAATTCTGGTTTCAGGATGCTGAGGTCTAGAAAGGAAGTGCAGTTCTTGTAAGAGAAGTAATAATGAGAGATGAGTGAATCCTTCCTGTGGGAGGAAGAAGGGCAGCAGAACCTGAACTGGGATTTTTAGATGATACCAGCAGGTTAAAAAGAGAGGCAGCAGGAGACATTCCCATTACAGCTGGGTGTGGAGGTTCCTCGGTAGCTGATAGGGTATCAGAGAATTGTGCAAATGTGGGGACAGAATTCAAACGAAAATGATGGGAGGAGAAGGGAGTGATATTTTGGAGCTGAGGAATATTCTTTTGTTATACGGGAATGGGTATGAGAAATTTTGAGATTGCTTGTTCCCACGAAGAGCTTGCCATGGTCTTGGCTCTGGCAGGAGGTCAAGCAAGCTCCGCAGTGTTGGGTTGGGGCAGAGAGGGCTTCCGAGAAGTGTGTTTCAGAGGGGTCAGAGGAAGAATGCGGGTCATTGGAAGGGGCTGCCTAGTTGGGTGAGTTTGCAATGTGGGGATTTGAAAACTCTAAAAGTAGAATTTGGAAAAGGAAGCTGCCAGTTCCTCCTCTGTACCCGGGTAGTATTCTGCTAAAGTAGCCAAGTAACTGCTTTAGTTTTACCTGTGGTTTAGAGGATCTGACCTTGGAGCCGCTTTAAATAACTCCTGGTGTGTTCTGAGAGACAAGAGTCGGCAGAGGGGAAAATAACAGCTGTGAATTGTGGCTGAAAGGGCCAGGCGTTTCTGGCCAAAGCCCTGAACAGCCTGTACCAGGACTGCTGCTGCTCCAGCCTGGGAAGGATGGTGTTCTCGCTTTCGCTGGGGTGAGAATTGTGCAAGGCTGGATGTGCCCAGGCAAGCCTGCAGGGCTGGGAAGACCACATAATTTAACTTTCTTCCTAGCTTTTTGTTGGCTCTTCTCCATTTACCTCTTGGTTCAGGCTTCATGGAAAATGCTCCAATATTTACATAAGCAAAATAAATTATTCTAAACACTACTAAGATATGTTTTATGTTTGCAGGATATCGATGTGATATTTAGCAACATTTCAGATATACATGAGTTGACAGTGAAGCTTTTAGGATTGATTGAGGATACTGTTGAAATGACTGATGAAAGTAGTCCTCATCCTCTGGCTGGCAGCTGCTTTGAGGATCTTGCAGAGGTACAGTGTTTTGTGGGGGGTTTTTTGTTTGTTTTCTTAAAATTACTGATTGCTTTATTTTCTTAGTAAACTTTTGGTCATGACTGATATCTCTGATAAATTTGTTGTTGTAAAATGTCCTTTTAATAAGCTCTGGACAGAGATCTTCCCCCCCCCCCCCGTTCTTTAGCAGGTAAGCTAAAGTGTGTTTTTCTACCTGTCACAGAAGCAATATCAAGCAGGTAAGCACATAACTAAAATCTTATTTTGGAGTGGGAATTAATTGCTACGATCCTGCAGGGATGTGGATTTGAAAAGTAACTCTCTGGGATTGCTTTCTGAAAGAAAGTGGTGCTTTGATTTTTGTAGGCATTGGTCTCAGGCCCAGGGCAACCCAAAAATCATAGCAGTTGGACGTAGATCTGCGAGATGAGTGACTTGCATGACTCTGGACAGTGAACTAACTCAAACAAAATGTGTTCTTCAGGCAAATGCGTTGTTATACATCTGGAATGGGAAACGTCTCTGCAAAGCAGTGACTCTGGGAAGGAATGAAGTATCAAAACAGATGTGCAACTGAACAGAAGCTTACTGTTCAGTATTGTGGCAAAAGTGCTGTTGATACCCCTTGACCTAGAAAATAGGAATATTGGAGTATAATAGGAATATTAGAGTAGGAATAGGGGAAGACACTGCACATGGATTTGGCGTGGCTTGTACTGGAACGTTAATAACAATTATTTTGTCAGGTTGGGGGTTTTTTTAAATGGTCATTGAAATACTGGAAGGACTAAAGAAGAGAGTCACAAAGCTAAAGTTTTCAAGAAAGTGCTTTACAGTGAGATAGAGTTCGGTTTAGATAAAATAGGATGGGGTATACAGGTACTTTCATAACCTGAGAATAGAGTACAAAATTACTCTGGAATTCAGCAGAGAGGTGCACAGCAAAAAAGCAGTATCTGAAAAAGCGTAGAAATCCAGCACACCTTTTTAACTGTCAGGGAAAGTAACTCTTGGAACAAATTACCAAGGTAGGTCTTTGGACATGGAGTCTACTTTTTCTTGAGAGGTGCAGAGCCCAGTTTTTTGAACCAAAATGTAAGGGTAATCATGTAAACCACATTGACTGTATTACAGAAAAAGTCAAATGAGGTGTTCTGCCCCGAGAGGGAAAGTCTCTTGGATGAACCACATGGTGAATGTGAAGTTTGTGGGTTTTATCTTTAAATTATGATGTTTATAAAGAAAATGACAACCAATAAAAGTTCCACTTCACTTCTACGTATGTTCAGTTTTTAAAATCTGAGAACCGCATGAACACACTGGTACCATTTCAAAAATGATCACATTTTTGTGGGGGTGAAGAATGCGGGTCCTTCAGCCCGTGTGCCACTCACTTTTGAATATACCATGAGATGAAGTTTTCCTGACATCAGTAAACCACTCGTGGTGTATCATACAAAAGTCCAGTTGAGTAGGTCTCAGCTCTTCAGTTGTTAGAGCATAATTGCTCATATAATGGTAAGGAGAAGCATTTGAACAATGAAATAAAGTAAGTAGCTATTATATTAAAATTGAAAAAAGATTTAAAATTTGGAATAGTACAGCACTATCCTGGAAAATGTACATATCTCAGTTTATTGCAGTAGTTAATCTTAGGCATCCTGTGCTTTAAGGGAAACAAATCCTTTTCAATTAGTAAAAATCTCACCTGATTTTCATTAACTGAAAAACTTAATTAGGAAATGAAGAACATTATTCTTCAAACCTTTTTATGAAGGTAGTAAGTTTGAATTTAATAATTCAGTTAATACGAAGCAAGGCCTACTTAACTGGGCTGCTTGTTTGATCATCTCACATGTTGAAATCCTCTTTCTGTGAGTATTTGCAAAAGGGATCATTAAAGAGATACGAAAGTGAAGTGTTTATTTGCTTTGCCTATCTTACTGCCTGGCTTGTTCATGTAGTGTTTCCATTATAAAGGTCCTTCAACTTATTTGGAAAGATAATTAAAAACAAACAACCCTGGCAAGCTGGAATCTTCCTGCTTTGTGTGTTTTTCTGCATCAGTTCTCTGGAAGGTTTAAATATAAATATTGTAGTGTTTTTGAGATAAGGAAGTATGGGGAAAATAAAACATTTTTTTCCTGGTGTGGAGGAAATTCAAAAACTTGACACCTGACACATCTGTGTGGGAGATGGATATTTGTTTATATGCTGGTAAAAAAAAAATGTACTTGGTGTGGTAGTTTTTACAATTTTAACTACTACAGTGTGTTTTAATGATTGCCTGAGATAATCTCAGATGTTCAGCTGGTGGTGGGAGAGCCTCAGAACCGAGGGCAGAGGGTCTTTGTGCCTACTCTGAAGCGGGCTCCAGAAGGCAGCTAATAAAGCAAGGTTACCAGTAGGTTGTAAGTTTGTTATGCTGGTATTTGCGTTTCTGTAGGAGAAGTTTTAGGAACCCACGAAGCAAAAAAAAAAGATGGAAACCGGTGTACTGCAGCAAAAGGGGCAGAAACACCGATCCAGAACTACATGCTGCATTAATTTATATGGGCATCAAGTTAACGTCTCCATATTTCAGAGACTTTTGCAACATCGCAAGTGTAAAACCCCCTCCCCCCCCTTTTTTTTTTTTAATTAGTCTCTTGGGGATGATACCTAATGCAGTTTGTTTCAATCTTGTGTTCAAAAAAAAAAAAAAAAACCCAAACCAAAAACCTCGAAATACTGATTAAAGGCTGAGCGGAAGAAACTGAAAACACTTTACAATGCAGTAAAAAATTTAAAAAGACAGCACAGAATAAGTATATATTAGTCTGGCTCCCCCAGTAGATTTGCATGCAAGACTGCTGCAGCCATCTGGCCATTCCTGCTTACTACCTCAGGATGCAGGTGACCCTCCACCCCATGGCTGATTTACTGTTTCTGCAGAGGTTTAAGGGTTTTTT
The DNA here is from genome assembly GCF_047716275.1 of Strix uralensis. Taxonomy (NCBI): domain Eukaryota; kingdom Metazoa; phylum Chordata; class Aves; order Strigiformes; family Strigidae; genus Strix; species Strix uralensis. The sequence continues at coordinate 130,408,870 of NC_133975.1, forward strand.
TTGTTTGTGTGGTTTTTTGTGGGTTTTTTTTTTTGGCTAGTATGGCAAAGAGAAATTGTATATTCAATGTTACTGTCCCCTGTCTTTATTTTGGGTGTTATTTTAAGATAAGATCCCCATGTTGTAAGTAGTGGGCAGGCGTGGAGTAAACAAAAAAAAATCCCCACAAAACCGAATCCAGATTCTGTTTAAGAAAACCAGCCTGTTCGGTTAGAGAGTGTCTAACCTTTTCAGGTGCTGCTGAAGTGCCAAACCTTCCCCCCCGCCCCCTTCCTTCCCCCTCCCAGATACAATCTAATGCGAATGGGCAGTGATGATTAGCACTTGATGAGGAGAATTGAGAGCGATGATTATAATTTACACGTGAAAAGAGAGTGCATTCTGTGCCTCTCCTCCCCACAAAGAGTTTAATTGCAGCTGCCCCATGAGTAAGGTAGGAAATCCCCTGAACCCTCTGTAAATGGAAGACTTGAGACTTTACCTGCATGTTCAAATGAGCCTTGGAGGTGGTTGGTACTCCCGAATTCTGCAGCCTCTATTCTGCCAAGCGGTGCTGCATTAAGGTGAAAAGAGGTATGTGCTTGTTCTGGGCACGGCGCCATCAGCACCGGATAACCCGGTGATTCATGAGTGATTCAGCCCAGTGAATCTGCAGAGACTCGGCAGCAGCCTGACAGGCTGTGGAGCAGGTGATCTGTGAGCAGGCATAAATCCTTCCTGCAGAGATTCATGTACAGTCAGGTTTTCATCGCATCCTGCTGTAGTTGAGCTTACAGAATCACAGCCAGACCCTCCATCCACAGTCATAATTTTTGCACCTGAAACTCTTGGTTGTCATTAGAGGACTTTCCTCTGAGACTCAGACTAGCTGCTTTGTCTCAGAGTGAGATCTTTTCCCAGCCTTCCAACAGGGCCAGAAAAGCGTGCAGAAGTCCAGTGCTTATGGCTGAGCATTGTTATGTGATGTACCCTGAAGTGGTGGTGGTACAACAATCCCTTCTTGTGACAGTCTCCAAAGTTCATCTTCACCTGCACTTCTTCCCCAAGTGTCATTCTTTATTGACAGAGAGGAGTTAAATTGCCATTCTGTGTAAAATGTGAGTGGGCTGAAAGCCCAAAGTTTGTGTTAAGTGATAAATACGGTGAGATTGAGGAGTGCTGAGAAAATGTGTGCGTTTAAAATTTTGGAAGTGAAAAAGGGTTGCGGTTTACTGAATATTTGTTTTGCAAAATCGATCTTTGCTTGAAAAGTTCCACGTGTGTATCAGCAAGGAATTCGTTGTACCAGCTGGGACAGAAATATCTTGCATCCTTCATGTATGTATATAATTCTCTGTTTTTATTTAGGAACAAGCCTTTGATCCATATGAAACCTTGTCCCAGGATATTCTCTCTCCACAATTTCACGAGCATTTTAATAACTTAATGGCAAAACCTGCTGTTGCTCTCCACTTTCAGGTGAGTGCAAATGAGAAATACTGAATTGCCTTAGTTCTCGTATTTCAAAGGTTTGAGTTTTGTCAGTAATTCTTTACTTCCTTCCAAGGAAAAGATCCTCTAGGTTCTGGCCTTTCTTCAGTGTAAGATATTTGGACTCTGCCTCTTCCTGTAAAAACTGGACATAGCTCTGACCCATCCATGAGTCTTTTGCAGGTTTTTTTTGTCCTCACATCAGACATTCTTGCTTGAGAATAGAGAGCAACTTCTCATACCTGCCACTTCTGTTTCTCTTTTGCCTTTTAATGCCAAACACAGGCACCCAGACACAATATTTTAATTTTCTTCCATACATATCCCAGGCCCCTTTGTTCAGCATTGAGGCTGGGACCGGCAGTTTTTCTTGAACCATTTCTTTAATAGGACTATCCAGCAAGGTGATTTTTATTATTATTTTTTATTACTTCCTTCTGCCAACGTGGCACATCTGTTAAAGACTACTGTTCAGAAGACTGAGCTTGTGTTCAGAAATGCACTTAGAGAAGCTGCTGAGCAAGTGTTTGGTCAGTGATGCTCCCAGCTAAACCCATTATAGTACCGCTTAGGTTCACTGGGACCCATGTCTCTGCAAGCTGAGATTCCTCTGAGCCATTCCTTCAGGGTGAGTGTTTTCTCTTCGGCTCTGAGCGCTTGGTAAGCTGGATCATCTCACTCTTAAATACTCTTTCGTGAATGAAGTAAGGTCTTTTACCTGCCTCCTTGGCAAATTTAAAGCCCAAAGCCCTGTTCCAGATTAAATTGGTAATGGAGTCATTTGGCAGTGAACCTCGTCTTCCTTCTGACTCCTCACCATGGAAAGGTTTGGGCTCTCCTAGGGATGTTCCTTCACATTTATTCTCCAAGCTCTGGGCCATGGACATATATGAGCTGTCTCTGACAATTGCGGAGCGATGCAGCCAAAAGTCTTAAACAGGAGGGAGAGATCAGTTCCAAAAAGGAGATCAGGTAATTCAGTTTCTATTCAATACTTATCTTGATACGGAAGATGGCAGGGATTCCTCTGTCCTTTGGAAAACCTCTCCTCATCTTACAACCTGAATTACTGTGTTAGTTAACTGCTGAGAATGGGAAAAGATTTCTGACTCATTTTCTAAGTCATGATCTTGTGATTCTTAGTTTCTGATGGAGAGGAAATACTAAGTTCTTCAGTACTTGACAGGACCTCCATATTTCTGTGGTATGTTGGATGTAAATTGAAGACAGCCTACATAATTGGGAGGAGAGGACGTTAGAGGGAAGTTGGTGACAAGTCTAGTAGATTGTATGGGAGTCCTGGCTGGTCTTTAACATTCCAGTGTGTTCTTTAAATTCTGAGCAAACTGTGGCTGGCGAGAAAATGTGTTATTTTGGAAATGGGCATAAGATTTTTTCAAAAGATACTCAAGCATGTTCTATGTTCTGGGATGTGGCTGTTGACTGGGGAATAAGGCGTGCAGCTTAGCCATCAACAGTGCATTATTTTTAGGTGTTGTCATCTTGAACTAATGCTATTAATTGAGTTCTGCAGACTGATGAAATACAAGGGTCCAAGGGATTGTGATACTTGAATTAGAGGGTGCTTATAAAATGACTTGTGGGTAACTTGGTCCTCTAGCTTTTTATACTTGATTTTCTACTTCTGGCAAAAATAGGGGCTATCCAACTGGTTACCATTTTAAGGAGGCAGATTGTGCCAGCATTTGTTGTGGGGTTTAAGGGTGTTTTCAGAGTGATGGGTTCACTAGTGAGTATGCATTAAAATCCACCTGAAGCTGTTGCTGCAAAAGGGTGCTTGCCATGCCTGGAAGAGGGGGTTCACAGCTTCTGTTTATTGGTTGTCAGAGCACTTATGTGTCTCTGAATCTTACAAAGAGTCTTATTTGACAAAAATGTTTTTGCAAACTTTGTCTTCCTTACTACTAGATGTAAGCACAGAGTAACGTAGATCAGAAGGGACGCCCTGGATGTGTCTAGCACAACAATCTTGCTCAAAGCAGTGCTAACTTCAGGGCCTTGTCCAGTCATGTTTTGAGTATTTCAGTGTAAATAATCCTGTTAATTTTTCCTTTTTAGTCTATTGCTGACGGGTTTAAAGAAGCTGTACGATACGTCCTCCCACGACTCATGCTTATCCCAGTCTATCATTGTTTGCACTACTTTGAGTTACTACAGGTAAATGAAACCACACTCTTGTTTCCTGCTAAAAGCATTTCTTAATGTGGAGAATCTGAGCTTTTAAATAGGCGATTAGATTTTATTTACTGCCTCTAAAAATTGAAAGGTATGAACACATTAATTTGACACCAGTTAGTATATGGAAAGTAAAATCTTGTAAAAAAAAAAAAAAACAAAACCAAAAAAAACCAAAAAAAACCAACTTTCAAAAGCATCTGTTGCTCTGATAGGAACATTTGAAATACCTATGTTTTAATAAACCTTAAACCTTGCAGCTCAGCTGATCTTATTTTGGGCATTGGGGAGTCACTTCCTTTCAGTGGAGTCAGAATAATCTGTTCTTAATGTTCAACCATTTGTCCTGAGTCCTAAATGAAAGAGATACGGTAAAAACTACCATTTTTCATAGCATACCACTTTTCCTCCAGCTTGAGGAGGAACGAAAATAAGCACTACTATTTTCTGCTTTTCTGTCTTCTAAGAAATGACATTGATGAAGTGTCAGGCTTTATGGAATTCTGATTCAGATGATTAAAAGTTATTCCTGTAGGACATATTTCAGGGGTCTTACCATACAAGTTGTTTAGGTTGGCATCTAGTCCGTATTTGTGAGCAATTCTGCCTATTGAGGCATTACTTATTTTAGAACAGCCTCTATTGGTTTGACCACAGATCACTTGCACATATTTTATTCTGATGTGCGCTAGCAAGGTGGTTCACATCAGTAGATATTTCCCTGGAGTATAACAGCTAAAAGCCAAAAAGTAACTAAGCATGTATCTTTTTGCTTACAAGCAAATGTTTTTTGCTGTGAGTTACGAGAAGAGAGGGCAGCAGTCAGCAGAAATTTAACATCTGAGATCTATAATAATCATTCTTGAATAAGAAAAAAATCATATTGCTGTAGAAAATGCATTATCTTGAAAAATACTTGGATTGGAGCTTTTTTTAAGTAGTTGAGAGTAATGTTAAAGTCTCTCTTTGCTTGCCCCATCGTGTTGGGAAAGTTTGTAATGCTTCTAAGGGTAAGTGAATTATTAACTAACTGGGATATACTTAAATTAAACAGGTGAAATATCCTGTGGCTATAGCTGACATTTTGAAACAGCAACAGAACTTATAGTTTTTAAGTTCTCAATGTAAAAAGTGATACTGATGGGGTTGTACAGATAGATGTGTTATAGGGTCTTCCTTTGTATTTCAAAGGATTTACTTGTTTGAAGGAGGAAAAGGAAACTTTGCAACATAGAACTTGTGTATAATACAATATAAAATTTTCTCAAAAGAATCTCAAGCCAAAAAATAGGAATTGTTTTAAGACTAGGTTTGTAGTTAATGTCTGGCAAGTAGTACTTTTTTTAAGTTCAGTCTTGTTTTCATTATGTCTGCTGAGATTTTTTTTGCGTATCCTGATTTAGATAAGTAAAAACAAGGAGGATTTATTTTGACCCATGAACCACACGTCTCCCAATATATGGATTACTAATATTTTGTAGAAAGGTTTAAATGCAAGTGGTCTCAATAAATTTTAAACCTTTAAGCATTTCTATTGATAGTTTAGAAAACAGTTAGCAATGCTTAAAAAAACCCAAAGCAACCCTAGGTCACTGAACTTTTCTCTAGATTACTGCGCTATCTCTACTGAGAACAGAAACTTTACGTTGCCATAGTTTTAATACTTGCCTTCATAAAGTTTACGTTTCTCTAAGGACATCTTCCAAAAGAAAATAAACTGATGAAAGAACTCAAGGATGAGGGCAGAAGCATGGCATGGTTCTGCCAGCCTTGCTGTGAAGTGAGCGCTGATAGCTTCAAAATAGTATAACTTCCCTTTCCATAAGGGTCAGTTGAATACAATAATTCTCTGGAACTTCTTAAAATGTTCTTCTTTCACTTTTAGATTAGATTAGTGACCTGTATTATGCTGAAGGTCAGGCTAATTAGTGACCCATTGTGTCTTAAAGCTGGGAAATGGAGTGCATTAGTATGAAATTAAAGAATGAAATAATAAGCCGCAGCTTTGGGAGAATCTAAACATTTAACTGATTTTTACAAGCTGCGTAGTGTTTGTCTGCTTTTTAGGGAAATGCTAACATATATGCCTTATTGAGCAGAGTTTTGTGTGTTTTCAGAACTTAATCTTAAATGCTTTGCATGCAAATTTGGTAGTTTTGTCTTCAGTGACAGGAAAGGGTGGTTGCTATTTATGTTTTAAACCATGGCACAGAGAAGACAATTCGGTTTTGACAGCGTGTCTTAAATCTGTAATGCTGCAAGAGTTTTCTTGGGGGCTCAGAGTCTGCTCGTAACTCCCATTAATATTGATAGGATCAGGTTATACATGCACATTCTTAAATTTCCTCATATCTTCGAAGAATCAAGTCTGGCAGATAGTGCAAAAACTTGTTTCTTTTATTTGTTTTTAACTTGGGTAATAACAGCAGGATGCTGCATGGAAGATAATATTAGGCAATGCCTTTTTTAACTAGGGAATTTTATCAGTGAAAAGGATTAAATTTGACCTTTATCCACAGTATACAAGATTTCTGAATAGAATTAGAATTCAGCTGCAGAGGCTGACACTTGGCTGTCTCTAACCTTTCTAACCTGGTGAGCACAGAGCAGAGCAGAAATCTTAAATACCATTCTGTAGTGAATAATGGTAAATACAGAGTCTTTTGTTGTGATCACTTTAGTTGGAGGCTTAAAATTTGAATTTTATATTGTAGTTAAAAAACATCCTAAATTTACAGCAGTGATTTCTAAAAAGCAGAGTGTTTTTCGGGATAAAGTACTTATTCAACAATATATGCATATATTACAAACTGTTGGTATTGCTTCTCTGTTACCATTGTATTTGTCTCCAGGAACCTTGGTTGAAAAAGACATAGCAAAAATGGAAGCAGAAAAGCAACAGAATACTCATACTTTCGTGGCTTCAGCAGGGAAAGAAGCTAAGATTGAGACTGTTAGTCCTAAATAAAGTTACCAAAAAAACCCCTACTGAATTGGGAGGTAAATAAAATAATGAATGATATACAAAAGCGCAGGTCTCCATGTTTGCTCTTTTGCAAAACAGCAAAACCAAAATGAATAAAATTAAACTGTGAAAAGCTTGAAAATTCTTGTCAAAATTTTCTCCTTCTGCAAAAACCTGTTTGTGCAGCCTCTGATGCAGGATCTGCATCAGGATCTGCATCAGAGACTCCTCTTTCTTTGCCTAAGCAAGAGACATAAGGGTCGGATGTCGGTTGGAGAGCCCCATGTTGAATTTGTTTGGTTTGACAGCTTTTGGTTAGCAGCCATATAGAGGTCACCAGCAAACAGCCATCGGACACCCTGAGTCAGAGGGCAGGCCCTGATGTCACTTGAATGTTGATTGCTTGTTCAGGTATTGACAGAAGATGAACCTGCCGTAGGTTGTATCGGAATGAATGGTGATAGCGAAGGTTGAAGGAAGTCACACCAAAGAAATAAAACTGTCTTGAAGGAAAAAAGAGTGGTAGTGATCAAAAGTTGTTAGATCTTGCAAACAGGTAATCCAAATCTATTCTGATTGTCGTATTTTTAATTGATTCTCAGAGTACTTGGGTTTAAAATGCTATGCTTGACATATCCAAGCATGGACACCTTAATGCTGGCAGTGTAGAGGAGAGCTTAATGTTTCCTCAGACTTTCAAGCTCCGGGTATGCTTTCATAAACGTGTCTGGTGATACCAGAGTTCCAGGAAACATTATTCATTGAACGCACTGCAAAGAACTCAAGGAGTCATAAAATCCATCCAAATCCTGAGCAAGATGTCAGTTAGGTGTATCGTTAAAATCCTGAAGGTAAGCAGAGGGCTGTTCAAGTCCAAGAAGGCTTTTCTCTGTTGAATAGAGAGTATATCCTTCTTCTCATGTGACTTGTGGGCAGAAGATCATCCCTAGTTCTTGCATGTGACTCGCTATTTCGTTATCAAGCAACCCAAAACATAGGAAATTCTGCCTTTTGATCTTTTCCGCTGTTACCTAATCGTTGACTGACAGAGAAGCCCTGGTCAGTATTCTACAGGATCACTGTGGTATAATTTAAGTGAACAGTATTCTTCATTACTATTTTTTGACAATTTTATGTACAATAAATTGAATAGTTACTATTCTCAGTTTATTATCGCTGGTATTTTAGATACATCTGGCATAGGCAGAACCCCCTTTTCCAAAGATTTACGTATTTTCTCTGTCTAGCAAGCATGTTGTGCTTTTGCATTTGCTGTTTTAATCAGAAAGACTCTTGTTAAGAACTGGAGTTTGGAAAAGCAGATGTTAGTCCAGTGATGACAGAATGAGATATGCTTCGGGTGTTCTGCCTGATCTTCAGGAATCTATGCATTAAGGTGTAGAAATGGAGATTACTTCCAAACGTGTAATTTTAATACAAAAAAGAAAAAGATGCCATTTGATGTCTGTTAACTGCCAAACTGCCATCCCCCTTTGGAAAGGGGATGCAAGAAATTCTGCTCAGCATATGTGAGGAGAAAAAGTATTTTATCAGACTTGGTAGCTTTTCCCACCTTTAGGATTTCACATTTGTCATCTTTTCACACCATTTTAATGTTCTTTGCATTTCTGTGCCTGATAGTAAGGAAAAGAAGGGTTTACACAGAGGTAGACATCTTATTTTTCCCTTCCCTGTACTGTTCCTCAGCTCATAAACTTCCCAGAAATTTTTGGCCGAGAGACTTACATTTCTCTAATATGCAAGATGGAGGTTGTTTGGGCATGTTAAAAATAAAAATTTACATGAAGAGAGTGGACCAATCTGGTCAAATCCTGTTCTCTCAATTACTTTTAGAGGAAGCTACATATCCTTGCTGAGGGAACATAGTGGGGAAAGGAAAAGAAGGCTTCTGCCATGCTGAGTGATTGTAAGTAAGATTTCTCTTAAAGTACGTAGGTAAACCAGAGTTTATCCCAAACTGCGTGGCGTATTGTCTTGATTTTGCCCAGCAATCTATTTGCTTGAATTTTCTTTAAAAAAAAAAAAAAAAAATTTATCTTGAACATGAAAGAGGTTAAAAAGAAAAATCTTTTTTATTTGTATCAGTGGTATTTTAGGAGTGATCACCTTAAAGAATCAAAAAAGAGGAATTCTGTGAATAGGCTTTGCTCAAAGCATATTACTACCAAGTGTATGGAGATGATATGAAAGCCTGTTGAATTTCCAAATTCAAGACGTTTCTGCCTAGTGATGGAGACAGATCTAGTCTTTATAAAAAAAAATAAGCTGATTCCCACTGTCTCTTACATTTTGCTACTAGTAGCAAATCTTGGATTTCAGACTTTTTTACTATGTTAGTTTGCACCATGTAAAAGTGTCATTTCTTCTTGAAATAGATGAGCTTGCTGAAGATGGCAGAATTTAGAATGGTAAGAAGCAGAGAGAAACAGAGTCATTCTGTCTTTCAACATTTCAGAGCAAATTTAAGATTAATTGACTCACTGGAGGAATACTACACATAGTTACATAAAGCAGCATTTAATTCTGACTATTTCAAACCTCCAAACTATTTAATAAAATCAGTGTGAAACAGGACATTGTTGAAAAGATAACAGGAAAAACAGTGTCTGACAATTAGCATTGGCTGGCAGTAAAAGGGTAAAGGCTTATCTTTCTAAACTCCCTCCTGCTCTCTCCTCTTGAGTATTGACTGACTTTTCCTGAATATCTGACAAATGTTTTTAGTTACATGCATAGCTAGTTTTGAGTGTGCTTCTGGTAATAACTATCTCATTGACTTGAAGTCACTGGCTTCAGCGAGTACTGTAGCTAACACTAAGCACGTTTGTCAGTCTTCCTACCCTTCTACAAACGAGACAAATCTGAAAGAAAAATGTTTATTATGTCACAGCAATTGCAGGAATGCAGTGAAGATGAAGAGGATCGGGAGTGCTTAAAACAAGCCATTACTGCTCTTCTGAATCTGCAGTGCAGCATGGAGCGCATCTACAGCAAACACTCCCCGAGACGTCGGCCTGGGTAATAATCCACAAAACTACCCTGGGTTCCCAAAGTTGGCAGAGAAGGAGAACTGTAATACTTTTCTTGTTAGATAATCTGTGTATTTCCTTTTCAAGGCATGTCTTTATGCCAGTTTTCATTGCAAATGGAGTAGCAGCCCAAAACCTTCACGGTCCACTTCTATGAATAATGTCGGTATCTTACTCCTTCCCTGGCCAAAGCAGTGCATGTGGCTTCTTTGGAACGGTAAACTTGGCTAGGGCATATTTAGGGCAAAGAAATAATGATATAAACAGTTAATTTAGTTGATTTTTTTGGTCTCTTGGGACGGCAAATGTGGAATGTGCCCATCATGACTTTTTCTTTTATTCGTTCAAGGGAGCCTGTCTGTCGCTTCTATAACCGACAAATAAGAAGCAAGCACTTGGCCATCAAGAAAATGAATGAAATCCAGAAAAATATTGATGGCTGGGAAGGCAAAGATATTGGGCAGTGCTGTAATGAATTCATAATGGAAGGTGGCTTGACAAAAATAGGCGCCAAACACGAACGCCACATCTTTCTCTTTGATGGTTTAATGATCAGCTGTAAAACTAATCACGGTCAATCACGGCTTCCCGGTTACAGCAATGCGGAGTATAGGCTGAAGGAAAAAATCATCATGAGGAAAATACAGATTATTGATAAAGATGACACATCTGAATATAAACATGCTTTTGAACTGGTGTCTAAAGATGAAAACAGTATACTGTTTGCTGCCAAGTCTGCTGAAGAGAAGAGTAATTGGATGGCTGCTCTCATTTCCCTCCAGTATCGCAGTACTCTGGATAGGATGCTTGATTCAGTGCTACTGCAAGAAGAAAATGAGCAGCCGCTGAGGTTGCCCAGCCCAAACGTGTATCGTTTTGTAGTGGAGGACTCTGAAGATAACATTGTTTTTGAGGACAACTTGCAAAGCAGGAATGGCATTCCTATCATCAAAGGAGGAACGGTTGTGAAATTAATTGAAAGGTTAACGTACCATATGTATGCAGGTATCCTGTACATTTGTTATATTTATGTTTTTTAAGGTCATGTTTGTATGGGTGATGAAATGAATCCTTTTATCTTTTGTTTGTTTGGGGTTTTTTCTGTGTATAGGTAAATGCAAAGCAAGATTTGCAGGAAAAAAAAAAAACAGTATCTATTATTAAATCAGCTGGCTTTGCTGACAAAGCTGTATGAAAATTTGGATATGCAAGGTTCTCCCCTCCCCACCAAAAAAAAAATTAGTATCAGTGATCTAATGGAAGCCACTAGCATGTTTCCTGAGACCATTGTGGCTAAAGCAGTGGTGCTGTTACAGGCTGCGTGACTGTGGAGGAAGAAAAAGGTTGGGGGTTACATTTGTTACACTTCAACCTGCCGCTTTGTGAAGTCCCGTGGTAGAAAAGGATGCAGGTCACTGGTGGCGTTACGCAGACTTTCCTGTGAAATACTACCTTAAAGCCACGGAAATGAAACCTTGAAGTAGTTACGTGAAGTGCTAATGTTGATGAAAATGTTTAGTTCTTGGGGTTGGGGTGAAAAGCCCGGACTGAAAAGGGACGCAGTGAAGCCGACAGAAGGATGCTGGTGGAAGTGGTCTGCAATTTTTTTTAAACTTCTCAAATAGTAACGATCTTCTTTGCGCTTTTTGCGAAAGTGCCTGGTGTTTAAGTGAGTCTATATGTAAAACTAAGGCTAGATAGTGTGGAGCTGCATACTTAAAAAAAAAAAAAAAGTATCATTTCCCATATTGATGCAACTAATTGGTATGGAAGTAATCCGTAGTGGTGTTGTCTGTGAGCCACAAGTCATCCATTTCTAAAATGTGATGGGTTTTGGTGGCTTGTAAACTTAGCTCTTTTCCTGAATGAACTGTATTTGAGTCTTAGTTTGGTAGCGTAACTTCAGTTTTTATAGCGCAAATACTTGCCACTTTGGCCTTGGGAACCTTCAATGAAAGCGTCGCCTCTTGGGTTTCTGTGTGCTTTTTCCAAACAGTGTTTGGAGCCAAGACTAACAAAATCCTCTCCCTCAGCCTCCACAAGGGCATTTTGATGACTAACAGCATGTGGAGGGACTCTTAGCAGATCTTGGTGGTGCTTTTTGTTTGTACTTGTATCAAGATAGGATTTTTTTAAACTGTCAGTTTATTGTAGGTTTGCATTAGTTTCAGATTTGTTTGAAGCAGGCTTTGCTCAGCACACAGGCTCTGCATTCTCAGAATAACCTCTGTCATGGCCCCAGTTGAGACCAGGATACCATAGGAGGTACCAGATGCAGAGTTAATAAACTCTTGAATTTAAATTATGAGCCACTATTAGCAAGTTTCTTGTATCTTCTATTTTATTGAGAATGTCACTTACAAAAATAATTTCAAAACTAATAAAAAGGAACCCGCACAGGTTAGAGAGCAGAGTAGCAGCCCCCATTTTAAGAGAATTGCAGATCTTGTCTGCAGAGCAGAGATACCACCTGCCTGTTCAGTTGTAAGAGGAAGATTTACTTTTAAAACTTTGTAAATAGTACTGAAGAGTGAACGTAGGTGTGACATGGAAGCAGAAGAGGCCAGCGCAGGACTAGGGTGCAAACTCAGCAGCATTATCACAGAACGAGAGCACTATTACTTTCAGCTTGCAAGCACGTTTCTATATATGGATCCCTTAAAAATGTTGAGCAGTGCTCTGCAGGGAATTTAAGCCTTCTTAAAAGCAGTTGTTTGTCTTAATCTTTTGTGGGCTTATTGGAAGAAATTCACTGCCCACATGTTGAAGACTGCTGGTGTGAGCTACCTGCACCTAATGCTGACAGATTGGAGACTACTGACAGAACGGCAAGAAAAAAACTCGCAACAGCCCCAAATCCAGGCTTCTGAGTGAGCAGATACACATGCGCTTCTGTAGGCCTGGTTTTCCTGTATTTCAGCATTGATTTGCTCCCAGGCAGCTCTGGAAGCTGCTGCATTCCATTCTCACCGCTGTTACCCTTGTGAGGGGTCTGCTGCAGGGATGTCACGGTTAGGACCAGATGCTGACCCTCCGTGGCTCACAGTAAAGTGATTTATTTATCAGCTTGCTTATTCACAACCAAAGAAACTCTGTATGAGAGAGTAGAATTAAAAGAGATGCAGGGAACAATATTTTTGCTTTAATACTTCTAGTATAGCAGAGTGGGTCCAATAAAACGCGTGGTAGCTTGCGGATAGGCACGGCTCGTGGTAACACACCTACCGCAGCGGTGAGAAACAGCAGGAGGGAGGTGTGGTGGCTTGTGGAGATGGAACGTCTTGAACTGCTGCAGGTATTTGCTTCGTAAGGCCTCTGCTGCTTGTCATGTTTTCCCTGCTGGCTGCTCTGCAGAGGATAGTTGTGTGCTGCAGTGCTGGGGCTGGTGTGCAGTCCCCGCTGCCAGAGATTTTTTAAGAACAGGTAAGACAAATGTTTTGTCGAGGTGGTAATAGGTATTTTTGATGTCAAGAGAGTAGACAGCCTAGTTCTACCGTGTTTTCTTTGTCTTTATGAAACCACGGAATAACTGCAGATTCAGGGAGTGCAAGCCATTCTGCATGCCAAGACTGAGACACAGTTGTTGAATACTTTTACAGGGGAAATGCATCAAAGAACTAAATGAAAATTTCACAAGCAGTATCATTTCTGGTACTTTTCAAATTACAGTGCTTGACTTAAAACCTTAGTGTATTTTCTGCACTTTAAACTTTTTCTGTGAATATATGTGTATTTTATTTCTGATATTTTGCAACTGGATTAAAAACCACTCCATCATTTTCTTGTTCTCTCTTTACAGATCCTAATTTTGTACGTACCTTCCTTACCACGTACCGCTCCTTTTGCAAGCCCCAGGAACTGCTGAGTTTACTGATAGAAAGGTAGGCGACGGTCACCCTTTCTGAAGACATTGAAAGGCTTTGTGTATTTGCCTGCTCCTTTTCTTCTCGGGTGCTCAGTGCCGTGTGGCACGTGTTTTAGTGAAGTTCATAAAGCAGGAATTTCTAAAACGGGATACAGCGATGCAAGTTTTTAACGCAAGCTTCCTTTTCCCGGTTTGTTCAATTAGTTATGTAAATTAAGTGTTGGCTAGAGCGCTTGGTGTGCCTCAGCTGGGGGGTGGTAATGTTTTGAACTGCTTAACTTGATCATGAGAGTGTGTATTTGAGCATGCCAAAGTCTCGATGCAAATAAGAACGGAAATGTTCTAAGCAGTTTGTGTGAAAGGCACAGACTCGTCATGTAAACAGCATTTTAATACAGTGTGATAACACCGCTCTTAAGCTTTCTTCTAATCTTCACTTAATCAAGCTAGCAGGTAGTTAAAAACCTTCTATCCTTAGTCTAGACATCTTGTGATGACCAGAGAACTAGCGAATTACTGGGCAAGAGCTGGGTGTGTAAGCAGTACCTAGCCAGGGGAGGAGGGAATTCCAGGCAAACTGGATATTAGATGAGTGCTTGAGTTTCACCGCACTGCATTTTTTTTAAAATGCAGTAGCTCTTCATGTCCTACATAAAGGGTTTGTGTTTTATCTTAATTGTCATCAGGTTTTTGGTTCTTTTATTCATAGGTTTGAAATCCCAGAGCCTGAGCCTACTGAAGCAGACAGACTGGCAATCGAGAAAGGCGAGCAGCCTATCAGCGCAGACCTTAAGCGATTTCGGAAGGAATATGTCCAGCCAGTACAACTCAGGTTTATTTGCTTTTAAATTTGTTCTGTTAAAGCCAGATTTTAGTTCACTGATTACATGGTGATCCTGGAGACAGTAATCTCTTTCAGAGACTGCTGTGCTGTCAAGTAGGGACTTATCACCGTCTGCAACCAGACTAATATCCCAAACTGTGTTCTGATTAGTCATACTGACTTCTGTTATTGTTGCAACTGTACTTTGGTTCTCTGCCGCTCGCAGCTGTGATCACCACCCACAAGAACACTGTATGGCTGCTATGTAAAGCGGGTGTGGGTGAGATGTATAACTGAAAGTGTCTCTGACTGCATTTTGAATGGGTTCCTTGTTAACAGACCCTATGAAGATAGTTTCTCTGTTTCCATTTTTTTCAGCCCTGCTGGTATTTTACTCCCTTTCCCAACCCCGTTGATATATTTGCCCACAGACAGGGAGACTCTTGTCTGTACTGCACATTGCAACAGGCTGCAGTGAATCTTCAAGGTCTTGCTGACCAAGCTAACTTGGGGAACAATTAAGCATTTTTAGCATGAATGAGGCTAATTGTTTCCCTGATAGGGGATCAAGTCAGGAGGAGACACAGATCACAACCAATATTTGCTAGAACAACTTTTATTCGTTAAACTGTTTTTATTAGTAGCATCAAGATGTTACTGTTAATGGGAGATAACTATACACACGGTACCCTCGGTTTTTGCCTTACCACACACACTCATTCACAGTTGCCTATTTGGAGCAACAGCCACTTACTCAAAACAAAAGGTCATACTGACATGCCTGTATCTTCAAGGTAGGTGTTCAGAAAGTCACTTAGCAGTCCTATTTTCATCAGGGTGTTGTGTGCATATATCTAAAAAATATAAGTATGTGTGTGATACCGTAGCGTTTGTCGATGAATAGCTGCTACCACCTTCTTGGATGTAGCCAAAGTTAAACAACCTCAGTGTAACCTTCACGCCTGTGTGTGCTCGTGGCCTTGTACGGATTTATCAGGCCCTTGGTGTTCTCAGTTTATCAGCTGCTGTGGGTTCAGCAGGACCACTGGTCTCCAGAGTTACCAGTCCTTGGGAGAGCTTCACACGCTTCCTCTCAGCACACACTTCTCCTGATTTCAGCTTGCTGTTTTCTGGTAACTGTTTCTGCATCCATCCACATAGGTGCCTGTAGAGCCCTTCGTAGAAACTCACACAGAATGGGCTTTTGTGACATAACTGGCTCAAGAGTTTAAATATCGTTGTATTGGTTTTGTTGCTGTTTTTATAGCCTCCTCTCCTAGCTAGGCTGGAAGTCGCTTGGGGACCTCCTCACAGTGCCCCTTTGCGTGGTACAAATCCTGCAGCACTGCTGACTGACACAGCTGAGCAGGAGAAGGCGTTACCAGTGAACTGGAACCTGTAGAAAAGTTTGAGGCACTAATTAACCATGTTTCTTGCTATTAATTTCCAAAATCAATTTAGCACTTTTTGCCTTCATGTGTAATGTTTGAGCTGTTGGAAACCTGTGCCCTGTTTCAAAGTTTCCAGGGTTTTTGGTTTTGGTTTCTGGTTTCTTTCCTTGTTGGAGAGATGAGGATACCTCTTATCGTGTCAGCTACTCTTTGCTGTCTAATTTTTTTTAACTATAAATATTATATATATATATTATAATATTTTATTTTTTACTCTTTGCTGTGGTTGGTGAGCTGAGTCCCCTTACTGCTGCCTGCTTGATGAGACACGTGGTTTAAAGCTGCTGTTTAACACACACCCTTCTGTGGCTTATAGCCACTCTTTGGATTCTGGAGATACTACATGTTTCTAGGACATACCACATGTTTCTAGGAGCTTGAAACTCTGAACTGTCTTCCAGCTGAAAATAAGTGTCTGAATTTGAGCTGTTAGGTTGATAACACGCAGAACTTTCTAAATGCCAGTCTTGGTAATAACATTAACCTCTACTACAGGTTGATCTGAGATTTGGGAAGAAGGTGGAGAATGTGAAGATGCTTATCCCTCCCTCCCTTCCTTTCTTCCCTCCCAATGTTTACTCCCCATCTCAGAAAATGCTGTAGACATGCTGTGCAGTGCACAGGCGTGGAAGCGGTAATGGCTTTGACTAGTCAAAATGCGTGTGAGGTGATGAGAAAGAGGAGGTGCTAAGCTGGAATTGCACTCAAGCAGAACCAGGCAATCTTTCTTGCTTTTTCAGTATTACTGCCATGATATCTCAAAGGCAAAGATCGATTAGATAAGATCCTGTATTACTGTTGTTGGGAATTTGTTTCAAAACATCACCCCTTTTGACGGTGTCATTAATTTCCAGCCTAAATGATCTGTTTGAGTAGCCATTCTTTCTCGTTATTCTTTAACTTACATACTGGGAAGAGGAGAACTATTTAATTCTCCATGTATTCATGTAGCACACCCTTCATTTGACTAAGCTAAACCAGCCAACTTCTCCAGTGCTGTGACTCACAGCAGACTGGCAGATTACAATCGGTTGTCTGCCCTGTCCCTCCCAGATGTTCTTGCCCCCACTCTACAGGGCTGAGCCACCACAAACAGTGGTCTGATACACAATTAGCACTAGTTTAACTTAATATCCTGAGCTGCAAAGAGTGGGGGAGTTCAGCAGCACTCTGCATACAGCTGAGCTGCTTCTGCAAAGGCGATGGGGCAGGAGTAACCACATCTCACTGTCACCATCTCTGAGTCTGTGGGCTCTCCGTTAACCCCATCATCCTGTCCCACTGGCCCAGGGAAAATATGTTGTACTAGTTGATGTAGGAGATTTTTGCTTGTCCTTCAGGTAAGGAGATACGGTGCACCCTAATAAATCAAAGTGTTGAGGTACAAGCTCAACCTGTTTACCTGAAAAAGAGGCAAAACAATTTTTTATTCTGATATACCCAAAGAGCAGAAGGCAGAAGAGCAGTTGTAGTTCACTTTTAGAGGTGAGAAAGTTTAGTGTTATCCTTAAAGGAAGTACTGGATCAGTACAGCCCTTTATGTAATTGAAAAGTTGTGGAAGTAGGGCAGTAGGGCATTTGCAACAACTTTTGAGCTGAAATTTGTGTATATGAAGGAAGCAGTTACAAATTTGTTTCTTATCAAATGGGAGATCCTAATTAGCTTTTTTAGTTAAAAATAAATAATCAGAAAATTACATTAGAAATACTAGTTTTATCTGATTTTGATAAGTGTTTTCCTCTTCCGAAATCACCTCAATGCTAGCATTCTTTATATAAGATTTAAAAAAACCACCAAACTATTTGCTAGGACTGGAAAATTAGGTTTTAAATACCTGGGGACTTCTGTGGTCATTGGTGCCATGCTTAGTCTTTGTTCTGCCCCTCTGTCCATATGTATTTTGATAGTCATCACCACATGAATCTGTAACTCAGTTTTTGTAGAATCGTGTTTCATTCAGCATTTACATGGGATGGGCCTCAGAAGTCCTTAAAAACAAAACATAATATTTTATTTCTTCTCTCCTTCCTCAGAATATTAAATGTTTTTCGTCACTGGGTAGAGCACCATTTTTACGATTTTGAAAGAGATCCGGAGTTACTAGAGAGATTGGAGACGTTTATTTCCAGTGTAAGAGGTATGGTAACTGGTGGTCCCATTGTTCTTCCACATTTTGGTACAACCTGCTGGTCTAATCCTGGCAGGTTTTAGGCATGAGAGTATCTTTACACCCATGAGTAATTTTAATGCCTTTAATTGAGCTGTTTGAGACTCTCCTTTACGTGAGCAAGCTTTGTCCTGGAGCCTAAACAGCTACCGAAGATTACTTCAAGCTTTATGGTATTTACCTTAAGTGTATTTACTTCTGGACAGTAATGTTCATCCTTGGCTGACTCTACAATAGAGTTGTTAGAATTCAGACTGTCACCTTCCTCCTCCCCGTGTTGTATTCCTAGAGAATTCCTTCCCTGTTGGTTACTGAGATTAGGTTTTTTCCCCATCTTGTTCTTTTTCCATTTATTGAAAGTTCCAGCTGAAAAGCATTATCCTTTTAGGAGAGGATACTTGACCTGCTGGGTATCAATTCTTCTGGAGCAATCCCTTATGAACTAGCACATTTTTTGGCAGCCTGTGTGGAGGGCAACAGCCATTTTAATCATTATCCTGGCAATTCTAGACTTTACTTTTCAGATTGCCAGACCATACATTGGGCAATATAATTCTGAGAGAAACTTAAGAGAACAGTAGTTTCTTTTGCGGAGGTCTCCATGCTAACTATTGCTGACCAGAGAGGAATAATTCAATTTTGGTTAGTCCCTTGAAAGCCATTTGCTTGAACTGCTGAAGGTACTGCCCATCTTGTCCCCTATTTTGTGTACTGTAAATGTTGGACTGACATTGTAAACATGTATTTCTCTAATCTTTTTGTTCTGCAGTGCACTACTTTGCACATGGTGCAGAGGTCTCACTTGAAGCTTGTTGTTTAATTTTTATTCTCCTTTAAGTAGATGAAGCTAGCAGTCAAAGTGGAGATGGTTGCAACTGAGGGGGGAAAAGTAAAATACAATTTATACAGGGTCACTTGTTTTCTATTCAGAAACTGTCAGTAGATGTGGTTAAGCGCAACTGGGCACCCAGAAATTTGTTCCCATCTGTCTGTATTTGCCAACTGATACAGGTGCAAGAACCCATAAGAAAAAATACAGGTAACTACAAACCTAATTAATTTGCATGGAGAAATGCAGAATTTTGAGTGTATGTACAATTTTGGAGGGGATTGGTTTTATTAAATTATCAGGAGTCACTTAAGATGGTATTAAAAAAAGGAGGGGTTTTTACGGTTTTTGTTTTGCAGGAAAATCCATGAAGAAGTGGGTGGAATCAATTGCTAAAATCATCAAGAGGAAGAAAGCTCAAGCAAATGGAATTAGTCACAACATCACCTTTGAGAGCCCGCCTCCCCCAATCGAGTGGCACATTTGGCGCGTTGGGCACAGCGAAATGCTGGACCTCATGACTCTGCATCCTATAGAAATTGCTCGACAGCTGACACTCCTCGAGTCCGACCTTTATAGGTAGGGATTGATTCTTTTTCAGATTATTTGAGGAAGAAAGAGTCCTAATTCGTAGAATCAGTCAACAGTATGTCCTCTTGACTTTTAGAGTTAATGGAAAAAGGTTTTCTTGCCTTTTGTTTGATATCAAAATATGCAAGGCAAAAAAAAAAGTTTTTTTCATCTCCGTATCAGACTTCTGACAACATAAGTACAGGAAGGACACTGAAATATTACCAGTAGATAATAACTGCATTGTCTCCTTGTTAAAAGTAAACCTAATGTTACATTAATAAGAAAGGCTTGTTGCAGCATAAAAAGAGAACATGATTGTCTCTGCTCCTCTCTTTCATAGCTGCATAGCAAAGGCCTGGGTGTTCTATGCAACACCCTGGTACATCGGGGTCCTCTCATCTAATCCTGAAGAGCTTTTCTGGTCTGGTACCATATGTACTCCGCTGTTCCGTAGCTCTGTTCTTACCTCTGATAAATAGAGCTAGCCTTGATGTGAGAGCTAGGTTTTGCTGGGTAAAAATTCTTTAAGGTCCTACAAAACTTGAAGGTGAAGCATCCTTTTGTGCTTCAGTGACAGCAGGTTTTCTGTTGAAATAGGCCACTTTTCCAGCAGGTTGCTGAAAGTACTTCAGCTTCCTATTTTAAAATTCTAACTGTCTTTAAGTTGCTTTCTCATGCTTTCAGGAAATTAAACTTATTCCTTTGTGACTTTCTTATCTGAAAATACTTATTCAAAAATGCCGATTTCAATTAAGATAAAAATATACTTCTTTCTGTACTCAAATACTCGCCAAAAAGTTATTTTAAGTAACTGTTTTGCAGCAGATTAGATTGGATTGTATTTGTGAAATATCAAGTTGTGATTAAGGGAAGAAATAATCTTTTAATGCAAACACAGAACATACAATTATTATTTGTATTGAGAATTCTTCTGCATCTTGTTTTGTCATTATCAGGGCAGTACAGCCTTCTGAACTCGTTGGTAGTGTGTGGACTAAAGAAGATAAGGAAATTAACTCCCCAAATCTATTGAAAATGATTCGTCATACTACAAACCTTACTCTTTGGTTTGAAAAGTAAGTACAGGTGGTGATAGTGTAGTGGCATTAACTCCTGCTGAACTTCAGAAAGAAGCATTTTTCTGCTATTTGAATTCTGTTGCCTTGAATCTGGAGATGGCTGTAGGGTATTACAGTAATTTCAGCTTTTGGTTCAAGGGTGCCTGCCGTGCTAATCGCATATGCTCCCTCTTCCTGGGACTGGAAGATTATTTTTTTTTCCAGTTACATCCACTTGGTCAGCACAAATCCTGCTTGCGTTTGTACAGTACATCAAAAGGTGCTGAAGGCAGTGCAGGACTGAGCACCGCTTTTCTGCGTCTCTGATGAAAGCAGTTGGGTCTGTCCCCTTGTCTTAGTCTCTCTCCCTTCTCGTGTGAGATGATCGTGTACTTGTGAGGGCATGGCCAGTGCTGCAGCTCGTGTGTCTGTACCTAGTGAGTTTAAAATGGAGAGACAGAGGCATGAGAGTCACCCTGCTTACCCTGGATCGTGCTTGGGCTTTGCTTTATTGATTTACGGGATATGCCAAAACCTTTCTTGCTTTCCAAGTTGAACATATGTAAGACGTGATTACATAAATTTGTACTTGAGATTCTTGAAAGAGAGCCAAAGTGTGCACACTGGGTGTACTGTACAGCTTTTGCTTGGAAAATTTTGGTTTCGTAGCTAGCAAAATGTCAGATTTTATTTATCAGTGTTTCTCAAATTATGGCTTTTGATTAGGTGCATAGTGGAAACCGAGAACTTTGAAGAGCGAGTGGCTGTGCTGAGTAGGATTATAGAAATCCTGCAGGTTTTTCAAGATCTGAATAATTTCAATGGTGTTTTGGAGATCGTCAGTGCAATGAACTCCGTGTCCGTGTACAGACTAGATCACACGTTTGAGGTACGTTTTGGACATTGCTCTTGAAAAAAAAAATAATCAGAATACAGAAAAGTATCTCGCGCACTTCTGAGGTGAAATCTATAGTATTCATATCACACTTGCTTTCAGTGAAGAAAAAGTGTGAAACTTTAAAAGTTATTTATGAGAAAACAGTTGAGATGGGCTGGGTGTCCCAAAGGGTTTGTAATGGCAAGTGGAGCTTTTCAGTGGATTTTTTTCTCACGTGTATTCAACCTGAAAAGAGGAAGCGCCGTGGCCATTTGGTCGTTGTTCGTTAACCTGCCTGAAATGAACCTGCTCCTTCAGTCCAGAGTTTTATGGATATGAAGGAGGAGGATCCCAGGGCTGAGAACCCTGGACTGGAACACTTTAACAGCATTTCCTACCAACGCAAGAAGTGGGGGTAGAAGGGCACGGGGAGGGGATAGCTAAAACTTGGATTTCGACCGATCACAAGAACTTCTCTTGGCTGAGAGAGTCTCAGAAAATTCAGACTGTCAGAGGCACAAACAGATAGCTGCTGAAATGGTTTAGGTGGACAGTAGGAAGAGAGGCTACTACACAAGTAGCGATGCCGTTTTTCACTTGCCAAGGAAAGAATTGCCTAGGACTTGGCAGCAAAGGCTGCCTTGACTAAAACAGAAAAAGAAGCATGAATAAAATGTTTTGAGTTTTGTATGTCTTTGAAAGGCAGTATGAGGATTTCAAGTTAAATTCCAAATTAAATGTTTACTTTTTATTAAATTTAAAGACCAGGATTATACTTGTAAATTGATAAACAAAATAATAGTCTGTTTATGGTAGCCTCATGATTCACATGACTAAATTGTTGGCCTGGTAGTGCTGTGGTCCAGAGCAAACCATTTACAAAAGAGGTTCTTTCAAATCTGAATTTCAGTTCCTAAGTTTTGCTGAGAGAACTAGGGAATTGCCTTGGTTTTGCTAACCATGGCATTTGAGAAGATTTGCATCCCTATTTTTTTCTTTGATCACTTAGGCACTACAGGAAAGAAAAAAAAGAGTTTTGGATGAAGCAGTGGAATTAAGTCAAGATCATTTTAAAAAGTATCTAGCTAAGCTCAAGTCAATCAATCCACCCTGTGTGCCTTTCTTTGGTAAGTAACACCGGGGCAGGGTAATCCTTTATGCATTCTCAGTCTTGAGTTTGATTGTTACTATTGCTTAAAGTGTTCAAGGTTGTGTTTAGCTCTAAAAAAATCTGTAATATAACATGTGACTTCTGACCTCCTAGGTTTGTAATGTTTTTAGACTTCACAGAATGGTTTGGGTTGGAAGGGACATTAAAGATCATCTAGTTCCAACCCCCCTGCCACTAGGAAGGCAGGGACACCTTCCACTAAATGAGGTAAAAGATGTAGTGTCTTTTATGTAAAATTTATTTTTCTAGTTTAGTATACAGATTACTAGTATTATACTGGTATGAATATTACCTTACTTTGTTTAGCACTGCCTCCACGTTGGTGATCTGTTTATGGCAATGACCTGAAGATGGTTTTTACTAAACTCAGAATCTCATGTGAAGGAGCTAAAACCTCTTACTTCAGTGATACATTGTTCCTATGTAAAATGCAAACTTGATTCATTCTTGGCAGCCAATAAACTGTTGGAGTTAAAGGGAATGGTCTACCTATGCTCAGACTTTTTTATCATTCATTAGAAAGGATAAATTCCGCCCTTGGAATGAAAATGCAACTTTTAAAATACTTCTCTTTTTATCAGGAATATACCTAACAAATATTTTGAAGACAGAAGAAGGGAATCCTGACTTCCTTAAAAGACAAGGGAAAGAATTAATTAACTTCAGTAAGAGGAGAAAAGTGGCTGAAATTACAGGAGAAATTCAGCAGTATCAAAACCAGCCTTACTGTTTACGGATAGAGCCAGAAATTCGGGTAATCAAATGTTAAATATCTGTTTTGGGGGTAGGAGAGAGAAAAGAATGTACACAACAAAAAATTGACAAATAATCTAGTACTAGACCTAATCTTGCATGAACAGTGGCCGTCAGAAGAGGGGGAAGCAGCAGCTGGTAGACAACAAAGTACCACCACAAAGGACTAGCCAGAAGTGAGGATTTACTTGCTTGGATTCTATGTTCCGGGTCTTGTTCATCCCCGATTGTTCTGCAGGCTGGTCTCAGAGAGAATTTTTAGCAATAAAACAGAATGAGTAAGACATACTGACTAAACAGCAGAAGTTTTGGGAGAAAAAACAGTTGCCTTGGACCTAAAATGCTCTGTATGTGCCTAGTGTGCTTAGTCCTTCGGACATTCTGTAATGGCACCTCTGACTGCAGCCTCCTGGCCCCACGGAGGTGTCGTTCAGCACAAACCCCCATGGTTGTTCAGCATGGCAGACGCACCAGTGTCCACCAGCGTTACCTTTAGAAATGAGAGGATGCTCAAGTAGTTACTTACCTAACAAAGGCTAGTGAATCCCAGATAATTTGAAGGTATCTAAATGCTGAAACAACAGCGAGCCAGGTAGGTAGGTGTTTTATATGGAGGCAATGATGATGGACAAGCGTAGCTTTAAGTACCCAGCACTTCCCAATTGCACAGCTAATTCCAGAAAACAGCAGTGTGGACAGCTCTCCGTCTCAGCAGCAGGCAGCAAGCAACAGAGAAGTTGGTTACATGAAGAATTAAACAGGCAATAATACTGCTGTTTAAAATGGTTTTTGCGTTGCGTGTTTAATTGCCGTGGCCGTGTCTGGGAAGGCTTTAGGAGATTCGCAGTATTGATAAGCCAAGGAAGTACGTTCAGCTCAAGGGATGGCAGGATTGGTGCTGCAGAAAGCAGATGTGGAAATGCTGTGGCTCCCCACGCAGAGACACCAGCTGCAGCAGGAGCAGCTGACGCAGGACCGCCAGGCGTTCAGGGAGCCCAGTCCTGTGCTGGCCGAGCCCTCCCTGCAGTCCGTGGGCCGTAGTGCCGTGCTCTGTCCCTGCCTCTGACCTCCTGCTTTTGTCCTCCATCCCATCCTGTGCTTGGTAGTCAACTGATCGCATCCAGAGCACCTCTGAGAAACAGCACTAGCACAGCCTTCACTTCCGCCGCTGTCTCATGTTTTTCCTGGAAATAAGCTTCGCAATAGTGAAAAGCGAGATTTTTAATCAGCAACTTATGAGCATTTCATTAAAATTCTGTGTATATGCTTATTTTTTAAATATTATTGATGCTTGTTTCATTTAGAAATTCTTTGAAAATCTCAATCCTATGGGGAAGATACCAGAAAAAGAGTTTACAGATTATCTGTTCAACAAGTCATTAGAAATTGAACCTCGAAACTGCAAGCAACCACCCAGATTTGTAAGTCTTGTCCTGCAAACTAAATAGCTGAAGTCCACTGTGGAAAAGAATCCGTAGTTAACTCTATAAGCCATATATATTTCCTTCAGAATTATGTATCGTCAGATTATTTTCCAGCAAAACTTGATTTAAAAATACTTTTATTTCAGATATTTGTCGCTACTAAAACATACTACCTTTGGTTTATTTTAGAATTAACATTTTTTCCCTAAAGCCTAAAATATTACAGCTTAAATTTGAGTTTCTTACCATAAAGCCATTTGACAGAATACATAATAACATTTCTTATTTCACACTATCAAGAAATCTGATAAAATACTAATTGAAATATGGATTTTATACATAATTAATGTGTTACGTTTTCTTTAAGTAGAAGTTAATTTCTGTTTTTATCTAAATATTTTGCATTGTTGCAAAAATCAAAGAATTGACAAGGTGCAGCCTTCTTGCTGAGCAAAATATATTCAAAGGAGCAGCAATTTTGTCTTTTTAAAAAAATAGCTACTGGAGTCCAGGGTTCTTTTTTAAGCCAAAAGATTGCTCTGTACAACACTGGGGTTTTATACATTGTAATTGTACTTCTCAGTAGCTGGAGACATCTAATTTTTGGGAGAGCTCTAAATCATTTTAGCCATCGAATGTTAGAGGAATGAGTAAGATGATACTACAAATACAGCAAGAAAACAACAGAAATTACTGTTGCAAAAACACTGCTTACAATAATTTCTCTAAAATGTTTTCTAAAAATAGATATCCATGCTGCCAGTCTTGGTCAACTGGGCACGAATTCTTTACGGTTCATGATTTCCAAAGTAGACATTCTTCTTGGAATTTCAGGAAAGTCCCGTTCCGGGTACTGTAATGTGGCGGAGTCGTGCCTACCCCCGTAGGATGGGAACACAATTCATCTTCAAAGAACCAGCTTTGATCTGTGCTGTGTACACCTGAGTCTAATGAGGCTTCTTTCATTCACACCAGTAACGTGTGTGTAAGAATTTTGTCCTGACTAACCCCGAGGACATAGATGTGTGTCTGAGTGTGTCCTTGGTCTTGGGATGCGCGTGGGGGCCTAGTGCCCTTCTGTGGTGTAAGCACAAAGCCTCTCTTACAGTGCTGTTACAAGGCCTTCTGCAGGCCTGGGGGGGCACTTGAAGTAACTTGCTCTCTCCCAAGGTTGTGACTTGTTCTTCCTGGCATTTTGTCCTGGTTGGCGTGCATCTGAAACTTGACTCTTCATAGCTGTGGGGAAAAAAAAAAAGTTTAAAAATTATTAAGCTGGGGAAAAAAAAATGCATTAAGCTGCATCCGTAACTTTTCAGTAAACTCCTGCTGTATGGATAACTACAGACTGTACCTCAAGTCAATTGTAGAAAGGCTGTGCCACTTTTTAAGGTGTATTTGATAAGTGCTTTTTAAAAAAGTCTCATAGAGACTTGGCAATTTTGCTATCTGAAATGTTAGCAGTACTAACCAGCTTTACTTTCTCCAGCCTAGAAAAACAACATACCCCCTGAAATCTCCCGGGATAAGGCCCAATACCGGCAGACACGGCTCCACCTCTGGCACCTTGAGAAGTCATCCACTGCCACTTGAAAAGGAACCAAGTAAGATAAGTTTCAGTAGAATCACTGAGGCAGAGCATGAATCAACAGTATCGGCACCAACTTCTCCAAACACACCATCTACACCGCCGGTGTCTGCTTCTTCAGAATTCAGTGTGTTTTTAGACATCGATCTCAACAGTTCTTATGGTAAAAATGTGCAGTGTGTTTTAATAATGTTGTTGCTGTCCCTCAGGCTTGCAAAATGTATTGGTGTGTATGCCAGTCCTTTTAAAAAAAAAAAAAAAAAAAAAAAAGCTGCAGAATTTAGTTGTGGCCTGTGAAGTTGTGTCAGTGTTAATTTGTACTGTGGTTTGGAAATCCCTGCTGTAAGTAGTTAAAGAACAAGTGACATTTCCAGTCTTTTTGCCTGCTGGAGCTGAGGCAATCTGTTACAGGAGACGTCCCCATGAGGCACTACTGCCTGCTTTACCACGTATGGCACGTCCGTAGAGAGAAATGGTGCTGAGGGGCCTGGCGTCCACACCAGCGGGTGTTTCTGGAGTGGGCCTGTGGATTGAACACCCCTCAGTGATTCTGATTTAATTTCCTATGAAGGAAATGCAGTCTGTATGTTCAGAGATGTGAACCAAAGTGCCAGAAGCAGGGATGGTCAGGACACTCACTCCGAAATGCAGTCTTGATTAAAAAACAAACACTCTTAGTTCAGATGCGCTGATAACGCTCGTGAGCTTTGCTTGTAGCTGTGAGCAGGCTCAAAAGCAGCACCTGGCAGGCCTTGGCTCTGCTCTGAGGGGGCTGCAGACTCAGCAGGTGGGTTAAGCCTGGTGGGGCACAAAAATGACAAAAAATTTTTATATGGCAAATTCTGAGGGCATTCGGGCTGCAGCGGAAGCAAACAATAACATGGTAGTGTCAGAACAGTGGAATAATGAAGTTTAATTCCCGGCATAGCTTAGAATCTCCGGTTCAGGAATGTTTTACACAGGAAAGTTTTTAATTCACGTTAGTAATAGGTAAACTTGGAGAGTATGGTGATCTTAGGGGCATTCACACACACACGTGTTGTGTGCTGTAGTGCAGTTGTTCTGTCTGGAAAGCCTTTAATTGATTTTTCATTTAACAGGTAACAATAGCATCTTCGCTCCCGTCAGTT
The DNA here is from genome assembly GCF_047716275.1 of Strix uralensis. NCBI lineage: Eukaryota > Metazoa > Chordata > Aves > Strigiformes > Strigidae > Strix > Strix uralensis. The sequence continues at coordinate 130,436,258 of NC_133975.1, forward strand.
TGCCACAGTCAAGTGAGTATCATAATTCCGTTAAGCGTTTCATTTAACTCTGCTTTTTCTGGCTTCAGGAGAGCTTAATTGAAATTAAAATCTGAAATCTGGGATGAAAATGGGGGCTGCGTTCATTAGGGTTCTGTGTACAGGTTTTAGATAAATGTCCACTAAAGCAGTCTGTAAAGTGTAAAAACTGTCTGGTTTGGTTTATTTTCCCCCCAGGCTCTGGCATGATTGTGCCTCTATTTTGAGTGTCCTTGGTGATTATTTTGTTTGACTAATGCTACAAATTAAGCCATCTGATTATTTCACATTACCACTTAGTGAAAATATTCTATTGCTAGGAAAGAAGAGGGGCTTTTTTCTACCACAGCTGTGAGGGATATCCTGTATTCATCTGTTTTCAGCTTCTCTATTTACTCCCTTATTACACAGGCACATACACTTTTTCATAATATGTTTAAAATTTCAAACCGGAGAGCACAGCTACCTAATGTATTGATACAAAGCTCTGTGCACTTCTAAGACGAAAAAAAGCAAAAGTGTAACAAAAGTCACAAATACAGGTCAGGGGGTTGTGTTGTTTCTTAACTTTGAGGATTTTTTTTTTTCCTCTCTGTAAAAAGGAAGGATTAGAAATGTCCTAAAACGCCGTAAGAGTTAATGTCATCTGTTCAGTGTGTAATTCTCCTGCTTTAGAAGTGTTGCAGACCTGTTAACGAAGCCTCTAAATTTCTGAATTTGAACGTGTACCCATATGGCAGAGAGAACAAACCTTCCATGTAACTGAGGCATGTGGGCAAACCGCAGGCGCTGTGGTAAACGGAGGGGGGGTAAATTCTGCAATAGAGAGAGGATTGCAGAGAGTTATTTAAGTGCTTACTAGGAGTTCACTTTATTTTTCTGTCTTTTAGCATTGCCTGCTAGCTGTTGATGTGTATCTTTGATACTGGGAATAGGAGACCACTTTGTGAGGCCTATATCTGATTAAAGAAATGAATGACAATTTCATATGACTGAGGTTAAGGGTTCATGTTGCTGTTGAGCACAAAGATCTGCTTATTTGAGTTGCTTCTAGTTTGGCTTAGTATTCTAGCATATGTTCCTCAGATATGGCACAAGCAGTAAAATTACCTGCTTTTCTCTCTCCAGAGACTTTCTTCAGCTCGTGGGGTAGCTTTCCTAAACTAAGTGATGAGCCTCAAAACCCTCCACCACTTCCACCACGAAAAAAGATGGATCAGGATGCTTCTAATGCTAAGGTATTTCTGTCCTATATCGAGTAACTTTGATAATAAATCAGGGAACATCTAGAATAATTTTGGTTGGAAAAGACCTTTAAGATCTTGTGGTTGGAAAAGACCTTTAAGATCATCGAGCCGAACCACCTAGCCACGTAGGTGTAAATGCAGTGCTCCGGTTGCCCTTTTGGAGTTTCAGGTTCCCAGCATCCAAACTTCTGCTAGCTAATTCAGAACCACAGTGGCCACGTTCGGATCAAAGGCACAGCTACGCTGGTATCATGTTTCTGACCGCACCAGCAGCAGACGTCAAGAGAATCTTCTGTCAGAAGATAGTTCTTTTATCTAAACATCTACATTTCTTACAACGTTCTCTTCTCTGTGATGTTGTAGGGAAGTTTAAAGGCGGATGACGATCCTCCAGCGATTCCACCTCGGCAGCCGCCGCCTCCAAAGATACAACCTCGTGCTCCTGCTTACACCACCCCCTTCGACCAGCCACTGCACAGCCCTCCTCCTCCGCCCCCCCGGGACCCTCTTCCCGATACTCCACCACCGGTACCGCTCCGGCCGCCCGAACACTTCATCAACTGCCCCCTAAACCTCCAGCCGCCGCCGGTGGGACGCTCGCACAGAGATCCCGACTGGTTCCGGGAGGCGAGCACGGGCCCCAGCTCTCCCGGCACCCCTCCCAGCACGCCCTCTCCCAGGGTGCTGCGCCGCTGCTGCGTCATCAGCACCAGTCACAACAACCTGGTCCACCCGCCGGCGCCCCCGGTCCCTCCCCGGCACAATTCGAGCCCTCAGTTACCAAAACTGCCACCAAAGACTTACAAAAGGGAGCTCTCCCACCCTCCTTTGCACAGACTGTCTTTGCTAGAAAATGCAGAAACTCCTCAATGACCTTAGCCATAGTAGTCATTGACACTGGAATAGTATTTGTAAAGTTCCTTTTTTTTTTATTTATTCAAAAAAGGCAGTGTATTTTACTACTTTCACAAATTATGCTCTTAAAGTGCTGCTGATCGAAAAAAAAAAAAGTTTAAATTGGAAAAATAAGACTCCACACACTCTAGCCTGCGTCTGTTCGACAGCATTACCCTCAGGTGATCAGCAGCATTGCCTTGTTTCACCTCCTCAGTGCCGACAGTTATGCCAGTATACAAAAAAAAAATCTATCTTTTGCACTGTAAACTACACTAAATGAATTTAAACTGACATCATTTAATTGCACTGAGCCAAAAAAGGTGCGTCTGTGGAATTTTTTCAAATTTGAGCACTAGTGGCCTTTTTTTTTATTTTTACTAAAAAACCAGAACAACGGGATGATTACCCAACACGAGGATATAGAGTGTTACTGATTTTAAACCTCTGGCCACTTGCCTTTGAACTTCATGTAAGCTTGGAGGTTCGTGAGTGACAGCTACTGTTCTCGAATATTTTCATGCCATGTCTTAATTGCCATTGATTTGCTGCTGAAGACGAAAAAGAAAAACAGGTTTAAATCTAAATACCAAAATATTCAGTTGGTCTTGATTATTTTGAGAAAGGATCGACAAGGACATTGTCTTGGATATTGGAAAGGATCCCTAGTACTTAGCATGCATCTTGTTCAGATGTGCCTTTTTGTTGGTAGGCAAAGGTGTCTTAAGCTAAAGAGTTGTCTACTGTTCTGGAGAACAAAGCTATATGCCGTGTATGTACAATTGTTTATATTGTATATTTACAGATAATGCTAATAACCTGTATAAATTTAAGTGACTTGAGGCCTATAATACAGTCTGCTACTCTTGCGATCTTATACGGTCAGAAGTGTTTCCTCTGGCTTAGGAACAGTCTTGCCTTCCAAACCTAATAACTTTCTTTAGATCTCACTTAACTTAATCGTGAATCCATTTTGGAAATTGGTAGCATTTAAACCAGCAAACACTTAAAGCTTTATTAAACTTTTTAAACTGATAAGTGAATGGAACTTTTATTTGCCAGTTGAACTACTTGTTTGAACTGGTGTGAGAGTGAGTCTGTTTTACTGGTAGTACTGTAGCAGCATTTACAAAGTGGCCAGAAGCCACATTTTATTTACTGGTCTGTGGCCTTTTACTGTGCTTTGTATCAGAGTTCTTAACAAGATTAATAAATCACCCCAGTCTTAATTTTTAAGAGCTTGAGCAGTGCGTGTTCCTTGTAAGGACGAGGTTGGGAGTCGGATTTAGTACAACTTTGGCAATACGAAATGCCACAATTTTCCATGCTGCTGGTCGTCCTTCGGTCTGCCGTTGGGCTGTGAAGCTTCAAGGCAGTTGAGCCCGATACACAACAGCTCCCCAGGAGTTTAACCTTTCACTAACCCATCAGATGCCTTGGCCCCTCTGGATGGAGAAGTGGTTTCCATTTTTTCTGGCTCCTGGCCAGAGGAAGAGCGCTGTGCTGGGATCTGCAGCAGCTCAGGCTTCTAAGTCACGCTCTGGCTTTTCATCAGCCTGTCTATACTGCTCCCGCCGACTCCGGCATTCCCTATGGAAAAGGAGAGGGGATAGATAATTTTGTTCTCCTGGGAAGATGTATTTTGCCATGTGTCTCTTGGACATTCTTCCCCTACTGCCTGTCCCCTTCACGCTCCTTCCCGAGGAAGAAGAGGGGGGTAGAATCTATTCGTGCAAGGGGTAGAACACACTTTATGAAGGAGAGCTGCTTCATTTTGCAAAAATAATGTTCAAGAAGTCCCAGATTTGAGGTGCGTGAACTGGGAGTGCAGGAAATGGACGATGCCTTGATAATGGTTTTTCCTCTGCAGCTCATAACTTTTCTGTAAGTTTGGGAAGAACTCTTCTATTTGCATCTGGTGGTGAAATTCAGCTCAGTGAAGTACTCCCCCAATGCTCTCTACGTAAAAAAAGGCAGGCTGTCAGATTTCACTGTTCCAGTGATCCGCAGAATAAGCTGAACAAGTGAATTTTTTTATTTAGTTCCTTGTATTAACTCTGAAGTCCTCACCAGCAGTTGTTAAAAGATGAGTAATATTTTTTCAGACTTTTACATTTTTTGTGGTGTTGAAGGGGAAAAAATCCTTTCCCAAATTTTAGAATATAGAGATGTTAGCTTTATACCTTCCTGTACAAGTGCTTAGACCAGAAGCATTTTCAATATCCCATTTTAAAATATATCACAGCTTTATGTTTTGGTCCTGACTCAGCAAAGCCCTTACCGGATCATTTTAAGCTGAGCATCTGCTGATCAGTAACGGCTTCCATACGTATCAAAGTACTTCCCTCCAGCAAGACCTTTGTGAGGTTCTGGCATGTGATGGACTTTGAGGAGAGTTTAAACTTGTGGAAGCAGAAGTGTACATTTATTAGAGTTAACCCTGAAATGATGCTGCACAGGGATGCTGGTCTCAGAACAGCCCTTTTAAGGTGCCAACTTACATTTTATGTTGACAGCCTACAGAAGTACCTGGGGAGCTGTGAAACGCTTCCTTCTTTTAACTCTTAAACCTGATCGTGAAAGGGTGAGTTTGGGCAACGGTTCTAAATTCCACACTGGAAGCCAGAGGAAAAGAAATACGTAACTTTCAGCTGGGCCCAGAATGGTTTGATTAGAAAAAATAGTGATGCAGTTAAAATCTCAAGCCTTGGTGGTTGTTCTCTGTTAGATTAACGCAGACACAGGTAGGCATTCCTGCAAGAGCCTCTCGCTGCTATCTGGGGATGACCTGGGCAGCAAAGGTGACTGGTTCCTGGTCCTCTGCCAGGGACCAACGGGACAGACACAAGCCTGTGAGTTCACGTTGCTATTTTGCCAGCGGCAGGTCCTGTGAAGCAAGTCCCCGACCTTGCCGCCTTCCTCAGCCACTCACCTCTTCTCCCCTGGTGCCCCTTCAACTGTGCCTCATCGTGCTCTGAACTGGATGTGGAAAAAGATACTGTGTTTTTTCTTGCAGGCTGGGCTTAAAGCATAACCACCCACAACTGATCAACAGCAGTGCTGGGACAGTGAAGCTCCAGGAGCATGAGGGGAGAGAAGAGCAGGAACCTCTCGCATTAGGTCTCCCAATGAGGGCAATAATGTGAAAACACGAGATAATTGTGCTAGAAGGCAGCAGCTAAACACCGTCCCTAGCTGCATTTCCCGTGCGTGAAGCGTGACTCTTACCTTTACAGAGCCAGTTCTGGAGTTAATCTAAAGTACATAAATCACAGCATGATCCAGAAAAGGGGCCTTGCTTATGGATAACTTACCACACAATTAAACTGTCCTCCAAGCATAACAGGAGCTGGAAAATACAAAGAACCGTTCCAAGGCAGGGCGGCAGCAGCGATGCCAGCGGCACGAAGTACGGCGGGAACAGCAACACACGTTCCCAAAGTAACTGTTTGGCCGCGGAAATGGTCGAAGGCAGGCAGATTCCCACCCGTGCGGTTCGAGGGAATGCCAAGACAGTAATAAATAACATTTCAGTTACTTCAAAATTAGAGGGATAGATAAAAAGAGAAGAAAAAAAAAATGCTAGAGAGGAAAAATATGAAATTGCTGGGTTTGAAGTTGGCTTGTGTGGGAAAAGGCAGTTCCTTCTGAAAAGTGCACATAGATGGAATGTGATGGCAGTTAACAGCAGAAGAAACATCTTTCTAGTTGTTTTCAGTGATCCTATTTTGAGTTACTGAGTTTTAGTGCTTCCCCCTGCTCCGGAGGCAGAATAACTTCTTTGGGTGCTATGATATTGCTCTAGTAGATCAAAAACAAGAAGGGACAAAAGGAACCATCTTTTATTTCTTTTTTTTTTCCAGATTTACTCCAATTTTCAGAAATACACCATAAGTCTGAATATACCATTCGGAATCCCTAGCAAATGCAGTAACGTCTCCCTGGGCAAGGGAGTGAGCATCAGTAAGAAATGCTACAAAATAAGTAATGAAAACTTTCTTCCGTGTGTCCAAGGAAAAAATCAAAAGCCTTTGCACTTAGAAGTGTTGATGCACAGTCAACTCCTACTCAGCTGCTTTTTTAAAGTCTTTTTATAAGTTTAAATGTTGAATGAGGGTCTATAACACCTGTGATTTCTAGCAACCCCCTGGCTTTAGCAGGACGGCATCCCTGTGGTGCTTACAGGCAAGTAACTGAGTAACTTGTGAAGTAGATTTTTAATCGCTGTGTGCTGTCAGCCAGTTCACACGGGGAAAGTTTTCTTCACGGCTGATGTTTAATGTAATCTTTAGTTTGATGGGGTGAATCAGGAAGGTTTGACTTTGCTGCCAGGTCACTTCCTGCCTGTGGCCTCCAACTGGAGGTTTCTGAGCTCTGAGGGAAGGTGCACAAGGCCGCAGCACCCGGTTTAGCGATGGCTGCCCGTGTTCTCTCCTGTGCTGCCCGCAAGCACTGAAAACATGTGAAAAGTACATTTTTCTGTCAAGCAAGGGTAGCCTGGAATACGCTGTCGTGTAATGAACTTGCAGGAGAGTCGGTCAGGAGGGGAGAGGGTTGGCAGGGAACTGGTTCCCAGGGGCTTGGCGCTACCTCAGGGGAGCGGCTGGGGCTGAGGGGCAGCGCCGGGCACCTGAGGGCGAGGGGAGCAGCCAGCGGCCGCCATTTCCTGTCGCCGCTGGGGCTGAGGGGGGCGGCGCCGGGCAGGGAGGGGCCGCGCCGCCTCAGTGCTGCGGCCATGGCGGGCTTCGTGAGGGAGCTGGAGCGGCGGGGCGGGCCGGCGCTGCGGCTGGAGCAGCGGGCGGCGGGCGGGGTGGGCTGCGTGGTGTGGGACGCGGCGCTGGTGCTCGCCAAGTTCCTGGAGACCGGAGCTTGTCCCCTCGCCCGCCGCCACGTCCTAGAGCTGGGCGCCGGCACCGGCGCCGTCGGCATCATGGCGGCCACGCTGGGGTGAGCGGCGGCGGCCAGGGCGAAGCGGGGAGGGCCGGGGAAGGGGCAGGTCCCTGCTCTCTCTTTCTCCACGTGTTATCTACGTGAAATCTTTTCAAATTCTCGCAAAAGGCGCGTTGTGCGTGCGCGCTGTGGCGAGGGGCCGGGCCGTGACACGGTGTGTGTGTCTTACAGGGCAAACGTGACGGTCACCGACCTTGAGGAGCTGCAGGAGCTGCTGATGGTTAATATAGAGAACAACAAACACCTGGTGACAGGGTCAGTCCGAGCCAAGGTACTGAAATGGTTTGTATGATCCTTTAATGTTTCTGTTCGGCTCTAACGGGGCTTCTCCTCTTGCTTTGTTAAATTGCTAAATATACTTGAAAACACAGCTGTGAAAGGGAAGCTCAGTATAGGACCGTAGTTAACTTCATGCTCGGTCCTTTAGTAGTACCTGTTGTATTATTACTGAAGCTTGTTTTCACCTTTTTTTTTGCTTCTTTTTAGGGGTGAAGATGTAACAGAATTTCAGCCTCCCCCCGATTACATACTAATGGCCGATTGCATTTACTATGAGGAGGTAAATGAGGACTTTGCAAAACCCCTATAGAAAACTTCTTTGGGAAGGGTGTGGGTTCAGCGTGAGAAGTGTTCAAATAAATATCGTACTTGCATCTTGGTCCCTGTGGTTTAGAGGAAGATATAGAACAACACTGCAGAAGGCATTTTTAACAGATTCAAGGCCATTTGAGAGTCAAGCAGAGACTTTTTTATGTTTAAAAAAAACCCGAACAATATTTGTGCCTCCCTCTTTTTTTTTTTTTTTTCTTTACGTTGGGAATGAAGTGTGAAGCGAAACATTGCGACTGATAGTTGTGAACTGTTTAATGCATTGGTAAATGAAATTTAATAGTGCCACATCCGCACCGTTTGGGTTCTCCTCACTCTTCCCTTGGGAAGGCAGAAGGAGAAACCACGCTGCACCTGAGTGGTTGTTGTAGTCTGCCCCATCTCCTCAGCTGGAGCTCTGTGGGATGTGCAGAGAGAGCTGACAGAAGTTGCAAGAAAAGGGAAATGACCTGAAGAACCCCATGTCCCAGTGCCCTTTCAGTGGTCTTACCAGCCTCTTGCACTGGCTCCTTGCACATCAGTCCTGTTTCCATGTGTAGTGGCCTGGATCTGAGCCATGTTCCAAGAATGGCTGAGAAAACTCTCACTTTTGAAACGTGTCAAAAAATAGTCATTGTTGTGTGCCTCAAGGAAATGCCCACTCAGCAGGGTGGGATGTTTTTGGCTTTGATGCTGGTTCAGTTTCTTGGTCAGTCTGCAGAACTCTCCTATGCAGTCTCCCTTTCTCCTCTGCTTCCCAGCTTGCCCCCATGTTCTTTTTGTCCCAGTTAAAGTACTAAAAATAACTCTCTGAAAAGCAAAACTGGAAAGTGCTCTCTTGGGTGAAGACTTTCTAGTTAGAGGGTATTGTACTGGTAAAATGAACTTGAAATCTAAGTAGGAAATACTTAACCTCTTTTGGGCAGTCATTAGAACCGTTACTGAAGACACTGAAAGACCTTACTGGCCCTGATACATGTGTCTTGTGCTGTTACGAACAGAGGACTATGGGAAAGAATCCTGAAATTGAGAGAAAATACTTTGAGGTAAGTGTTTTTAACACGTGCTTTTTGAACACTAGGAAAATAATGGATACAGGAGGGCTTTGTATTGGATCAGCTGAATATCAGCGACAGTTCCTACACATATAAATTCAGGTTGACCACACAATGTAGAGTTTGTAGCCAGATAAGCCCGTTTGTCTTTAGATGGGGCAGAAAATTTGGATGGTGACTCTTGAAGTTACTGTCCAACTTATCAGTAGAGACTTTCTGGATACTCAGTGAGCTTTTCTTCCTTCAGAAAGTCGAACTAACCTTTCTTGCCTTACTAATCTTGTGATACCTTCCAGATTTGTAAAAGGGCCACCATACGTGAGGCAATACCTGTCAAAAGCAAAACATTTTTGTAGGAGCAAGTGAATTAGCAGTTGGTTGCTGCCTTCTTTCTGCAGTGGTTGTCTTGATGTTACCAGAGGTTGGAAGGATTAAAAATTAGTCTGGTGAAAATTCATTTTCTTTTAGCGTGTTCCATTGAAAACAGAGGGAAAACACAGGTAAGTTTACCAGAGTAGCTCAGGAGCTCAAGACTGCTGATACAGCTGCTTTTGCAAAAATTTTGCTCCCTCTGCTGAGAGACCATTAATAGGTGATGTAATTAAATAGTCCAGCTGTATCTTCTGTGCGGGTAAAGAAAGGAACACGGGTAACAGCTGAATCCCTCCTAAGGTTGTGAGGATGATGGTCAGTGCAGGATGTAACTCTGCACCCGTAAAGTCTGCTGAAGAGCAGCGCTTGTGCAGGAGCACTGGATTACACGTAATAATAATACTGCAAAAAAGGGGAAGAGCAAGAATTCCAGGGCGGTTTGTACGTGTTAATAAAAGCACCTCTTTGATAATTAGCCATGCCTCGAACTCTTGCAGGGACCCGATTGTGAGGAGGGTTGCTATAACTGAGATCAGCTCTGACGAGGTGCCGCTCCCACAATAAACACAATAGGTGTAGGTGTTTCTGAATGATTTCTGCTTTCTTGTAATTTATTTCCTTCCTTAACTTGCCAGGGTTCAGCCGAGTTAATCTTCTCAGCACACTGCAGAGTCGATGCTGGGTTTTTTTAGCCTTTTTTCTCCCCCCCCTCCATTCCAGCTGAGAAGGTTGGCAGCCAGAGGCAGGTGCTGTGGTTTGGCTTAGCACTTTGGAGACTGGAGGAAGCAAAACGTTTTATCACAAGCTTTTAGATTTTTCGTAAATGTTGCAAGGTGTCTGTAGCTTTGACTTGGCACTGGAGTAGTTAAAACGAGGGTAAATGTGCTGCATGGGGGGAAAAATGTCTTGTGTGTTTGTAGAGGCCTTTAGAGGAATGGTCTGAGCGTGGTGGCTCCAGCCTCCTAAGGCTTCTTGCCCTCGTGCCGTATATTGTGGGGCCTTTTTAACAGAAAATGCTTAGTTCAAAAGGGCACTCGGTGTCATTTCAATTGTTTTGTGTGTTCTCTGATAACCAGCTGCTTCAGACGGACTTTGAGCTGGAAAAAATTCCCCTGGATAAGCACGACGAGGAGTATCGCAGCGAAGACATTCATATCGTGAACATCCACAGGAAACAAGCGGTAGGTTAATTTAACTGACGCAGCGAACGCTGCCAGGAATTCCCAGGGCTGCTGCTGTTGACTTGGCGCAGCATGAGCGTTCCAGGGGTGAAGCTCTAAACTCACTGTGAAATACCATTAGGGACCCTGTGAAACCATGGAGCAGAACTGTGCACGTACAGAGGAGCTTCTTTGTCCTGAAACCCACAACTCTGCTCTTTGCCTTCAGCAGGACCATCTTTGGCTCTTCTGCTTCCTCACTGTAGTGCAGTGGGGTCTCAAAACTGGAGTTTAGAGGCACCAAAGTAATAAAACCCATATGCCCACTGCTGCTTTTAGTGCTGCGTGCTCTGCTGCACAGCCCTCTCCCCAAAACCAGTCTCAGGGTGCTACTTAGCACCTGTCTGGCTTGGTTAGATCATTTTTTGGTGAATTGATGAAGAAGACAGTTATGCATGAAGAAAATATTTTGCATATAGTGCTGACACAACACGTGGGTCCAGTGCTTAAACGAAACCGGGCCACTTAAAAATCCGTACTTTGTATTTTTAAATCGCTTCACAGAATTTTCCATCGTGAGATCCCTGACCGCAGTGTCTGTCCTCTGGCAGAGCTCTGGAGAAGAGGGAGAGGGTGTAGAATAACACCACAAAGGGACTGTCTCCAGCGTGGTTTGTGACTCATCTGCAGAAAACGGCTTCTCGATGGTGGACTTGGCATGAGGCACCAGAAGAAGCGGGCTCGTTAGACGAGATCCACCACTCGCGCCTTGCGAGAGGACAGATGTGAGCTGCCGGTGTCTGCAGGCTGAGGCAGAGGAAGGCAGAAAACAGAACCAGAGCAGCGCTGGCTGCGTGTTCTGGTTACCTCTGCTGGGCAGCCGCTTGGCAGAGCGGCGGGCGGTTTCCTGAGGGCTCGCGCAGCAGATCCGAGGACACCGCACCCCAGTCTCCGTGAGGAGAAAACTGCGAGCGGGCTCGATCGCACAGCCCCAGGTAGCCAGTCAATAAAACTTTGACACTTGAGATGGGTCTTGGATGGTGGGGTGGTTTGGGATTTTTTCTTTTTTTTCCCCCCAGCCTGTGGTTTCTGTGTGGTTCCTGTATTGCTGGGTATCTCCTACCAGGAGCAGGAGCTGTCGTGGTGGTAGGTACTGCACAGCTACGACACGCAGATGGTCCCTGCGCCTGTGCGAAATTGTTCTTCCTTTTGATTTCACCTGCGCTTTCGTGGCGCAAGGATCTGTTAAAAGTTTGACACCTTCAAATGATTCTGGCGAGCGGGTTTGTTGTTGCTGTTGGTGTCCCTCACCAGGCTGCCTCTCGATGCAGTGCAGCGATGGCTTTGAGGTTTCATTTCAAAGGAAATCTCACTTCTGCTCTGCAGTGAAAGCGGCCGTGGCTGCCTGCGCCGTCCCCCAGCCCCGAGTGCGTGCTCCGAAAGTGGCTCTGCTGCCACAGCAGGAGCTGTAGCGGCCTCTTGTCTTTCCTCGTTCATGCAGCGCACGGCACGAGTAGGCCCTACTTCCAAAACCTGAGCATTTAAGCTAAATCTGCTGAATTTTCTCAAAACCTCAAGCTGGTGCTTTTGGGGGAGCCTGGTTTGTGGGCACTGGGGTGCTTTCTGGACCTGCCCCGAGCTTGGGCTCCCTTTATCTCCAGTAAGCATGTTCCCTGCGAACTTCACACTTCATCAAACACTGTCCTGGCTTGCAGAGCAGAACAGTGGTGATTAGTGAACGCACAGCAAAGCAAGAGTGTAATTTGTCATAACCGCATGCGTTATTTGTTAACTTGTTATGAAAAGAGCTCCTTAATTAACTGGTGGCCTGCAGGAAGATATTTACTGGCGTGTTTACACCCGCGTGGCTTCCCTGGTGGAAACGAGCTGTGGAAGGCGCGCTGGAAGGACAGCGCGAGGGCTGTGCCGTTTTCTGATAGTGTCTTCCTGCGGACACAGCCTCTTCCCCGACTGCAGATCCCTGGGAGGGTGGAGCAGCATTTCCCAGGGGTTTGGTGCTGACAGAAGTAACTATTTTATCCATTTTATCTACGGGGCGTGTGATTTCAGCGCTTCCTTTTACATGCGAATTCGGATCTCTCGTTCGGAAGAAAAAAGGGAGGAAGTTGCGCTTTGCTCTTCCCCGCGCGCAGCCGCTGGCTGCTCCTCCGTGCCCTCAACTTCATGCTCGAGTTGTGAACGTCGTTGGGCGAGAGGGACCTTGGGAAGGGGGAGGACTGGGTCCCGTCACCCCTCGCGCCGTCTCCCCAGCTGCACCCGCTGTGAGAGGGGGATGTAAAACCCAACCGCTTCTGCTGCTGCTGCTCAGTCGCGGTGCAGAGGAAACCGCCGTGAACCAGGGCAGCAGGGAGAGGGGGGGGTCACGTGTGCAGCAGCTGCACCCTCTGCGCCTTGGCCCTGAAGCCACCAGATGAAACGGTTGCGCTTTTTTGGGTGGGAAAAAAGGGCTTTTTGGAAAGAGGGTCTGGATCCACCTGCCGGAGCTGAGCTCCGCGGTGGCTAGGGAGGGGCTTACCACTCTTAACCAGGAGCGGGCCCTTGTGGAAACTGGGGTGCGAGGGAGACACCGGTCCTGCTTCTTGCCGGCCTCTCCGCTCCCTCGCCCGTCCCGTTTGTCCCCGCTGGCTTTTTGTCCTGGCCCTGTCCCCTCGGGGAGAGTGTTTGAGGGTGCCACTCCCATAAACACGAGGTCTCTGGCGAGGTTTGGGTCTCTTCAGCAAGGTTTGGCTGTGGTGCCTGGCCATGCCAGCATTCTGCTTTACCGGTGTCAGGCTCTGCCCGGCCCCTGGGGCCAGCTCAGCACCAGCCATATAACTCACTGATCGCTTCTTGTCGCAATATTAGTCATGACACAGCTCAGAAACCTGCAGGACCTCCAGAGATTCACCCTTGACGCTCCGTGATTATTTTTTTGTTCCTTTCCTAGGAAGAGCACGGGACGCGGGGCAGCTGCCACGGGGTGCACCAGCATCCGGATCCGGTCATCCGGGAGCGATTCCCGTGTGTGTTCCCCCAGCACTGCTGCAGAGCCCCCTGGGACTGCGTGGGGCCAGGACCTGCGCCCACACATCCCGCGGGGCTGGTGGCTTCGCTTGGGAAAGTCTGTCCTTCGCAGCTGTATAATCATTTTCTGTGGCATGTAATCCTGGACAAATGGATTTTCCTCTTAGAAAATGATACTCCTTGCCTGCGGCATTACAAGATAGTGTTAGAAAAGGCTTTTTATTACAGTGGATCTGCTCCTGCTCCCACTGACTGCAGTGGGTCCTCGGTAAACGGGCAAATTGCTCAGTTAAACTGCGTCTCTGCTTCATTTAGAGGGAGAAGATGCCCCCGAGCCTGCGGCTGATCACTGCCCTTGTGCTGTTTCCCGAGCTGCAGCCGAGGAGCTGCTGCAAACGGCGCGGCACCAGTCAGTGAGTGACCAGGGAGGACACAGATAACAACTGCCGGCCTCGTTAGCGGCATTTCAGACCCCTGACCTGGGGCTGCTCCTCAGTGTGAGGACAGGGATGCTCCTCGGTGGCGCAGGGACAGGGATGGCACCGCTGAGTGGTGCCGATGTGGCTCCCTGACCCGGCAGCCTGCGAGCATGCGGGCAGGACGGGAGGGTTTCGTCGGCGCCACGCGTTTTTGTGGGATGCAGGGAGAGGAATCGCAGCCTTCGCCTCCCCGCCGTCTCCCAAAATGGTGTTGGTTCAACCTGCTGAGGGCTCACTGCCGGGGCGGGGAAGCTGTTGAACTTCCATCTTTTGGTCCAGCAGTTAATGTCCTTTTGCATCCAACAAAAAAAGAAAGTTTTATTTTCCGATGCTGAGTAAACAGAGGGGGTTTTTTTGTAACAAAGAGGGCAGTGAGTGCCTGCTCCTATGCTGGTGGGCAGTTGCAGCCATGATTTGCAGCCATGGGTACGAGTGTTTGGGCACTCCCAGCCCTGGGGAGTGACCCGGCACCTCGGCAGCGCGCTGGTGCGTGTGGTCCATGCTGGCACCCAAGTTCCGTGGCCTCTTTTGAGGATCTCTTTCCAGCCACCGTCCTGTGGGAAGCGGAAGGAAGAGCAGGGGAAGTGGTGGCTGCGATTCTGGCAAATATTTTTTTGGCCCTGGGAGACATTTTTGGAGGATGGTTCCTTGGAATGGATGGCTGAGTCCGCCCCAGGTTTGCCGTGGGAGGTTTCTCCTGTCGCTGAGAGCTGTGAGACCCGTGTGCCTGAGGCTGCGTGGCCCGCGAGCAGTCTTCACCTCCATCTTCGTGCCTGTAATTAGCATGTGCTGATTATTTTTGCCCTCGCAAGCTCCCACGTGGGGTGTGGGGGCAGCCAAGGGCTTGTTGGGGTGACTCAGAATGTGTGGCGATGCCGGGCTCCTGCTTTGGCTTGGTTATTTTTTTTATTCCTCTTGTGCTTCTGGGTTTGCTTTTTTTTTTTTTAAAAAAAAAAAAAAAAAAAAAAGCTGCATAAGGGAGAAGACAGCAGTGGGCGGGCGGGAGGTGGGGACGCCTTGGGGAAGCAGCCGGGCTGGCGACTGCTCTTGCCGAGCTGGGCTGTGGTCCCTGGTACCCTGCCAGCGCCGGCTGGGAAGTGCAGGCAGCCCTGTGCCGGAGGCTGGGGAGGACACGTGGCGTGGCCCTCTCCACGTGGGCTGCCGTGAGTTCACCCGTTTCCTTCCTCTTGCCGCGACCAGGCAGCCAAAAGCCACATTTTTTCCCGCTGCTGCCCAGCCCCGGAAAGGTTTTGCTCACGGTGATGCAGCGCTCGGCAGCCTTGAGGCCCCATTCCGGCACGTCCCCATGGTGGCGTGTCCCCATCCCGGCGTGTCCCCGTCCCTGCTGAGCCCGCGCTTCCCATTGTGCCTGAAACCTCTGACTCATGCGTCTCGCGGCCGGGGCCGAGCTGCTCAGCTCCAGTGCAATCCCTGGCGTGTGGCAGGGGCAGCCGCTGCCTCCCTGCCTCACCCGCCTTTCTGTTCCCCTCCGTGGCGGCAGGAATCCGCCACTTCTCCTCCCGCCTCCGAAGCTTGGCCCTCCTCCGGCTCTGCTTTAGCAGGATCCTGGCCCAAGGGCCTTGGTGTGGGGGTTAATTTGCCTCTGGGTGGGACTTATGCTGTCCCAAAGGGAAATAAAGTGCAGTTGTGTCCCCCGAGGGGGCTGGCTGTGACCCCGGGCTGGCTGGCTGCTCTCCAGCTCGCCTCACGCATCCCTGCCTGCATCCTGGGACCAGTTTTCATGCCCAGGGTGATGCGTGGACCCATTCCCAGTGCAGGCTCTGGGGATGTGGATTGAAACCATGGGTGAAGGCGTTGGTGACAGTTTTCTGCACGAGCTTCAGCAGCAGCTGCACAGTTTGCTCCCGCCGGCAGCGCAGGCTTGACCCTGCCGATGTGCATGGTGGCCTCTGAGGGCTGGCAAGGCCCTGTGGAGGCACGTTGGCCACATGGTGGATTCGCAAGCTCTGGCCACTCTCAGCGCAGGATCCCGTGTCATGCCTTAAATAACAATAAAATGGAGAAAAAACCCAGCATGTGCTGCGCTGAGCGTTGCCCCAAAGGAAAATCCCCACGGCCATGCCTGCTGGGGCATCCTGGAGGGGCTCTGGGCTCTGCTTCCAGTTGATGCCGCCTCATCCACCACTCCTACCCCAGCGTGGGGTATGAGTGTGTGAGCAAGGCGCTGTCAGGCAGAGGTAAATCCGACAGCCAGGCGTGCAGTAGGGAGGAAGCAGCTCCAAAAAAGCCACATTTGGGGAAGCGGCAGCTGCTGCCACTTCCATCCCCTTTCCTGTGCTCCCATATCCCTCCTTGTGGTGCCATCCATGGTGGAGAGCTCCCAGGGTGGTTTCCTACCCTCCGCCAGCCCGATTTATGTCCCCAATTTTTCAGTTTGAATGCAAAGAAAGAGTTAAGCAGCTCCAGGCTTGTGTGGATTTGGGCCAGATATTTAAAGATCCACGGCTGGGAAGGGAAAGGGGAGGTGTGATACTCTCTAAACGCTCTCTGCAAACACCTCGGAGGCTCCCACTGCCGGTGCCGTCCCCGTGCTCCCAGCAGCGGCTGGTGGGGGGGAGAGGCAGAAAATGCCTTTCTCCTATTTTTAGCTCTTCGGCAGTGTCATTAGAATAATCTGGGATTGGAAAATGTCGCTGCGCAAAATTGCCCGGCAAGGCAAAAAACTCAAAACGTAAAGTTCTGGGATGCTGCAGGGTGAAAGTGATGGGGCTGGAGAGGAAATACACAGCCGTGGTCAAACGAGAGCTGCCCGGGGAGCGTGGGTGGAGGTGGGGACGAGCCGCGCCGAAGTAACGCCGAGTAATTTAATAGACACGTCCTTAATAACGTCCCAGGAGAGGTGGGTTTAAATAGAGACGAGGTGCCTGCCAGGGCGGGTTATCCAGGCTAGCGGGACATGCTCAGCCCCGCGCCAGCACTGGGGACACTTTAGCAGCCTTGTCAGCGATGCCACCAGGCTCCTCACCCTTTCCGCGGCGATGTCCCCTTAGTGCAGCCCTTGCAAACACCCCTCTGGCACCCGGCGTGCCGGGAATAAAATAAATCGGGAAGGACTGAATGTTCTCTGAAGAGCTGAGCTAAATGGGGGAGCTCAGCAAGGCCTCATCAGCAAACGTTCCCCGCGCTGAACGAGGACTAAAGGGGTAAAAATTACACCCAGAAATCACACCCCTCTGAGCTGGAGCTCGGGCAGGAGTCCTGGTCCCGGGCACTGCACCGGCTCGCAGCCACTCTCCGCCCCGCACAGGTCCCCTGCCCTCGGCCTGCTTTGCCCCTTGGACAACTTGGCAAAGTCCAGAGCTAAACATTAGCTCAGGTCTTGGAGCAGTGGCCAGTGGCTGACGTGCCGCCCTCAGCCGTCCCCTGGCCAGGTCGAACCTTGTCCCTTTGGATTCAGCCTCCACCTATTTCTCTGCTTGATTTAAGGTGCTGCCTGGCACTCCCGCGGCCGCCTCTGGCCAAGCATCATTTATGCACCTTTTCCCCCAGTCTGTGCCTGGAAAGGCAGCATATCCCTGGTGGCACATCCCCGGTGTCTCCCACCAAAGTCCCTATCCTGGCACCGCTCCCCCTTTCTGTCCCACCAGCTTCAGCCATCCCAGGAATATCTGATTTCACATCCTGGTCTTGCAGTTTGAGTTTATTCATGTTGTTGCCCCAGCAAAGGCTGAAAATACAAGCATTTTGTTTATTTGGCTGCGCCCTGTTCCTGGTGGGGGTTCGTTGGGGTCGTCCTGCCTTTGCGGCACCTCCATTGCGAGCCTTTTCTTTTCAGAGCGTGGGAAAAGCCATCGGTGGCCCTGGGAGCGCGGCCGGGTCGGAGAGCATCCTTCCCACCCACAGCCATCCCCTGTGTTGGCTTGGAGGAGGACCAGAGCATCTTCCTCTGCAGCCAGACTTGTGAAATGGAGCTCAGAGGCTCATGGCAAACCTTGTGTAAATCACTGTCAGGTCTTGGAGGCTGAGTCAGACCCACGCGGGTCTGTTTGGAGTGGCACCTTGGAAGCCAGTGCCACAGCCAAGCCCACTGGGAAAATGGGGGGAAAAAAAAAAAAAAAGTCACCCCAAGCAGAGCAGCAGCCACGAGTCCCAGACCACCTCCCCTCCCTCACACTGGGGGTTATGCCTTGCTCAAACGCACCTCCCACCTACCAGAAGGTCCTTTTTTGGGAGGGAATAAACCCCACCAAAGGGCAGGGATGCTCCTCTCCAACAGCGCCTGTCCCTACGGGACCCCGCGGAGGGTCCCCACGTGCCCACCGGCTGCCGGCTCTGTTTGAACACCCGCCGGGCCGGGGGGGTGGAGCGTGATCGCTGCACGGTTAATTGGATTTGGCCGATGCGACAGAAGGGCCGGGGATTAGGGTGCAGGGGAGGAATTACTGGTGGGGGTGGGAGCTGCCCTCAGGGTCTTTTGTCCCCAAGGGGATTACTGGTGGGGGGTTGACAGACTGGGGTTCCGTGTTGGAACTGCCCAAATGGAGCGGCAGCTCCTGAAACCCACCCGATAGCTGCTGGCAAATGATGGCCTCGTCCTTTCCCGGTGATGTCGTGCAGTATTTAACAGCAGCCAGACATATCCTATGTGCAGCCTTTTTTTTGGGCCTGTTTAGCTGCTGGTGTTGACTGCAGGGTTGGATCCTGCCCCTCCTGGGATCGGGAGTCTCTAAAGAAAACGGGGACCCTGAGGCAAGGCAGAGTGGTGAGCAGCTCTCGGGAGGGGGCTGTGCTTTTTGCTTGTATTTCTTACTGACCCAGAGCAGCTCGGAGCTTCCCAGAGCGAGCAAACACCAAAAATGCCCTGTAAACGGGTTGTGGACGTGCTGGCTCTGGCCCCACACAGGGAGAGGGGTATCACGGGGGGCTCCTTCGACACCCCTGCCCCATTACGGGGTTCCCGCTCTGCCAGAGCAGCTGAAATGCCTCGTTTCCATGGAAATGAGGGGCAAATGAGCTCCTTGAATCTTCTGGGCATTGCGCATCGTGCTGCTGAGCTTGCAGGGAACCCATCAGGGCAACGAAACCCAGGGCGGGCATGCAGCCCCCCAGACTCAGGATTTGCCCAATGTGCTGCACATGAACACTTAATCAGTGTTAAAATAGCCAAAAAACCAAAGTGGCTGCTGCAGTTTTTTGGCTCATGGCATGGATAAGCCCCCAAAAAGCTGTGCCAAAGGGAGGGGGCTGCACATGGCCACAGGTTGGGCACCAGATGAAATAAACTTGCCTGAGCAAACACCTTGAGCTGTGGCATGGGGGGGCCCAAGAGCCCCCCATGGACCCTCTTGGGGTTTGCCGTGGAGTGGGGAGCTGATGCGCAGCCACCTGTCCTGGCACCCAGGGCACATCCCTCAGCGGGAGCGTGGCAGTGCCAGCACTTGGGATTTTGGGCACTTGGGGAGGGTACTGGCTCTGCGCCAAGAACTGATAAACCAGCCGGAGCACAGCCGCTCCTCTGGAAAATCACAATTCAGGAGAAACCGGTGGAACCGATGTAGTGTGGCGGCTGGAAGTCACCAAGTCACCTCCCTGCTCTGAGGCGTCCCCTGAAATGAAACATCAGGCAGGCAAATCCAAAGTGTTGTGGCAGCGACGGGGAATCCCGGGGGCAAATCCCAGGGACTCGACGGTGCCAGCTCAGACAGCGTCACCGGTCACCCCTTATCTCCGCAGGGCACTGCCGTCCGCTCCCACCGGGAAGATCATCCCGTATTTATTTTGGGAAGAGAGAACACGGCTCGTCCCTGCTGCCACCATCCCGCGCCCGGGGTGGCAAAGCTTCTGCCGGTAGGAGAAGTGGCAGCCACCTTGCTGGCCGTGCAAGACCCAGATTTGTCGGGGGGGGGGCTGGGGGAGCTGCTTGGGACAGCGTGAGCCGTGCAGGGCAAGTTGGAGCAGTCTGGGAACAGGTAATACCTGCTGCACCTCATGGCGGGGATTACGGGCGTTGCCGCCGGGGCGTGAATGCCACAAGAGCAGCGGCCGGACGGGTAAAACCCCACGGCTGAGCCCTCGCCTCGCTCTCAGCTGGCTTCAGCTATAAAAAAATGAGGACAAGCGGCAGAAGGGGTGAGGGGGAAGTGGAGGTGCCCTTTGTAACCCACCGCCGGTTTGCTCCGGGTGCTCGGCAAAGCGAACACCGTGGCATGGCATTGCCCTGCCGCTGGCACGGCCCAGGAGCGGCGGGCAGAGGGGACACACAGGTGCCGGCATGCTGAAGGGTGGCAGGAAAGCGTCAAGAAATCTCCTTTTACCCCCAGATCCCCAACTTGCAGCCGAACCCTGCCATCAGTAGGGTTTGGCAAAGCTAGGAGCGTGGTTCACCAGGGGCAAAACCGGGCGTTTCCATAGGGACCGGGCTGTGGTGTCACACGCTGACGTGCCCCGGGCATCAGCGTGGGGTCTGCTTTCGGCCTGACAAATGTCTTTTGTCAACAGGTTTTTGACTGTAGCGAAAAGCGGGAGAGCGGCAGGGATTTACGCTGCGGAAAGCAGCGCTCGGCGTCCACCGTGCAGGAGTTAATTGGGTTTCTTTATGCTAATTGCGAGGGGAAGTGAAGAATGCCCTTAATTGGAGGGCAAATCAGCCGTGCAGAACGGGCTCGATTTACCAACCCATGCACAAAAATCCTGGCTCTCACCCTTGCCATAGCAACGGGGAAATGCAGGGTGTTCTGCTCATCCAGCCAAAAAAACACCAGGGATGCCCTCCTCGGGGACATGCATTACCCTCACTGGTGATCGGGCCCTCCCCAGACATCCCTGCGGGGAAAATTAAGACTCAAAACAATATTTGCTCCCCCTCCTGGGGAGGCCTCGTTGCAAGGGATGGTTGGTTTTGCCTTGTGCTTAGGAGCCCTGGCAGGGTCTGATGGGACCTGTCTTGGCTGGAGGCATCTCGTGTAAGACCCAACACTGAGCCCTGGGAAGGATGCTTGGTCCGGGGGGGGACCCGGTTCACCCCAGTTTCTCCCACCCCTCTTCCCTCCGTGCCCTAAATCCAATTTGCAATCCATTACAGGCCACTACAACCACCAAAGTGATTTATTTTTCCATCTCTCGCAGCCTGTGGTTGACCAGCTTTGGACCAAGCCCATCGCTGGGCCAACGGTGAAAGTCAGAGTCGTATTTTGGATGGGGATGCACAGTGCAGTGAGAAACCCCCTTTTCTGGCCCTAAGCACCAAAAATAGTGGAATAAGAAATAATAATAAAGAATCCCTATTGTGAAGCAAACTTCTGCACAAATCAGTTGGTTTGGGGAAGGAAAGCACTTGCTGCCGGCCCCAGGAGTCCTCACCCACCGAGCCCATCTCTGGATGAGCCTTTTGAGGGATGAGCTTTTGAGGACCCCATGAGCCCATTGGCTTCAGAATGGGGAGTGAAATTTGGGGGCAGCGAGGGGATTTGGAGACACCCCAGGGTTTGCCTCCACAGCCGCTCTCAGGGGGAATTTAGATGTTTTCTCCTCTTCCACTTCCAAGCCTGAAACATCCCTGCTGGGACGGCTGGTTACACAGGTCAAAAAACCCGACATGAGTATGAAAATCATATTGAAAAGAGCTGAAACTTAATTAGGTCACAACCAACTTGTGATCTGGTGATGCAAATCACAGCCTGCCTTCGTGCACACACCCGGACTGGTGAAACCCTCGGCACCGTCAGCCTGTCCTTGCGCCGGAATCAGGGTTTGCTCCTGGGCTAAACATCTTTCCAGGCCCGATCGCAGCCTGCCCTGGGTTCGGGGTGTTTGCAGAGCTGCATCCTGCAGGCGCTGCCAGCACGGCCCAACCTTCTTGCTTTCGTTTTAGCTTTATGTTGTGTGTAAGACACGTTCAAGAGAGAAAAGAAGGGAAGATGCAGGGAGGGACATGGGTGACAGTGGGGGAAGGGGCATTCTGGTGCTTCTGCAGGCTTGAGGTGGGAAACAGGGGCTTGCTGACACCCCGTTAAATCAAAGCTCCGTAAGCAACCTCAGCTGAGAAAGGAAAATAACTAATTTACAGCGTTGTGCACTGAGGCTCAGTCTGGAAAATATGACAGCAGTTAATGAGGAAAGCACGCTGGTGGGACTTCCCTCCAAAGCTGAACAGCTGGGGAAAAAATCAGGAAAACTTGGTATCCCTCCGGTTTGCTGTGAGGTGAAACCCTCCTGCAGTTGTGTTTTGTGTTTTTGTGTTTTGGGGTGTGAGCCTGAAGCAAAAAATGTGGCCCCCCCGCCCCCGCCAGCCCAGAGCTGCTGGTCGGCACTGGGGTCAAAGTCAATCAGAGGGTCGGTGCCATCATTCCCACCAGAGCTTTCCCAAGGAGGGAAACGGCCACTGTCAGCCCCCCAAGTGCGGGATTTGGGTCAGTATTGACCCTCTTGTTAATCAACGTCCGCCGGCGTCGCGTGGGCGCCATTGATTGAGGAACGGTGCGATGGCGGGCGCCGATGTTTGCTCTCTGGCTTTGCAGCGCTGAGATGTGACCCCCCCCCCCCGCCTCCTTCCAATGGCTCCGTGCCAGCACTGGTCCACGCATCACAGCATCTTTCTTTTGGGGGAAAACCCAATGTTTTTACACAACGCGCTGTCCCACAGACTGTATGCATGGTGGGCGTAAAACCATGGGGAGAGCTCGCAGCTGCCCTCCCTGTGGGACCCCTTAGGGTTTCTCAGGGTGCTCCATATCTCTTGGAGCCTCCAGGATCAAACAACTCTCCACTTCCAACTTTGCAGGCGCTGGAAAACGAAAGAGAAACCTTCTCCCAACTCCTCCAGCGGCTTTTCCACCAGATACCTGTGATCCAGCCTCCTGCGACCCCGCTTCAGATGTGTCAGGTATTTGCAGACATACACGTGCTTTTAGGTCTTGGTTTGGGAGGAGAAAGCAGGGCTACAGTTATATTGCTTGGCAACAGACTTCCTTCCAAAAAAAAAAACCCCAAACCCAAGTGTTATATATAATTCAGTGGAAAGGCCTG
This sequence comes from Strix uralensis, assembly GCF_047716275.1. Classification (NCBI taxonomy): domain Eukaryota; kingdom Metazoa; phylum Chordata; class Aves; order Strigiformes; family Strigidae; genus Strix; species Strix uralensis. The sequence continues at coordinate 130,459,030 of NC_133975.1, forward strand.
CAGGCAACGCCCTGCAAAGGCTGTCGGGGCAGTCTGAGCTGTGAGAGCTTTGTGGAGGGGATATTTTGGGAAGATGGGGGCTGGTGCCAGGAAGACAGGGCTGCGGAGATGGGGAGGGAGGTTGCCTCCAAGGCTTCACACTTGTGTAAAGGAAGGGCAGAAGAGCCCAGATCCAGTCCTTGAGTCTCCCACAAACCAAGTAAGGATGGTGTGTGCCCAAAAAAATCACCCGACAGCACCAGGAGCCACGTCAGAGCCCTTTTTCCTTGCCGTGACCCCCCCCCAGCAGCCATCTAGCAGCATAAAAGGGCTTTAGCTTAAGCAAAAAAGGGGGTGCTGTGGCTTGAGTGTGAAGGTTTTGCCCTGGAGTAAAACAGCGGGTCCAAGCAGGCATCATGGCCTCAGGTTTGGGAAGTCTGTGCAGGATCAGGTCGGGCTCTGCGGTCCTGGCTCATGGACGTCCCTGTCTCCGGGGTTTGAGCAAGTACCAGCTTCCCTGCAGAAACCAACAGTGGGTCAACATCCCAAGAAGGTGATGCCTTTAGCTGGGGAGCCATCGAACACCAATTTAGATAAACCTTTGCTATTTATTTATATATATATATATACACCTTTGGAAATTATTTATGTATATATAAACCTTTGCAATTTAAGCTAGCAGCAGTCACTGGGTTTGTTTGCTTTCACTTAGAGCGTGCAAAGGCATTTGCACAGTTTTCATCTTCACGTGTTGTTGTCAGCGGAACATTAGGTTGGGAGATGTGAATATAAAAACCAGACAGATGCCCATGGGCAGGAGCGGGTACAGAAGGGGTCGTGTACCTCTTTAATGAAGCAACAAGCACCAGGACAAGAGGGAATGGCCGCAAGCTGCGCCAGGGCAGGGTCAGACTGGCTCTTAGGAAGTATTTCTTTGCAGAAGGGGTTGTTGGGCGTTGGAATGGGCTGCCCAGGGCAGGGGGGGAGTCCCCATCCCTGGAGGGGTTGAAGAGTCGAGTTGACCCAGCGCTGAGGGATCTGGTGGAGTTGGGAACGGTCAGTGTGAGGTTCATGGTTGGACTGGAGGATCTTCAAGGGCTTTTCCAACCAAGATGATTCTGGGATTCTGTGTTTCTGTGTGTGTATCGTCCCCCCCTCCACCCTGCCACCGCGTGTCCTGCCGCTGGCTTTCCCAGCCGCTCTCCCCCAATTCCATTTGTCGCCGCAGGGACAGGGTCGGGGATGCAGGGAGACCCTCTGACATTTTTTTTGGCAAAAGCAACGCCAGTGCTGCTGCACCAGGGTCCAGGGGCCGTCTCCAGCAGCGTGACGTTTCGTCGCCAGCAGTGTGGAGCAGGGGGCGGGTGAGCTCACCCCCAGGGTGCAGAATTAGATTTAGATCTAATTTAGATCTATGTTTAAAGGCATTTCGCATCCAGCACCGTGCCTGACCACGGCCCCACGCGCGGACTGCAGCCAAGTTGAGCGCGTTAGATGTTGGCTCTGCTACAGAAACATCATCCCGCTCTTTTTTTCCAAGAGCTCCAAGCTGACAAAGCAGCTGGCGCAGAAGGATGCTCAGGGAGCTCACACCACTGCACTGGATCACCCGGCCCTGGCAGCAGGGAAGGGCTGCTGATCCTCCCGCTCCTCCACCCTGGCTGGCATTTTCCAGCCACATTTTGGTGGGAAGGGGGCGGGCGGCACAGATCCCACCAAAACTGACCGAGAGGTTTTGGACCCGCTGGGGGATGCTGAGCCCCTGATTCGGTGCTTCTCCCGGAATATGGACCCGGAGCCTGCAAACAAACGTGCCACGTGCACCCCCCCATTCCAGCACGGGCAAGGTCTTTGCCAGGACAAGCAATGCCAGCACAGCTGTAGTCTGGATTTCCTTGTGTCTTTGGGCGGCAGCTTCATGTCTAGCATTAATTGCTTTCTTAATTACAATCGTCACTCTCCGCACCCTCCCGCGGTGTCTCGCAGGGAGCGCTGAATGACATGCTTGTTTGCGACGCTGGATCACCCGGGGTGGTTTTTTTTTTTTCAACCCCATTTATTTATTAGCCGGCATTACCTTCCAAGCCAACTGGATTTAATATTTTCGTTCCAGTTGGCAAAGATTTTATCGACTGTGGAGAGGCAGAAATCGCTGCTGCACACCCGTGACACAGGCGGAGACGCTGAGGTTGGGACGGAGCAGCCCATCGCCTGCCGGCTCGACGGCCCAAACCCAAAGGGAACCGGGGAAGCAGCAACTTGGGCATCATTTTTTTCCCTCCGTGCTGCTCGTGAAAGCCTCGCTGTTGGCACTTAACTTACTCCAGACACACACACTGTATATGCGCATACATTCCTTGGCCATGCGATCAGACCGGAAAAGATTGCATTCAGCCTAAGAACCGCAGTGGGAAGGAGGCCGGGGAAAAGCTGCGCATTAACCGACGCGAGAGCGCTGCAGCCTCCAGAAAAGCTGCAGTCAACGCTTTTTCTTTTTTTTTTTTTTAGGAGACGTGGTGCTAAAAGAGGAACTGCTGAGGGACGTGCGGTTGGAAAGGCCTAAATGGGTGTGGGGAGGAAGCTCTTTTTATTTTGGCAAAATCCTCCTCCCTCTTGCAAATGTCTCTGCAGACGGACTTTGCGCACCGCGAGGGCCTGCCTTTGCATCAGCAGCCCCTCCCGGGATCCCACTCCAAGAGCGCGATGCCACCCAGCCGGCTTCTCCCACAAACCTCGACTTTATTATTCACCCCTCCCACTGCTGACCATCGCGGCGCAAAGCACCGGCGCAGCTTCGGTGCCACCCAGCCGAAGGGTGGCCAAGAGCACCTCACCCAGCCGGGCCTCGCTGCCTCCCGGGGCCGGGTCAGCAGGGCAATGCCCCAACCATATCCCGTAACCGGAGCCAGGCACCGTCCCAGCACTCGAACCCCGCTGTGTTTTGGGGTAAAGTGGGGATTCTGGAGGGTTCTGGAGCAGCCTCGCGGGGAGAGTTTTGCTCTGCTCCCTCACGCATCGTGCTCCAGCTTCCACGCTCTGGTCTTACCAAAGAGCCCCCCACAAGCTCGGCCACCCCGCACCCCCCACATAGCCCCAAACCCCGACCACCGCAGCTTTTGGCAACACCAGAGTGGCCAAGCAACAAGTGTCGCTGCTCCAAGCGTTGGGTAGCATAATCTGATATTTGACTTTGAGCAACATGGACTAGTGGAAGGTGTCCCTGCCCATGGCAGGGCGGGGGTTGGAACTAGATGATCTTTAAGGTCCCTTCCAACCCAAACCATTGTATGATTCTAGGATTTTTCCTTTTCTAGCACACTCTAGCTGACATGTTAATCAAATAAAGTCTCCTCCTAAACTTTTCCACGAGAAGGTGATGAGGGGAGGAGCAAAGGAACCTGAGAATCTGGAGCTATGAAGTTAATTCTTGCCCCAAAGGCTGCTTCCAGTCAACCCAGCCGTGCATGAACGCGGTGAGCTCTGCACTTTGAGCAGCGTCGGAGCAGGATCAGATGCTCGGCGCAGGCGGGACCAGGAGCTGTGGCAGAAGCAGGGCTGAGCCCCCCACCTTCCCCCCCCGACCGGTGCAGGGCTTTTGGGCTAAAACAGCTTCACGGCAGAGCGGTAAACGCATCAGTCACTCGCTGGTGCTGCACCAGCATTTGCATAATTTCAATTATGTTTCCAAAAGGGGGAACAGGGCTTTGACAACAACAACTCTGCAGTACCTTGAAAAATCAAAGATGGAAAATGGTTGTCTCAGACCTGATGGCCTTGCCAATGCCTTCCGCTGGCATAAACTCAGCGGTGTCACTGCAGGATGGGGAAAGGTGCGGCCATCCAGATTTTGCCATAGAAACCAATGGAAATAAACACATTTGAGGAAGAAAGAGCCTCCCCCCAGGCACTGTTCTGCCTCTCTGCCTGGTACCTGTCACCCTCCCGACCCCACCACCCATCCCCTGCCTCCCCCAGAAGCATCCCAGCTACCACAGCTTCTGCCTTTCCCCATTTTCTCCTACACCTGGAGGCAAAAGAAAACCAGGGCCGACCGAGTTGGCTGTGCCCCCCTCCCACCTCCCCGTATCTGCCATCGGGGTGTTGAGACATCACTGCCTACGAGGAGGGTGCAACAGGATATTTATTCTTCATTAGTCACCTCACCCCTCCCTATCTGTCATCTGCAAGCGCCCCGGCTTGAACTGCAGGTTTGTAAGGAGGCTGGTTCGTACCCACGCATCTGCGGCGCGGCTGTCCCGAAGCCTTCCTTGGTGCCGCGGCGCACATTTTTGGCAACCAGGGGATGCTGGGGAGTTGGCAGATGTTAAACACAGCCACAGATCCGAAGTCTTAAATAGCACCTTCTTTTTTAAAGGCTGGGCGCTGGGAGGTGGGTTAGAGCTCAGGAGTAAGCCTGCTTGTGGTAAGCCTCCTCTCCAGACTACAGGACCCAGCAGCAAAATATTCCGGGTCTCGGCGTTAAGTCTGCGGTTCATTAGCGATCCAAGAGAGGAGGAAGCTGTGAGCTTCGGAGGAGACATGTCAATTCATAAACCCCTCAAGCGTTGGGAAGCTCCAGGTTTTTTTTCCGAAGGCCTGAAAGCAGCCCGGCCACTGAATAATGCATCAGGCTGCCAAGGAGTTGGCAAACACCGGGTGGAACGAGTTAATCCACAGATCCCGCCGGGATGCCAGCACTCCTTCAGCGTCAACGTGATTAACCAGTTTCGCTACTTGGAGCATTTCCGGGAGGACTGGGAGCCACAGGAGCTGGTGAAAGAGGGGAAGGAAAAGCTGTGGAGCCCCCACGGTACAGCAGGGCTGGGGGGACACCGGCATGGCAAGGAGGCAACCATGAGTAAAAGCAAGCGGAGCATTGGAGCAAGGGGTTTTCAGGCTGTGACCTGGAGGCCTTGGTCAAAGGAAACCCATGTGCAGCTTTAAACAAGGTGAAAAGCTGTACCTCGTCCTCGTGGGGAGATGCATCCCCCTTCGTAAATCGTTAATAAAAGTCCACGATGGAAACAAAAGCTGGGAAGCTTTGGCACTGTGTTTAATAGTGTGACTTCATATCACGGGGAAAATGTAGATCATTTCTTTATGAGGTATCAGCCAAACAGGTAAGGCAGGAGCTGAGATCCTGAGATTGCAGCTGCAAGGCTGCAGGCAGCATTACTTAAGGGAGAACGTGTCACCACCCGGGTCTGAAATATTCCCATCCCTCCCTAAAGAGGGCCAGAAAGCTGCAGCCAACGTGGCCAGGAGCAGGCCCGAGGCAGAAAGGCACCTTTGGAGCTGCAGGAGTCTGGCAGGAGCAGCCCAGCAGCATCACCGGGCAGCAGCGGCCCAGCCCGGCCGACCGTGACCCTGGCTCGCACACGCGACATCCTCAAGATGCTCGGAGGCCTCCAACTTCATTAATTAGTCCAAGGTTGTAAGATGAGCCAGAGCGAGATCCAGGGACAACTCGTTGGCCGTGATTCAACACCTTCCACAACGCAGCGCCGGACGCCAGCGACTTTCACATCGGCCCTTGCTGAGCTTGGCTCGTTTTCCAGCAAGCAGGTGCTGGGGAAGTTTGTCCTGAACCTTTGTATCGGGCAGCAAGAAGAAATCAAGCACAGCAGCGGCATCTGTCCTGCTGCTGCCCCTTGCCTCCCCCTTGAAATGCTTTTATTTTCAGTGTTGGCATGAAAACCAGTCCAGCGCAAGTCATCTCAGCTGGAACAGCCATTTAGATGGAAAACACAACTATCTATGCGATATATAGGATGTCATTTGAACGTTTAAACACGACGCAATTTAAACGCTCAGACAGACTTGTTTTGGAGGGAAAAGTCGAGCCAAATCACTGCTTTGCTTGCAAAAGCTTCCCGCGAGAGGCTGGGTTTGGTTACGGTTAGGACAGCAGATTGAAAGCCACAAGTACGTGATAGGAAAAGCTTCCCGGAGAGCTGGGTCAGTTCCAGACTAATCCAGCCCCTGTGGGGAAAGGGCGTTCTGGCAGATGTGAAGCTAATGGGATAACTGCACCAGCGCGCCTCGGTCCGCTGCTGGGCGGCAGCTGGAAGTTAACAGCCACGGGGTTAGTGCCTGCTCCACAACAGCCCCCTCTTTTCAAAAGGAAAATGTAGAAAGCTCCTCAGGGCAAAAATAGCAAAATATTAACAGCACGAGGAGTGCGCAATCCCACGTTCCACACTCGGAAAGTGCAAAGTCTCCTTTTGAGAAAGTATGCCAAGCAAACGTTACTTCCAAGTTAGAAGCTGTCAGCACCAGGCACCGGCATCGGTTCCATCTCGCAGCCTTACCCCAGTGCAGCAAACCCACATAACTCCTGCCCTCCTTCTAATGAGTTTATTCTTCGAATACCAGCTTCAAATAAACGCCAGCGGTATTTCGGGGCTGGTGGCGGCCCTGGATGCTTTTCCTCCACTCCTCTCCATCCCCAGCGGCGATGATGCAGGAGGGAGGCTGGCAGCCTGCCCTGTCCCCACCGTGTACCTTCCTCTGACGGGGACAAGCATGGCTGCAGCTCAGGCACGCGAGGAGCAATATTGTCTCCACAAATAGTCCCGAGTTAAGCCTGGGAAAAGGTTTCCCTTGCTGGCTGAGGTCTGCCAGCCAGCCCACCCCGTCTGTCCTACCCTCCTGGAAGCGCAGAGGCCGAGGGCTGCGTTGAGTTGTCTCAAGGTCTTTCGCTTAGCCCCCCCGCCCCCAAAATGGGAATTAAGAGCGCACCCCCAGTAACGCAGCCAAACTGTCGGCAGGCGACGCAGCGTTTTGCTGCAGCTTTCCACAAGTTTTTATCTCCTGCAGCGATGAGAGAGAAAACCTCCCCTCCTGCTCCATCAGAAACTTCTGGATGAAGCCGGCGCCTGGCCCAGGCAGCATTACCCCCATTATATTTCAAACAAGGAATCCATTCTAAGCACAGACACAGAAACAAGTTCAGGAGTTCAGGCTGTTATCTACACCTCGGCTTCCTCCTCTTCTCTTTCTAAGCACTGAGTGAGTTTTCACCAAGTCTGAAGGGCAGTTGGGGCACAAGGGGTACCTACACCAAGCCAGGAGCTGCTGGTGGTTTACCCTCAAGGTTCCACTCATCTGAGTACTCCTAAGGGAAAATAAAGTGTTTCAAGTGTTCCCAACTTTCAAGCGTTATCAACTTCCATCTCTCATAAAACAGACACCCATTAAATCCTGCTTAAGTACATTTTCTAACTAATGCTGTCCTAAAAGATACAACTAAAGAAACCAGTAACAGAGGAGGGAAGTGCATCCTCTGGAAGGCAAAACATTTCTCTTGAGGCGAAGCAAGGGCCTGAGCCTGTTAAACCGCTGCGAGACTCTGAGGCTGAAGAACTCAGCAGATGAGTCACATCTTTTTTTTTTTTTTTCCTCCCCCCCTCCTCTCTTTTTTAAGGAGGCCAGAGATACCTGTTTTTAAGCAAGAGAAGAGCAACTTCCTGGACAATACGGCGCGTACCCAGTTTATCACCTATAAAAGTCGCCTTTCACACAAGCTCCCGGCGCTTGGCGGGGACGCGCCCCTCGCTGCCGAGCACCACGGGGCTCTGACTCACCCGCTTCACCCCTTCAGAACTTACAGCAGGACTAAAATTACAGCGCTCCAAATTTTGAAAGCGAGAGGGATTGTGGTGCTCAAGTCATCCGCCTCAGCCTCAAGTCCTGAAAGCGTCTGCTCAGACATAATTCTGAAACACAGACTTGAGCAGCGTCAGTGCCGGACTCGCTCTTTGGACGTCAGAAGGGGAACGAAGTTACTAAGTGGAGACGCCACCAACAGCCCCTGAAAGCTGACGCTTCCCCCAAGGTGAGGGGAAATCTTTTTTTTTTTTTTTTAATTTTCCAAAAAGCATCAAAGCCAAGGTGATTTCAGATTCCACACAGCGAACCCTTTCAGACTGGACAGATATTAGAAACAAATCCAAGATAAAAAGCGCAACCGGGGGGTTAAGCGAGAAGTCTGAGTCACGGTGCCCACACCGAGGCTGCTTCCACGCTCCAGAGCAAGTTCCACTTCCACGTGCTCCAGAGCGAGTTCTCTGCTCCCAGCGGTCGCTCCTCCCGTTCCCAGCGACCAGGAAAATAACGCTCAGGTCCATCAGCGAAGCCACCAGCTACCACAGATCTTGCAGCCGGCTTTTTTGACGATGCGACTAATTTTTTTAAACAGAGATGCGTTCCTTTGGGAGGACTGTCATATTAGCAGGGTTAATTTCCAATTAGGGATGGGAGGCACATTTTTTCCGAACCCTGTCTGTGAGGACCACAGCCCTGTGACTGGGGGGGAAAAAAAAAACAAGCCCTGCTGAAGTGAGTCACGGGAAGGGTGCTCTTGGGAGTCACACTAACTGCTGCTGTAACAAAGGTCCGATTTAAAACGATAAGTGCTGACATTTTGAAAAATGACTACTACAGTGAAAGAGACATGAGTTTACTCTTCCAGAGCCTTGTCTCCAAACTCCAAGTAGTTTAATTAAGTCAGAGTAAGTTCATTTACGCAGCCACACCCTTAACTGACATTCAGGTAGACAGAGTCTAGCCTAAACACCCTGGAAGGGAAAAGCTTTGCGGAGGAACGCCACCACGGTGGGCTCACCGCCCCTGCACCCAGGTACTCCCACCTGTCTGAAAAACATTTCCCAGCGATTCCTGAAAGCTTTGCGACAAGGAGCAGCCGACGCCCGGCCCTCCCACCTGCGGTGGGGCTGGGAGCTCCCTCCAAACCTCCGCCGTCCCCTGGGCCACGCAGCCCCTGCCCCAGCAGCCCAGTTGGGGCCGGGACCCCGGGGGTGGTTGCCGTAAGGTCGCTGCCTGTCCTCGGGCCCACCGGCCGGCAGCTGCCGCAGTAACCGTAGCCTGCTGCGCGCGCCCCGGCCTGCTGCTGGGGGCCCGGCCCCCCCATGCATTCCCCGCTGCACCTGCCCAAGGCCTTTCATCGCCTCACTCGTGTCCTATTCAGGCACCAAAGACGTCCCAGCTCCGCATCTGTCACGCCACAAGCACCCCTATTCACTCCTCGGCCCTTTTGTCCATCGCTGCCTTTTCTACACTGGTCTAATATCTTCCCTTTCCGAGCAAGGGATTTCCTCCCCGAATCGTGGCCCCGTCCCGCTCAGCGACGGTCCCTCCGTGCCCTCTCACGGAGCTGGGCGCCTTCCCCAGTTAGGTGGGGCGGGCACTGAGGCTCTATAAATTTGACACTAAAGTTTGCTCAAGATCGTTAACTGCAAGGGGGAGTATTAAAGGAATATCATCCTTTCCACTTATAAAAATAGTCACTAATCTAAGTCTCAAAGGAATTACAGACAGGCTTTCAAAACTGGGAGATACAGAACAGAGGCCTCTTTATGTCGGCAGAATGCTCTACTCCAGCACCATGTTGCCCCTTTCTGTTTCTCTCATAATTAAATATAAGTAACATACCAGGAGAGCTCCGCTGTATAATTGCTTTATTTTCTGCTTATTAGTTCTTTACCAACACTACAGCCATATTGAGAACACAAAATTCCTGTTTACTTTAGTCAGGGAGATCACAGTCTACAAACTCATTCACTTATCAGACACGATTAACGCCATTCAAAACTTACTCCATAAATTCACATGAACACAAATTGATGCACTTAAACTCCAGATTAGTTTTTAAATCATAGGATTTCTTACAGATTGCCACTTTATCCTACAGGCTCTGTTTACTGCCTGATAGCCACTAGTTCGTGGTGAGGTTCAGCTACAACCTATAAAGGACATGTGGAAAGTGAAACCTTTGTATTTTGTTCAGTAGCAATGGCCATTTATTTTTGACGTCTCTGCCACATGTTTCAGTAACTTTTTCTCCCCCGCCCCGAAAAAAGACATTAAAAAAATTCAGAAGCATAACCAGTTTCCTTTCACCTACAAAAACAGAATAACAAAGTTACTAAGGAAATACAAAACTGTGAATTCAACTTAATGCAAAGTCTAGCAAAGAAGTCTGCCCCAGCACTTGAAAACATAGTAAATCAACTTAGACGAAAAATGAAGTTATTGAAGTTTTCATGTTGACTGAGAATAGATTTAAGAAAGTTCAAGAACCATTAATAGAGCTTCAAGTTTTCCAGTTTAGGCATTTACTTTGTGCTTGGCTATTTTATTTATGCTCCAGAAGAAAACAGTAACCATATTCTTGTATTTTTAGTCTTGATATACCACCACACTATTTGTTAAGTTACATCAACAGGAAAAAAAAAAAAAAAAAAAAGGCAGCTAGAAAATAGAGCAATGATATTCCAATGGCAAAAAGCCTTGAGTGGAAAAAAAAAATAAATCTCACCTCCTCTTCTTTAGAGCCGAGATTTAAGAGTTATTCTACATTAAGCTTTTGTAGACTCTCTTTAAGTTACAAAGGCTTATAGTCCATCAGTGCTCTATCTTCTAGCACCAAGAACCCATTCAGTCCCATTTGCAACCCACATCAAGATAAGTCTTTTGGAACCATATTCTGAAGGAACTTTTAAGTGGTCCAAAGCATTCAATTTCCAAAGTGAATTCAGTATTTTTATCTTCCCATACATCTTTGGTAAGAGCTCCATATACAATGTACTTAGCATGCAGAGTCAACACTGCAGAAATGTAGTGTAATGCCCCCAATTTCATGTAAAACTCATATCCTTGGAAAAAAAAAAAGAGCCAAAAAAAAGCCATTTTCTTCTGGTTTTGTAGCATACATTCCTAGAATTCCCCAATCGAGTTCGACTCCTTGAGGAAATCTGAAGTTAATCCTTAAGGCTGAATAAGAACCAGCTGCTTTAAGATTTTTTTGCACCCAGCATTAATACTTGATCCAGTTTTTTACTAATACTTGTTCTGGGTGGTTTTTTTTTTTTTTTTGCCAGTCGCATCTGCAAACTGTGCTCTGGCAAATGAGCTGCTTGCCCTTTAAGAACTAATTATGGAAGTTTACATTCATAGTCGTATATTCTCTCTCTCCTCCCCGCTCTCATTAGTAGTTACTCAATGGGCTTCAGACATCCAACATAGTTCCCTTCCTACAGGACTACAGCAACAACCGGCTACCGAGACAGATGGCGAAGGCTGCAACTACCTGCACGAGTTCAGTCAAGTCTTGGAAAAACTAAACCATTAAGCAATTGCCTCAAAATGGCTATTACTCAGATGTCAGAATCACCGAGCTCAATTAAAGCTTAGCACAGAACTCGCCCCTTCGGAAGTCTACAAAAATGTAAAAGAAAAAAAAAAAATAGAAATTTCTTTCTCTACTACACGCGTGCCAGAAGGATCCGAAATCCTTTTAAGATTTAGGTGTCTTCAACTGTCTTGAGACGAAAGCAATTTGTCTCGATCGCAAGACAGGCGAGTCAGCGCTAGATTTTTGCCTGAAGATCTGCGATTTAAACTAAAACCTGTCGCGATGCTTACACGTTATTGCTGCATTTTCTGGAAGGAACCTATCTTGCATTGAATCGGAGACTGACACGAGTTGTAAAAACTGCAGCTAAACATCCTTTAAGTTTGCAATGCGAGACGAAAACTGAACAGTATCTACCCTGGAACTATTACATCATTCATCTCTTATTTGCTATATGGTTGCTATGTAGTATGGGGAACTTATTTGCATCCCTTCTCATGCATGATGTATGGTTCAGAACTTCACAGCTGACATTTCAAAGCAGTTCTTACATTACCTAGTTAACATTACGCCTGATATGCACTTTGAACATGTTACAATGGAATTCTCACTATCTGCCACTGTAGGCAAGAATTCGTTTCATTATTAGTCTGAGATATGAAGACAGACTGAGAGTCACTATTTAGTTACAGATTAACAGAACTTTAAAAAAAGTCCTTAATATAAAAAGACAGACTGCAGTTTGATTTTAAGCAATAATTTTCAGTTTACTAGATGAAGTAGACCTATCAACATATTCTGCATGAATGCAAAAAAGTAGCAATCTACAGCAAGTGATAGAAGAAAAAAAAAAAAAAGTATAATCAAAAAAGTAGAACCAGAAAGCATACACTGAAAATGGTTCCCCTCCCCCAACCATCCCCCAAAATAATCAAACCATCTTAAGGGCTATCAAGAGGAAAAAAAAAAAAAGTTACTTAGCAAGTCTACAATGTGTCTTTCCCCTGTTTGCTGGAAGTCTGCCATAGCATCTAGTGCTTGTGTTCGTGTCACATTCGGAGATTAGAGCATCCTAACGCCAAGCAAGAAGAGTTAAAACAGGAATCCAGTCAAGTGTGCAGAAGGAAAGGGTGGTAACTGGAGAAAGGTGATCATAATCCTACGGATGCTTTTGTTTTACTTTTCAGTAGAGAATCATTCTTCCGGAAAGCCATGTGGGTAATTTTTTTTTTCGTTAATTCTTTGTAGACTAAATAGTTATTCTCTCATTAGGATTTATAATTGGATGTTAACCATGTCAGCCCTTCATAGAGTCCATCCCCTGTAGTAGCACAGGAGGGCTGCACGTACCAATTCCTATCCCTGATTCGGGTCAGGCCCAGTTTCTCCTGGATTTCATGGGGTTTCATGGCATCAGGCAGGTCCTGCTTGTTGGCGAAGATGAGGATGATGGCGTCCCGCATCTCCCTGTCGTTGATAATGCGGTGGAGCTCCTGGCGGGCCTCGTCGATGCGGTCGCGATCGGCGCAGTCCACCACAAAGATCAACCCTTGCGTGCCCGTGTAGTAGTGCCTCCAGAGGGGACGGATCTTGTCCTGGCCCCCGACATCCCACACGTTGAACTTGACGTTTTTGTAAGTAACCGTCTCCACGTTGAAGCCCACGGTGGGGATGGTGGTGACGGACTGGCCCAGCTTCAGTTTGTACAGGATGGTGGTTTTACCGGCTGCGTCCAGACCCAGCATCAGGATCCGCATCTCCTTGTTGCCGAAGATCTTGGACAGCACCTTGCCCATCTCGGCGGCATCCAAGGGGCCCGGCGCCTCCGGGGTGGGGTAAGGGGGGGAAGCAGAGGGCGAGCGCCGACCCACCCGAGCAGCCCGCGCTGAGCGGGGCCGGCCCGGCCGGGGCTTGGGGCGGGGGGGGGGGGTAAGGGGAGGGGGGGGGTGTCAGGGCAAGGGCAGGCGGGGCTCAGCGCCGGCCGCGCATGGGGCGGCGGCGGCGGAAGAAGAAGCAGCAGCGGGGCGGGGAGGGGGGGTGTGCGGGGAGGCCGTGCGGCCCGGGCGCCGCGGGAAGAGGGGCCGCGCTCCGCTCCGCTCCTCCACCGGGCCTGAGGCGGCGGCTCCGCCCGGCTCCTGGCTCCCGCCCCGGCGCCTCAGCTCATGGATGCCGGCTCAGGGGCGGCGGCTCCGCGTCCTGCCTGCAAAGGGACGGAGAGAGCGTGAGACGGGGACGGCGCGGCGTGGCGGGGAAGGGAGAGGAGCCGCCGGCAAGTTACCTCACGGCCGCCCGCAGGCTCGGGGCCGGCTCCGCTCCGCGCCGCTCCCTCAGCCAGCACCGCCGGAAAAGGCGCCGCGCGAGCCCGCCTCACTTCCCCTCCGCCGCCACCGCGCATGCGCGCAGCGCCCCCGCCCCGCCCGCCCCGCCCGCGCCACGGCGCCCCCCGCCGCCGCCGCCGCCCGCGCATGCGCCGCCGCCGCCACGGCCCGCGGGGAGGGCGGGGCAGGGCGCGCGCAGCACCGCCCCCCCGCCCCCTTCTTCCGCCCCAGGGCGGCGCGCGCCATCCCGCTTCCCGCGCGGCTTCGGGGCGGGGAGTGCGCCTGCGCGGAAGCGGCGGCCGGAGCCCCGCCCCTTCCCGCGCGCGGGAAGGAGCACGCGCAGATGGCGCGGCCCGGAACGGAAGGGCGGGGGGCGGGAGCCCGCGGGCTGCACTGCGCGTGCGGGCGGCGGGGAGGGGCGGGGCCGCGGTGGGGAGAGGCGCCACGCGATCACACGTCAGCGGGGGCGCGCGCCGGGCGCCAGGGGCGCGTCTTAAAGGGCCAGGCAGCGCCTCGGGGGCGCTTGGGCCGCCGCCCGTGCGACGGCGCCGCCGGCCCTGGCCCCTCGGGTGGGCCACTGGTGTCCGTGGGTCCTTAGGGAGGAGAACGCTGACGGGGCCGGGGGGGCTGTGGGGGCATCCTGAGCTCTGGGGGTTTACACCGCAGTGCTTTGGGGTGTGGAAGCGCGTGGGTAGCTCTGAGCGGTTCTGCCACCGTCCCTGTGACCTGCTGGGGTGGGCCCTCAACAGAGCCCTCCGTAAAGAGCCCTGTGTAAAACTAAAACCCTATTTTAAGATGCTGGGTTGGGTTTTTTTAACACTGAGGGTGGTGAAATGCTGGCACAGGTTGCCCAGGGAGGTGGTTGATGCCCCCTCCCTGGAAACACTCAGGGTCAGGTTGGACAGGGCTTTGAGCAACCCGATTTATTTTAAAATGTCCCTCTTCATTGCAGGGGGGTTGGACTAGATGGCCTTTAAAGGTCCCTTCCAACCCGAAACATTCTGTGATGCGTAGTGTCACCGGGTTTATGGCTTTTTGCCTCACGTCAGAATCACAGAATCAGTTGGAAAAGCCCTTGAAGCTCCTCCAGTCCAACCATGAACCTCACCCTGACCGTTCCCAACTCCACCAGATCCCTCAGCGCTGGGTCAACCCGACTCTTCAACCCCTCCAGGGATGGGGACTCCCCCCCTGCCCTGGGCAGCCCATTCCAACGCCCAACAACCCCTTCTGCAAAGAAATCCTTCCTAAGAGCCAGTCTGACCCTGCCCTGGCGCAGCTTGAGGCCATTCCCTCTTGTGCTGTCGCTTGTTCCTTGGCTCAAGAGACTCATCCCCCCTCTCTGCACCCTCCTTTCAGGGAGTTGTAGAGGGCCATGAGGTCTCCCCTCAGCCTCCTCTTCTCCAGACTAAACCCCCCCAGTTCCCTCAGCCGCTCCCCATCAGACCTGTGCTCCAGACCCTGCACCAGCTCCGTTGCCCTTCTCTGGACACGCTCGAGTCATTCAATGGCCTTTTTGGAGTGAGGGGCCCAAAACTGAACCCAGGAATCGAGGTGCGGCCTCACCAGTGCCGAGTCCAGGGGTAAGATCCCTTCCTTGTCCCTGCTGGCCACGCTATCGCTGATACATTTCGCTCCCTAAAATTCAGATTGGTGAAATTCAAGCTGTGACCAACCCCTTGGGAAATGCAGTGCTCATGTATCTGGCCACAGTCCTCACCTGCCTTCCCCGGGAGCAGTGCCCTGGCACGCCCTGCGTGACACAGAGCAGCACCCTCTGCACATACATGACAGACACGCGTTTGGCTGGTTTCACAGGCACGACATGTCGCAGTCCCGCGCTCCCGGTGACGCGCCAGCGAGGCCGGTACACATAAGCAGGACGAGGCTGGTCCTCCAGGCCTGGCCTGCCCGCCCAATTCCTGTGGGCAGAGCCTGTGGGGAGGAGGGCAAGAGGAAAACAAGCCTGTGTTGGTAGTTGCTTCTGAGCTGATGGAGCGGACGTGGGAAGCGGCATCCGGGACACGAAACCAGCAAAATGTGCTGTGGTCACTTTGGGGTTGGCCTTCGGGGGGGCCCGGTGATGTGGTCACCTTCTGGACTGCACGGCTCTCAGAGACCACAGGCGTGCTTTCACTTGGGATTGGGTGTGTAAGCCTGACTTCACTTCTATCCCTTCAAAAATACCAAATTTTGAGTTAATTTTTATGGCGGCCATTTTTGCGCTTATGTGGCACATGCAAAGCAATCCCCCTTGGAACGGCAAAACGGAAATTATTTGGTGTCTTTAAAGTCTAGAAGAATGGTAGATTTCCTAGACTACAGAAGTATTAAGTGGATGACAAGAAGAGTTTCCAAGGAAGCATTGCTCTTTCATGCAGCGAGCAAAGAGGGAGGATGCCAAGGAAAACATACCATCCGTGGCCTCTCCTAATGACCGTGTGCGGGCTGCGCCGGGGTGCAGGCTGCTGACACCAGGGCTCACGAGCGTCCCTGCATGCATCAGGCTCTGCCAGAGTTCATACTCTCATGTTTAAAGCAGCAGATAATACTGCTAAGTACTGTACTGGCGTGGGATTTACAGCAAGCTGTGGTGATCCCACTGGATACAGCCAGTTCAGTCTCCTCTCACTGGCATGGGAAATTTATCTAAATAGAGTTTACTGCAGAGCAGGGCTAAAATTAACATCAGGATGTGGATGTTAGTGGGTTTCGACTTGGCTCTGTTCTGTGTGACCATTTCCATGCTGGTGAACACGAGCGGCAGTTTATTAAATTAGGCAGCAGTAGTACAAGACCATGGGTCTTGACCATAATAGTTGGGAAAGGAGATGTCAGGAGCTTTAAAGTACTCCCTTTGTCCCTGTGCAGGCATCGATTCCTCCACCCGCTGGCCTCAGAGCAGCATTTTCTGGTTAAAGGAAATGACTGTCTTTTTAGCGTTTTTGTTCTGACTGTGTAAAGCATTAAGGCGGGGGGAGTGTGCCTGTATGTGAGGTTTTTTCTGCTTTTCTTTTTAATAGCCAAGAGTTTGGTGCTTTCTCCTGGGATGCACCAGTGGAGCAGACTGGGTCTCAAGCATTAACTATGTCAGCGCCCAGCAGCCAGCACAGCCAGTGAAGCGCCAGCTGGCGTCTGGGACACTGGTCTGTGGGGGCTGTGGGAGGGGATGGCTGTGCTGCGGCGCTGTGCCGCCCGCCGGTGGGTCCCACAAACCAAAACGAGTAACCGCAGAGCGGGGAAGTGCCTTTTCCATCATCTTCTCCCTCTGCTTTGGACCTAGACATACTGTTCCTTGGGTCTCTCCTCTTGAATTACGGCTTTTTTAGGTTTGTCGGTGACCGCATTGTCCCTCATCCTCGGGGACTGTCTGCGGATGGGGCTTGGCCAGCTTTGGCTTTGCCCATTTCACCTGGCAAACAGCTGGAGGCTTTTCTATTTTTCCTGAACTCCTCCTCTCCTTTCCCTGCTGCTAAACTGGAAGCGATAGGACCCGTGAAATACTCGCACGTGTGCCGAGGCGGGGAGTTGCTTTCAGGGCGACGGCAGCTGCTCTTGCACTAGAGCCGTTGAGGAGCACGGGGCCTTCCGTTGACTCCACGCCGTTGCTCCACGCAACGGGGCCTTCCGCTGACTAAGCGGCAGTGCCACTTCCTGAGCTGCTCCTCTCCCCGCAGGGTTCCTGCGTGCCCGTGCTTGGTATCGGCAACCCAGAGTGTGCTCCAAGCTGTATTATCCCTTTGCCAGCGTGGGCCTGCTCCTTCTCTGGTGCGTGTCCTGCCCTGCATGGGCCGAGATGAGCCATGCTGCTCCAGGCTACGGTCGGCAGCTTCTTCTCAACTGCCTTTGCCCCATGGGTCCCTGAGCCTTTAGCAGCTGCATGTCCTGTCCCTTGGCAGCCGGAGCAGGAACAAGCTGAGCACCCCACTAGCTCCCTGAGCTCTCCCGCCACTGCCTCTGCTGCTGATCAGCCTTTTTCACCTTGAACCACGGTGCTGTATTCTTCAGCTGCCGCTGTGTGACCTGCCAAAAGCATCCAAAGCTCATCTTGCCATCATCCAAGTCTAAAAACCTGGCAAAGAGAAGTGATACGCTGCACTACTTCACACAGGAAATCCAAAACTTAATTGAGGATGTGGGGATGTGACTACATGCTGTAGAAATTAGATCCACTCAGGCAGATGCTTTTTTCACGTGTGCTGGGCTTTATTTGTGAGGATCCTCCCTGCCCTTCAGGAAAACTTTCTGTCCATATGGTCCGTGCACCAGAGGAAGATTTTATATGGATTGGCCTGTGTTTTTAAAGTAATTATTACCGTGCTTTAGGATGATATATAGCAAAAAGACATTTGAGAACTCAGCAGTTTCAGTAGTTAAGATCTCAAATTAGTCACTAATAAACTCTGTGCAGGTCAATCCTTGTAGCTCACATATACCAATGCTGCAGGGAATGGTGAGAAGCTGGTGAGAGAGCACCACCTACTTTTGAAACATTTTTATGTAGAGTCATACTAGTTTCCGTAAACGAACAGATTGGGCGATAAATAGGAAGCAGAATGTAAATGGCATAATTTAGTAAAGCAAATAAAGGCTTCCTTGTCTGAGGAACCCCACTGCTGTGTCCCCGCAGTTACTGCATCTTACCTTGGAGAGCCAGGAGATAACATAGCTTGTGTTACGAGCCTTTAAAATGTGAATTTGTCCCAGAGCGAGGTGTTTGGAAAGACAGGTTCTTATTTTTAAGGTAGTGACTTAAGTACTGCGGGATGGAAAGGTGTCATCAAAGATGGAGTGTGATGGTCTGACTCTTAATCTCAGTGCTCAGCCTGCAGAAAGTTGATACAAATTTACACCCTGTAACCACCCCTCGGGGAAAGAAGTATAGGTTAGGCACTAAATATGCTCGATATAGTGTAGGTTCTTATGTTGCTGGTTGATTTTCAAGGTCAAATACCCAACAAAAGCATTTACAATACCTGAACATGTTCTAGATTACGTGAAAAACATGACCTCTTAGAAGGGGTTCAGTTTCACATACCTGCTTAAGAATTAAAAACCTTCTTGGGTCTTTGGCAACACCCAGCGAGTTACTGGGTAGCCTGCAGAAGTTAAATATTTTAAAAGTAAGCACTGGCTGACAATATGTCACTGGATGGAGTGCCTGTTGCATGCCAGTATGGATTTACAGCCCAGAGAGTAAAAAGCAATTATGGTTATAAAGTGATTATGGGTTAAAGCCTGGGAAAAAAGGCAGCAAATATCTGTAGGACCTTTTGATAACTCATCTGGGCCTGGCCGCAGGGCTGTCTCTTCCGTATCTTTTCTTTCTCCATAAGGAATTTACAGGCGGTGCAGGTACCAAGGTTTTCATCTGTTGTTTGTCACGGTTTTGTAAGGCTGTATTTGTATGTTCTGTCCTCCACCAGTGATCCAAGTGCTGTCACAATAAAGCAGTGAATGAAAATTATATACCTTCAACTTTACGTAACAGCAAACCTCAAAGAAATGGATTGATACGCCCCTTTGTTTTTATCTCTTTGAACATAACTACCTTCCCAATCAGTTTGGATTATTGGAGCAAACCTATTTTAATATGATGTAGTGCATCTTGGTTACTTTTCTGTCTTTTGGCAGAGGGAGATGGGAACAGACTCTGTTGCACTGACCCTTCAAAGACCTTTGTGGCTTTCCATGGAAGGAAAGGGGAATATAATAATGCTTTGGGTTTAGTATCTATGTTAGATAAATTCTTGTGTTGTGAAAACAAATTATATCCTTGATATTACAGTTGCATTCCACCAGTAGATTTCTTATCGAGGTATCTGCTACGATGGGCCAAGTGTCCTCTGTTGGGGTGAGTCAGGTTAGAGAAGCACTTTCCAGGAGCGATGGGCTGTGGTCACTCCTGCCTGAAGGCAGGGAGTGGCGGAGATGGTCCCCCATGGGCGTCTCTGCCTTATTTCCTGAGATTCTGCCATGTCTGTGTCTGTGCAACCGCAGCTGGGCTGGGCCAGGAAACTAAAACCTGCAGTCTGCGGTGCTGTGCGCTTTCCTGGCAGCGCGGCCTTAAACAGATCCTCGGGCGGTTAACGTGACAGCGTGAGGGAAGGAGTAGAGGTGGGAAGGGGGTGTTGTGTTCTGATTGCAGCAGGTTTCTGTTAGCCCGCGTGTCTGCTGAAATGGTGTAGTGAGGACCCTGAAGAATCGCTAGAAATCCCACATTTCTCCTTGGGACAAAGCCCTCTCCTGATCTCCCTGGTATCCCTCTGGTGTCCCGTGGAAGCGGGGAAGAGCTTTTCCAAAGTGGCCTCCCAGCAGGAAAAACAGTTTGGCCTCCAGGCTGTTTGGGTTTGTTTTATATCTTAAGTACATTGAAATGTACTTGCAGTTTCTGTCGGCAAACAAGGCGGCTTCTCCTTTCACAGGTTATTTTCAGGAGCAGACAAGAGGAAATGTAGGTGGGGGATACTGCCTGATCAAATTTCTATAGGCCAAAATCCTGAATCACCACGACAATATCAGCCTGAAAAATCATGAAGCCTTAACAAGAGTAAAAATAATTTGTGAGGCTTTTCCTCCCCTCTCTGATTTTTGCATTTTCACAGCCCATATTTACCAGCAGCAGAGCAGGAGATACACCAATGACCTTCAGGACTCAGCTGGATGTAGTGCTTGACCCCATGGAGACCTGCACCCCGAGATTTTTGGCCCCCAAGCTGTTGCTGATGCCCAGATGTTCTGAGCCACCCTGGTGTCTTGCTGAGCAACCCAGTGATAAAGGGGTGCCTGAGAAGCTCAGGGTGGTGGTACTTTGCAGTCAGCGCTGCGGGCCAGAAATCTGCTGTATTTTGCATCCACGCTCTAATAAAGAGGGGTTTTTGCAGGCAGTTTCCAAGGGCTTTTTCCCAAAAAAAATCCGGTTCTTTGGGAGGCTGGGGCCCAGCTCACCTGTAATGCTTCACACAAAGCCATGGCTCCTGGAGTGGCTGCTCCTGCTGAATGAGACACAGCAACTGGCTGTCAGATGAGCACCCTGGAGCAGAGCTCCCCCTGAGCTCTGAGCTGAGCAACTGAGGTTTCCTCAGCTCTGAGCAGCCTCATTTTTTATTTCAGGTGTTGCTTTGGTGGTCAGGAGCCACACCGGGGCACACCTTGGTGCTAGTGGGCCAGCACCACTGTCAGGACTCTGTATCTGCGTCCTGGCTGTGCCTTGTCCCTCCTGTCTGCCAAGCTTGTTCCTATCAGATTTTCTCAGGCAAAACAGGTAGTTTCGTGCTCCTATCTTGATTCGCTCCTGTTACGTTTTTTCACGTGATGAAAAATCTGTGTATTTGTGGCAGGAGGGAAAAAAAAGTCCCCGTGTCACTGGTAAGAGGAGAGGATAGGAGGGGAATGCCTGGCCCTGTGTTATTTCTGTGTAGACAGCTTGCCTTCCTCCCTTGTTTGTGGATGTCAAGCCTACATCTCATCATGTCCATGACCCCTGAGTCATTATCCTAATGCCTTTAACCAAAACTCCAGCTGTCCTTGACAGCTCTTCCTTAAGTAGGTAATAGGAGCCCAGAACAAGATGTCTCTCTCTCCCATGCAGCCCTGATGCCCTTAAGGACTTCAGGCTTGTGCAGCACTGGGAGAAGATCTTGTTTGTCTTTTTGAGATGGGATTGGCTTGTATGTACTTTAGTCCTGGACTTTGCTCCACTAACTTGGGTCTGGCAGTCTGGAAGAAATGTTTAGATACCTCCTGAGGGGCTGCTGGTGGGTCTGGCCTTGGGCAGGAGGTGTGCCTGTGTCTTGAGGAGGACCTATGTCCATGTCTGGGATGGAGCCACGTCCATGCTTGGGCAGGAGGTACAGCCATGCCTTGACCTCTGCACGCAAAGAAATGCAACACAGAGACCCCATCCTTTGGTGTCTTTAGCCCGTTGATCAGGGCTCAGCTGGCTGCAGGCTGGCTCTGTGCACAGCATCAGCGACAGCCTTGGTGGGGAGAGCCCGGAGGGGACCTGTGAGGTTGAGGCAGCAGCAGGAGGCTCTGGCTGGGCTGGTGCTGCTCTCCGGCAGTGATCATGGTCTCGGCAACTGGTTCTGCTCTCTTCCCGGCTGGCACGGAGGCAGGGACAGGTGCTGCTCTTGGAGGAAGTCTGCACAGCTTTTGAGGATAGACACAGCAGTCTGGGGACCCCTGCTCTACTGTGCATGTTCACAGCCGCCACAGATCCCCCAGGCTAGTGCTCACCCACCATGTCTAAAGAAACAATGTGTATCTGGAGAGGGGAAAAAAAAAAAGGCCATTTTGGCAATGGCAGGGCATGGTTTGTGTGTGAGTCGGCACAGGCAGGACGCAGGAACAACCACAAACCCACGGATGAAATGCAAAGAGTAAATTTATTCTCGTTACCTCACGACCTGGGATATCTCCGCAGCAGAACCCAGGCAGAAGCACGCAAGCGGGGACGCAGGCACTGCGGAGCTCGGTCCTTGCTAGCTAGAAAGAGGAGAAGAAAGAAAAGATCTTGAACCTGCTGCTTTTGCCTGTATATATCAGGGATTTTTGCAGGCGTAGTTTTCCACTGTGCTGTGATCTTTCCCAGAGCAGGGCAGGAATCTCAAGGATGTTCGATAAGGTGCCTCTCAGTCTCTCACAGGCCTGTGTTATCTAAACGCAGTCAAGCACGCAGAGCTAAATAACAATTAGTGTGATATATGTGTTTTTTGACACTCCAGCTGCAAGTTACTTGAGCGTGTTTACAATCCTTCTCGCCAATCTTCCGTTGTATTCCCACAGTTCGGGATCAGCTCTGGCTCGCTCTGCCAGGAAAGGAGCAGTGCAGTCTCCGTGTCTGGGTTAGACCAAAGGCTGCCTCGGCTGTCTGAACACGCTGGCTCTAAGCTTTCCTTGCAGCCGCAGGTCTCCGTGGAGCCAGAGAGAGGTGAGCGACCTGCAGCATCCCCAGCCGTGTCCAGCTGCACGGTTACTCTCATGGGGTGTCTGGGGGAGGTCACTTGGACAGGCCTCTGAGAGAGACAAAAAGCAGTGAAGGTCTCAAATACTCTGTGGAAGTATTTCTAGACAGATGTCTATATATAATGGGTAAAGGCAAGAAGCTCCTGCATTTATTCCTCGAATTATGTTTTTGTTACTTTTATATCCTTCTCTGAGAATCAGAACACTTCATTATATCTGCAAGTATTCACTGCATTCAGTAGGTTCCCTCTTACCCTCTCTTCAGCAAATCCTTCTGAGCTCTCACTGGACACATCCTAGAGCAGGATCGTGAATTTTTTGGCTGACAACAGCTTAACTTGGCCTTTCTAAAGCTAAGTATTGTGTTGAATCTTCACTTGAAGAGCTAAATTTTGCTTCCTCTATTCGATGCTCCTTCTCCCTTGTGTTCCCACTGTGCTGCTGAAGCATTAATGCATCCAGCTTGCCTGAGTTCCCGGCTGCCACAGCAAGGCCAGAGGAGCTGGTCCTTGAGTGCTGGAGAGCTGCGGCCAGCCGGGCACGGTGGCTTGTGCCTGTAATCCAAGCGCCAGGGAGGCTGAGGCTGGCGGACGGCTTGAGCCCGGGGGTTCTGGGCTGCAGCGAGCTGTGCCGAGCGGGTGTCCACGCTAAGGCCGGCATCGATATGGTGGTCCTGGGGGAGCTGGGGACCACCAGGTCGCCTAAGGAGGGGTGAACCGGCCCAGGTCGGAGACGGAGCAGGTCAAAGCTCCCGTGCTGGTCAGTAGCGGGATCGCGCCTGTGAACAGTCCCTGTGGCACAGCCCGGGCGAGAGAGCGGGACCCAGCCTCTTTTGGCACCTTTTCCCTGCACGACCCTCCGCTGGTCAGCTGTCTGTGCTGGGGAGCAAACACAAAATGGTCGAGTAATACTGCGGAAAGGCAGAAGCTTCTCCCGCAGGTGTTCGACCAATATCACAGAATCACAGAATCATCTTGGTTGGAAAAGACCTTGAAGATCCTCCAGTCCAACCATGAACCTCACACTGACTGTTCCCAACTCCATCAGATCCCTCAGCGGGATGCTGCCCCAGCCTTGCTCACTCAGGTGTGCTCACGTTTTGGTGGTGTGTGTTGTGATTTCTTGCAGCAGTAAAAGGCCACAGTGCAGGACCCAGCCAGACTTTTGGGATCCATTTAGATGTAACTACTAAAATGGGAAATGACAGGCAGCAGAATTTCCCATCGTGTTTCTGGCTCAGAGACCCTGCACACCTGCGAGTCAGTAAGCATCCCTCAAACATGGCTGGCTTAGGCAGCCTGCTCCAGACCGAGACGGGGCTCCAGCTCCCAGGAGCGTCTCATTAGTCTGTTCCATCGGGTATTTACTGTCACAGCTCATTTGTATCCTCAGCTCTGAGCTTTACACTCTTAGGAAAACACTGGCGAATCAAGAAGCCTTTCTCTGTGAGGAGTATTTCAAAGCAGGGAGTGGAACATCTCTTATCTGCTCTTGTAAATGAAGCATACCGAGCTGTCCTGGAGACAGAGCTGCCTGATGCGCCTCACTTGGCTTAAAATGAAAACAGAGCATCATGATGTGCCTCTTCTGGCACAAAACGAGAAGTCTGGGGTTTCTCAGCTGCTTAAATCTGCTTGTGCTCAGAAATCTTTCCTGTCTATCCATCCACCCATTTTCAAACGTAAAATACAAGCAGCCCAAGGACATTCTCTCAGTTCCCCACTGCCACAGTGTGGCCAGGCAGAGCCCACACAAGATGGATGTCGAGGAATCTGCAAAAGCCTGAAAAATAGCCGGGCACGGTGGCTTGTGCCTGTAATCCAAGCGCCAGGGAGGCTGAAACTGGTGGATGGCTTGAGCCTGGGGGTTCTGGGCTGCAGCGAGCTGTGCCGAGCGGGCGTCCGCGCTAAGTTCAGCATCGATATGGTGGTCCTGGGGGAGCCGGGGGCCACCAGGTCGCCTAAGGAGGGGTGAACCGGCCCAGGTCGGAGACGGAGCAGGTCAAAACTCCTGTGCTGATCAGTAGTGGGATCGCGCCTGTGAACAGTCCCTGTGGCACAGCCCGGGTGAGAGAGCGGGACCCAGTTTCCTTTTGCATCAACGAGGTATCGGGGTCCGTTAACGCTGAGGCATGAGCAGCACCGACACACCGGGGAACCCCAGCCGGGACAGAGGAGCAGGGGCTGCACCTCACAGCGGGGGGTTTCTCCAGGGGAAGAGAGAGGAACGGTGGGGAAAAAAGATGTTTCTAAAAGGGGAGGGAGGGATCCTGGAAATACTGTTTGAAAGCCATTCCTTCATTAAAAGAGATGCCTCCCATCCTCTGCTGGCCCCCTGCTAGATCCCACCGTGAGGCCTTGTAACAATGGTGTAAGGAACGAGTCGGGGTTTGTGCCGAGGAGTTGCCGGCTGCTCTGGAAGGGGCTCCCTTTCCTCGGCCAGCCCGGCTGCCTCCTCAGTGGCCACTACGGGAGTATGTGCTGAGGGGGAGCAGGAAGGGGGGGGCCGAGAAGGGGATGGAGCAGGGGTGTGAGGGAGGGGCGGGCAAGGGGTGTAGAGGCGGCAGCGCGCGCTGCCCAGCGCCGGGCGTGGTGGCGCGTGCCTGTAGTCCCAGCTACTCGGGAGGCTGAGCCCGCCGGATCGCTTGAGCCCAGGAGTTCTGGGCTGCAGTGCGCTATGCCGAGCGGGCGTCCGCGCTAAGGCCGGCATCAATATGGTGACTCCCGGGGAGCCGGGGGACACCAGGTTGTCTAAGGAGGGGTGAACCGGCCCAGGTCGGAGACGGAGCAGGTCAAAGCTCCCGTGCCGGTCAGTAGCGGGATCGCGCCTGTGAATAGCCACTGCAGCGTAGCCTGGGCAACACAGAGAGACGCGGGCTCCTTTTGCCCCGGCCGCCCCCCCGCCCCCCCGCACCCGCCTTTTGGGCCCCACCGGGCCCCCCGCAGCCCCTGCCCGTCGCACCGACCCCTACCGGCCCGCCAAGCCGCCGCCCGGCTCTGCGCACGCGCGGGAGGGGGCGGCCGCGGAGCGCTGAGGATTGGCGCGGGGCGCGACCCGTAGCGGGCGCGAGCGCAGGCGCGCAGTTGGGAGCGCTGTGGGAGGGAGGGAGCGGGCGCTGCCGCCGCCATGAAGTCCCGTTTCAGCACCATCGATATCCGCGCTGTGCTCGCTGAGCTCCGGCAGAGGTACCGCTCCCCCCATCCCGGGTCGCCCTCCTAGCGCGGGGTCCGCTTCCTGCCCGCTGCGGCCCCGAGGAGCGGGACCCGGCCCGGTCGGTAGCGCCTCTCTTCCCCCCGCTCAGCCCAGCGGTTCTTGGCTCTGGCCCGGCTGCTCCCCGCCCCCCCCCCTCGACTCGCTCCGTCCCCACCGGGGCAGTGTGGGGCCGCTCTGCTTCCCGCCGGCAGCCCGGGGTCCGCGCCCACCCCCTCTCTTCCCCTCCGCCGTGTCCTACCTCGCTGCCTCACCCCCGCTCTGCCCTGCCCCTCTGCACCGCACCATGGGGCAGCACAGGGCCTGTCTGATGCTGCCTGGGTGGCCCCCAGCACCCCTCCTGCCACAGAGCACCGAGTCCTCTCTGCCTCCCCTCTCACACCATCAGGGAAGGCCTGGCGCTCTTGTTTCCCCCCCTCATTGTCCTGCTCCTGTCCCCCAGCCTCTCCCTGGGGAGCAATTGAGCGCTTTTCCTTCCCTGTGTGCGTGGGGAAGGTGCTGTGGTCTGTCACCTACTCTCCCACTGAGCTGAGAAGCTCCTCAGGTCCGTGCCCCATGGAGCCTTGATACCCTTCTGCTGTCCAGGGCACTCTGAACAAAAGGAGGACGAGACTGAGCCCCCAGGCCATTTCTGTGCTTGTACTGGGAATACTGGTGCCCCATGCTGGCAAAGGGCTCCCCAGCTGATGACGTTATCCCAGAGGAGCAGACTGCTCCAGTATAACCAGTAAATTTTGCAGGAGCCAGCAGCCTGGCCATCATCCTGCACTGGAGATCCAGAAGCTGTCAGGTTGCAGTGGGGGTGTCCACAGTGGCTGTCCTTGCATCAGTTTGTTTAGCTTTTTGCACTTTATCCATTAATAGTAATTTCTCCCACTTTTGGTTGTTTGGCTTCCAGCTCAATCTTCCTTTGCTGCCTCTTCAGTTACCGCTTGGCAATTTATCATATCTTGCACTTCTGTATATTTTGATTATCACTAGGATTTTTTCAGCCCCTTGTGTGGTTTGTGTATCGTATTCTCCAAAGCATGTGTTTTCTTTTTGACAGCTTATTGGGAATGAGAGTAAACAATGTTTATGATGTGGATAATAAGACATACCTTATTCGCCTTCAAAAGTAAGAACTTTTTAAATTTCTTTATGCTGTTACTATACCTATGAGAACTAGATTTTTTTTGTATGTGTGTAATTTGTGTTGACAGGTGTGTGACTTTTCTGACTAGTTTTCAGTGAAATTCTATTGTTGTTTGATAAAATGCAATAATTTTTGCCCAGGAAGGTCTTGGGAGATAGCATATGAAGTGTGAAATACTCCAGAAAATACACAAAAGGCCAAAAGTGTTAGTGTAAAAACACACAGTTGTTGTTTCTTTTTTGGGGGGGGGGGAAGAGAAGAGTTGGAGGAATAAA
The DNA here is from genome assembly GCF_047716275.1 of Strix uralensis. NCBI lineage: Eukaryota > Metazoa > Chordata > Aves > Strigiformes > Strigidae > Strix > Strix uralensis. Next base: position 130,486,069 of record NC_133975.1, read on the forward strand.
AAGCAACAGTTAGGAAGTGATACTGGTGCCCAGGCTCCTGTCCCATCCCTAACCCATGTCTGAGGTGGATCCTTGCTCACCTGCTTGCCTCCACTTGTGTCAGAGAATTTTTAACTCCGTTGCTTGCCAAGAGTTTTGCCACATTATCCATAAGCTTAAAACACGGATGTCCTTTTGCTGTCAGCCTGGCTGCGGCACTGGGGGCTTTGCTGGTTTCGACAGCAGTGTTTTCTGTAGACAGTGCTGCTGGTTTGGGGTGCTTTGGTCTCATTCGGGTGCAGACAGGCATGTGGTAAGGGGTGGCTGCTCGTGTGCCAAGTGGTGAGTCTTTATTTTTTTTTTAACAGACCAGACTGCAAGGCCACGCTGCTGCTTGAATCTGGTATACGCATTCACACAACTGAGTTTGAGTGGCCAAAAAACATGATGCCGTCTGGCTTTGCAATGAAGGTAAACTAACCTACAGTTTCTTTTGAATAAGGTGGCTGAGTATCAGAAAGCAACGTTCATGTTCTGTCCTTGGAGACAGAAGAAACTAGTGGAAGGATTTGCCTGGTGGATCCTGATCAGGCGGGTGACTGAAGACGAGGGAAGAGCAAATGCAGACCTAGGGTCACGTCGTTGATATTCAGGGCCTGAAAAAATGAAAATTTAAATTTATGAAGACTAATATTGATCTGCTAGACATTTTCTGGGCCACCCAAACCTTTTGGAATTTTACTCCAGCAAAGTCCTTGTTATTCCCATTGGATTGTCCAATTTTTTAGGATGGATGTCCCAAATAGACTCCTGCTGTTCCACCTGCTGGATGTGGAGAGTTCAGATCTTGCCGCTGGCTGTTAGGCCCCGTTCCTGCAGGTAGATCTGCAGGGATGCAACCTGAATCTGCTCAGCCCCCGTGGCCTCATTGAAATGACTCAGCAAAGGTTCTCCAGGGTGACTTTCCACATCAGATGTGGGTGTGGGGATAATCCCAGTTCTCTTTGTAAAATAAACTCTTTGAATTTTAGCTACTCAGTTCTTGAGCTAAACAAATAGTTTTCAGTGGCAAAAATGGCTTAATTTTAAGAATCTGGAACAATTGCCTATAAATATCAAGGTATTATTTTACTAAGAGCTGGCTTGTCTCTGAATTGCCAAGATCAGCATTTTTACCCTTATGGTATTTGTATTAAGTAAGAAGTGGTCAGTGTCACGGGAGGCAACTATAGCTCAGAATCTATTTCAGTATAAAACATCCCAAGCAGCTCTGTTTGCATCATCTTACGGACATTTTCTCCCATTATTGGCAGTGCCGTAAGCATTTAAAGACCAGAAGACTTGTCAGTGTAAAACAGCTGGGCATAGACAGAATTGTGGACTTCCAGTTTGGAAGCGATGAAGCTGCTTATCACCTGATCGTCGAGCTCTACGACAGGGTGAGTGTGAAGCTCCACGCGTGCCCTCTGTAAGCCAGCACCTGAGCGTGGCCTTTGCTGATGGTCCCCCGTGCTGTGCTCGCAGGGTAACGTTGTCCTGACAGACCACGAATATGTCATTTTAAACATTCTGAGGTTTCGCACGGATGAAGCGGATGACGTCAGGTTTGCGGTTCGGGAACGATACCCGGTCGACAGTGCGAAAGCGCCTGCGCCTCTGCCAACCTTGGAAAGGTAGTTGCTTTTAGATGGTGTCAGTGTCTGAATAACCCCAAATTATTTGGAACTGTGAAAGGCAGCATGTCTTTGGGTAGTCCTTCCACATATTACAGGCCATTTTACATTTTTTTTTTAAATTAAAAAACAATTTTTAAAACGTTTTGTAGCTTCTAAGCAATACAATGTAGTCTTAAAACTCAGTGCTCTTGCAACTCTCCATTATCTTTCACAGGTTAACTGAAATAATATCAAATGCACCCAAAGGGGAACAACTGAAGAGGGTTCTTAACCCGCATCTCCGTAAGTAATTGTTTTTTATTAGAAAATGAAATGGGGTCAATACATGTTATGTTTAGATGATGCTCAAAATTAGAACAACTTCAAGCAGTCTTTTTTTCTTTTTTGATGTTGTTCGTGACACTGCTTTTATGTACGTTTGAAAAATTACAAAAATCCTAAGCCTTTGAAAACAGAGTAGATTTTTTCTGATTCCAAGCCAGCTGCACAAAGAGATAAGCCTTGCCATGATCCTGCAGTGATGAGGACCTGAGAGGACCCTGAGGACCCTGTTGAAGTGCTGACTTGATGCATTTTGCCCAGTGTCTTGTCTTTAGTGGTACCAAATAGGAGATTTAAATGTACAGTCAGGGCAAGGATGTTGTTAGGAAGTGGGTGGAGGATGCCAGTGCTGCCAGTCCTGGAACAAGTACTGATGTGGTAATACCAGGATGCTTGAAATGTCTGTCTGGGTGTTCTCTGGTAGTTGGGCAAAGCACCCTGCACCTCAGTTTTCCTCACCATAGAAACAGATTTGATCTGTGTGACGTGGTCAGAACAAGTTTGGTTTATCCCCTGATTTGGCAGTGTTGATCAAGCACAGGATTGCCTGGCAGGTACCCCTGAACAGCTCAAATCACATGATTTACAGACCTAAGTATTACTTTCCCCATTTCTTGATTCTCTTCTTCACCACCCTTGTCCCTCTCTTTTTCCATCTCGGTCTCCTCCAAAATAAACACCCCACTGCTAATTACTTTCCCCCACTGGTCCCAGTTTTGCTATATCCGTACCAGAATTTGGTATTTCTCATACTGTTATCTAGCTAACCTTGGCCTTGTAGAGCGTCACTGATCTGGTTACGCAGACACAGCTGGCCTGGCAAGGCTCCACTCTCTTCGAGGACCACAAATGTTCCTTCACTTACTGTGTGAGCTCGGCTGTTTCTCACCCCACTCCTCCTTAACCACCTGTGAAACCACCGTCCCTCCTGCCGCTTCTCTCATTTTTGCTGCTTCTCATGCTGCTGGCAACATGTCCAGCAGTTTCTCCTGTTGTGTCCTGTAGTTCCTCATGTCCCATGCGGTCAGCTTAACCTTGGGCCAGTGCCTGGTCACCAGCCCTGCCATTCTGCAGCCCTAACAGGCACACCAATATTTTCCCAGAAGAGTCTCAATCCCAGCAGTTTTACATTTCAGAGACTTCCCATGACTGATCAGCAGGCGTCTTGGTATTTAATAGCTTGGGTTGGGTTTTCCTTCTGTGTGTATTTACCAAATCTCATTTTGAACCTGTCTGAACGTCTGGCATCCACAGTGTTTTTGTGGTGAGGATTGCCACTCGCATGTCACATGAAAAATCACATCCTTTCTTTGCTTTGCAACTCATCCCACCAGTGTTACTTGGTGCTCTAGTACTGGATTTGAAGAGAATGTGAACAGTTGCTGCCTGTTTACTAACTGCACCACTCATTTTATTAGTCTTAGTAATTTCTGGGCTGAGCAGCCTACTGCACAGCCTACGTAGTCTTGCCTTGTTCCAAGCCTGTGATTATCCTTGTTGCCCTTCTCTCTGCCTTTTCTAGCTCTACCTGTTTTGAAATGGGGGCAGTGAAAGTGTACATAACATCCACAGTGGAAGTGCACCATGGATTTATTTTGTGGCATGATTTCCCTTGTTTTGTTCACTGTTCCTTTCCCAATAATTCCCAACACACAGCTTGACTCTTTTGTATTCACTGACAATTGAGCTTATGTTTCCACAGGACCATCTGTTGTTAGGTCTTGCTCCCAGAAGAAATCATCAGCGGGGCATATGCATAAGTAGGATAGTTTTTCCTCACGTACATAATTTTATATTGTTTTACAGTGAGTTTATGTGTCGGTTCTTTATTTAATCACTCGCTATTGCTCCATCTCCTCCAGTTCTTCACAGCTGACTGTTGTCTCTGTGGCTTAGATGAGTTGTGTTTCATCCGGAGGCTTTGTCCCTTGCCCTTTGTTCCCCCTTCCCAGGGCAGTTCAGTGCATGTTGATCAGTGCAGGCCCTGGAGTAGGTCCCCGTAGAGCTCAGCTTTCCTCCCCTCCCTCCAGGATGCAAGCTGACAGTTTATACCTCCTCCCTGTTTCCTGTTTTTCAGCCCCATTTTTATCCAGGCAGGGGTTATCCTGTTACCCAGTGCCAGCTTGTTTTCTCTGAGAGCTTTGGGGTGAGCTTTGCTAAATGCTTTCTGGAAATCTAAGTAGATTGGTCTGTTTGACCTCCCTCATCTTTGTGCTTTTTAACTCTCTTGTAGTGTTATGCTGCAAATACAAAACTATGCTGACTCTTCTCTATCTAGTGCAAAGCTCTCTGCTAGTTCTAGTCTTTAGGCTAAAAACAGTTGATAGTTTTCTAGTCCCTTTTTAAAATTGCCAGCGCAAAAATCCTTGTGCTTCTGCTGCAAAGGCAAGAGAGATGTTGCAAGCTGCAGTTAAGTTTGGCATCTCTGTCCTTGAGTTCTCTTAAATGTCTGGTTGAGTGCCGCATGATCTGGAGGATTTAGTGCTACTTGTTTTGCCTGTTGGATCCTTCACCTCTTCTGACAGCTGGATTTGAGGCAGATTTTCTGGCATACTGCCTGCGGAAAAACATTCCAGCCAAAGCTTCCCTGTGCCTCTACACTGTGAAAGAAACTCAAGACATTAATTTTCCTGCTCTTGTCATATCTGAGTATTCCTGTTGCACCTTGATCACTTGAACCTGCTGATTATGATATATCCAGAAAAGGCTTCATTATTCATCTTAACAGGGTTTTTTCAGATTTTTGTCATGATTAATTTTGGCCAGTGTTGCTGCGTTTTACATTCACCTGCCAGAATTTGGTCTCCCATTTTCTGCAAGGGACACAACTTCAGATGACTTTTTGCTTTTAAGTTTCTCTTAACTCGATGTTTAGTCATACCAGATGTCCTTGGATTTTTTCTGAAACACTGTTTAATAAGTGGTATACATTTGTTCTGAACCTCCAAAATAACATCTTTAAATAGCCTGCAGGTTGTGTGCAGACATTGCCTTTTATTAATTGTTTTAATTTCTTTCCTTCTAAGAAGTTTCCTTGCTTTATGTAACCTTCCCTTTTGAGCTGAGAACGCCTGTAGGAGATTGCTCAGGCTTTTGTTTTGCTAGTGTGGATCCAGGTAAATTTTAGTGTCAGCCTTGTACCATGACATGGCATCTGTCCAGCCAGGCCGGGCTGATTGAAACCTGATTTAGCTGGTCTGTGTCTGGCTTTCACAGCCTCTTGGCTGTCCCTCTGCACATTAGGGTGACCAGCAGTTAACACTGCAGCCTTACTACTGCATCTCCCAGATGTAGGCCTGGCTTTTCATTCCCACAGCACTGTGCTGGTTTATTTTCAAGTGGTTATCCTGTTAATTTGTTTGGACTCTTAAGATCCCGTTCACCTACTCTAAGCTCAGCTATGTCATTCTAAGCTTGGTGCAGCACTGTCCATGGGGTTGTCTTCCTTCCTTCCTGGTTCTGCTTTGCTTGTTCTCAGTGTTCTTAACTAAACTTGGTTTTCCATGGCCCCATCTTGTTTCTTAGTCTTTAAGGATCTTTGGAGGAGCTTATATCTGTTTGCATTTGCTGCTTGTCTGCACCATGTTCATACCGGGCTGCATCTGTTTCTGTTGTCACTCATATCATGTTTGTCTTTGCCAGCTTTTTCCTAATTCTTTATTTGAAGCTGCAGAGTTTGTATGGCTTCACGTTTTGTAGCACCTTACCCCAAGCCAGGCAGTTGCCATCCCGGGGTTGGGCTTCCTACACTCTTCAGTTCAGAATCTTTCCTACCCCCTTTTACATGTAAAGGTTTCATTCCATTTGGGCCCATGTGAAGCCCATCCTTCCTGTATATCCTCACTCTATTCTAGACCTTTCCCAGTTCCAGATGAGCCTGAGCATCCTTAAGTTTCTAAGAACTGATCAGCCGTGAGCTGAGACCCCTGCTCTGCCCAGCCCAGCAGTTCCAAGAGGGCCACCCCAGGGGTCCCGATCATCTCTCTCTCTGCCTCTGGAATTTGGGACCACAACTCCCTCGCTCTCCCCAGCCTCTCTAGGGATTGGCTGTAGTTTCATGGCCCTAACTTGTTGGAACACTTCTCATCATTTCTGTGTGACTACAGATTTCATTGTGAATGTTTTCTACAGATGAGTCTTCATTTTTTTTTTTTAACAGCTTATGGAGCCACTCTCATTGAGCATTGCCTTATAGAAGCTGGATTTTCTGGTTATGTCAAAATAGATCAGCAAATGGAAAGTAAAGGTATGTGGGAAATAGCATTTTAAAGGCTGTACTACAAATATGGTAGTTTTTATGTCTATGTAGTATTCTTTTTCCAAAGAGATGAGTAACCTTTAAACCTGTAGTTCTGACCATATGGTTTTAATGTGTTTAGGTTGGGGACCAACCTTGTTCACGTTAAAACTCTTGAATTGTGACTATATTGGAGAAAAACCATCAGACTCCCCCTATAGTCTAAATATGTTTTATAATGAGATACCACCTTACGTGTCAGGTGAACTCTGGCTACGGAAAGGGATGTTCTATAAGAATTCTGTATAGAAGAGTTAGCATCAAAGTCTTCCTTTAGATATAGCACACACAGTGGGGATTTGATAAAGTAGCAGCTTTATGTTTATTAGGAAATTATGGATTTGGGTAATAAAGTCAGAATAGATTTTTCTGTAGTCTTATTTTTCTTGTGTGCTTTATATTTGCCATAAATCCAAAGGATTTTTTACTTTCTACTGCATTATGTTGCTGTAATAAATCAACGTTGTAACAAACAAATAACTTCTCACAGCTACTGGTTTATGCTTTGCCTCTCCAGTTTTATTTTTATAAAGTATTAGCACTTATGTGGTCTTTTTTTTTTTTTCTGAAACTTGAATAATTATGTCTTAAAGTACCTATATAGATTTTTTTTTTTTTAATTAAAAATTCCCCAGATGTAAAATGCGTGCTGAGGCTCCTGTTTAAAATGAATGGTAATTGCTGTAGTGAAGCACCAGGGGTAAAGGATAGCTGCTATTTTATTTTTGAGACCTGCTAGAATCCTACTTAACGTGGTTAGGTTGGACAGGTTGCTTCAGGCACTTAATTGGAAGAGCAGTTGCCTGGGCCTTTTGTTGATTTGCTGTTGTGCTTTGTTTATATCAAAATATCTTTCTGTTCTAGGTGTTTTAAAATATTCCTCTCCTCCCCCCTCTCTCTTTAGAAAATATTGAAAAAGTGCTTACTGCTTTAGAGAAAGCAGAAGAATATATGACACTAACTGACAACTTCAGTGGAAAGGTGGGTCTCAGGTGGGCAGCTTGGTTATCAGTTGTGCAGGAATTGCAGAACTAAACTGGTAGGCAGGTGTTGCTCAGCACATGATTGTTCCTGGTGTTAATAGCTACAGATTTTAGTCTGTGAGCTTGGGCTCCAGGTAGTGATGGGGAATAAAACTTGCTTCCTTGCACTGGCTGTGCAGCAATTAAATAATTTACAAAGCAGATTATGTAGGTCCTGTGAGAATTGCACTTGTGCTTTAACAGCGGGTAATGCTGTTCTGCACGTAAACTGCATTTGTGTGATAAGCTGCAGGATAGTCCTGAAGTTTGTAAGAGTTCACCTTTTTTTCTGGAAGAAATTGGAGTCAAGCAAGCAGTCAGGGCTTTAGTCAGTCACATTGCTTCTGCCACAAGCTCTCCTTGCTAGAATGATTTACTGTCTCACGCCGATCAGTAGGTTAGCACCTAAAACTTGCTGCCTTGCCAAGATAAGGGGGATCCTTTTCAAAGACAGATGCTGATGATTTATTTATATATTCTTTTAGGGTTATATTATCCAGAAAAGAGAGAAAAAGCCAAGTCTGGAACCAGATAAACCAGCAGAAGATATCTACACGTAAATATTTGAAGTATTTATTTCTTTTTCTACTAGTCTGCATAATATAAATTAGTTTTCAGGTGATAATATCAAATGTGTATTTTACAGATATGAGGAATTTCATCCTTTCTTGTTTTCTCAACATTCAAAATGTCCGTACTTGGAATTTGACTCATTCAATAAGGTACAGTGCTTTTGCTGATACTGTACTTAAGTGCTTTAATTGACTGATGCTAAAAAGAGTAATTAAAATACAGTGCAGAAGTTGTTAATGAAAACATAGACCTTGGAAGAGATGATTCATTTTATGGATAAATGTTTAATGCAGAAAAGGCCAAGTAAAACAGGGCTTTTAGGCTCCTGCTGAGCAGGGTTGTCTTTATTAACTCAATTAGATCCTGTAGCTGAAATACGGCCCGTGGCACTGAGCGGGGGTGTGTGTTGAGCCTCTCAGGAAGGTGGCTGTTATCAGTCCTGGTCAGACATTTTGTTAGTGGAGAGTTCAGACGCCGAGGTATCGCTGGAGGCAAACAGTCATCACAGTCATCACGTTTATATTTTCCCAGTTGCTACTTTAAAAGCTTTGGGCACCTGATTTAGTATTTCCTTGAGTGTTGTCCTTCCTGGTCCTTGACTCATTAACATCTAAAATCATGAACTGTGTGTTGTTCCTGACCTTGATCTCCAGAATTCCCATTTCACTTTCCTGTCCTGCTTCTTGGCTGAATTTCTGTCATCTCCTTCACAGAGTGATGATACAAGCAGCCTAAAACCTTCCTCTTCTTTTGTTTCAAGCACAGTGTCTGGCAACTGGCATACCAGGAGCAATTCTTAGGCATACTTTCTAGGTTTTTTGTGTGGTTTGTTTTTTTTTTTAACTGATCTATTGAAGCAGCAGGAATTCAGGGCAGACAGGTCTATCATTGCAATCATTTAATCTGACAAGCACACTGTGTCGAACAGCAGCTTCCTTTTCACCATTCCTTAGCAAAAAATGTGGGACATAGTTTGGCCACTTATTGTCTTGTGCATAGCCCCTGGTTTGCGGTGAGACATATCCTTGAACTCCTGTCATGCGAAGGTAAAATGGAGGAAGTTACTAACCCTGTTTTAGCATCTGTCTCCTCTTTTGGTGCTTTGCAGCCACCTCTCTTGAGCGGAACCTCCTCTGCCTGCTTGTTGCTGGTGTAAGTTAGTACCACTTGGAGATTCTTAAAACTGATTTTGTCTTGCAGGCAGCAGACGAGTTCTACTCCAAGCTGGAGGGACAGAAAATTGATCTGAAAGCGTTGCAGCAGGTATGCTCTCATCTAAGAGTGGGGCAGCTGAGGTGGCTCTCGGAGCTTCAAATGCTTCGTTTGGTTCCTGTAGCCTTGGATGGGGGAGGTGACATTCCTTATTTTTTTGGAAATGCTGAGTCAGGGGTGGTCAGGGAGTGGATTTCAAGATGTATAACATCACAGTTGGTTCTGCTTGGAATACAAGTAGTAGCGTTAACAGTATTTTGGAGACTGCATCTCTGTATTTTTCTGTGCTGGAATGCTGCATTGAGTGTCTTGCAGTGATTAGGTGATAAGGTGCCATTTGTAGTTATATTTTTCCATCTTATTTGTTTTTAAAAGGAAAAACAAGCATTGAAGAAACTTGAAAATGTCCGTAGGGACCATGAGCACAGACTGGAAGCTCTTCAGCAAGCTCAGGTAAAACTGAGATTGATTTTAATTTTTTTTAACTAAGATGATATATAATGTTTCTTGAAGAGTTGTACCTGCTGGTCTGCATTGCTATGGTCAGCGTTAGACCCCAGAGCAAAGCTTTCCGTTGTCGGTGAGCGTGCTGTAGCCCCTCAGGGAGCCTAGGCCAGCCCAGCAGGGCTTTGCTCCCTTACGAGCGCTTTGCACCGCTCTTGCCAAAATTTGTTTGTGCTGCTCTGCTCCCAGGAGTCAGTTTGACCGTTGTCCTGTATGATCACTTCAACGCCATCCTTGGATTTCATCTCAATATTAATTACTACTTTTATTTTTTTTAAAACTATTGTTGAGTGTGTGTTGAGCTTCAATGGGTATAAACTTTTTTCTTTCCTTAAGGAAGCTGATAAGATGAAAGGAGAACTTATAGAAATGAACTTGGAGATTGTCGACCGAGCCATCCAGGTGGTCCGTAGCGCGTTAGCCAACCAGATAGACTGGACGGAGATTGGAGCCATCGTTAAAGAAGCTCAGGCACAGGGAGACCCCGTTGCAAGTGCAATCAAAGAATTAAAGCTTCAGACAAATCATATCACAATGCTGCTGAGGTAAGTACGTTGCAGGTCACCTGTACCAAAGGCAAATGGGACCAACTGAGCTGTGTAGGAGACAGGTATCTTTTTAGCTTGTGCGTTGGTATTTAAATTGTTCCGTTTTTCTTACAGCAGCACGAAGAGAACATAGTTCTGTGAGCAGAGGGATGCCTTCTTTTTTGCTTTGAAAAATAATAGTAATTTGGTTACTGTAATAACCTTTCTATTGGTATTTTTAGAGTCTGTCTGACTATAGTCTAAAACATTGGAAGGTGTCCTAAGGCAGTGTAGGTCCAAAGCTCCAGTCTGTCAGTCAGCAATTAAATCTGTCAGATTTGCTCTTCTTTGATCTAAAATCCCCGTGTGGTCCCGGCCCTTTCGGTGCTGCTGGCTGCTCCCAGCAGTCCGCTGAGCAGCCAATGGTTCAAGACCACGGCTGTTGGGAGCTGTGAGTGTGGATGCTGGTTCTTACAGAAGTCCTGATGAGAGCGCTGGCAGTGAGACAGGACTTGGAGTGTCTTTAAAAACCTGATCTGACACCCAGTCAGGATGTTAGAGATAAAAAAGGAAGAATTTCTTTTTTTTATAGCTAGAACTTCTGGTATGAAAGCCGTAATATGGCAAAGTTAATTCATGAATATTTAGTTACCTCGCTTTCAGAAATGTTAGTGTATAGAATAAATGTGCTGCCAGGAGTGAGTTCTGTGTTGGCAACTGTCATCAGACACTTCTCCATCAGTTTTAGCAGCGAGTGATGATCACTTCGCCGATCCAACCGCTCGGTCCACCAAGCGCTGAATCATGCGCCCTTAGTATGGAGGACTACAGACATCTAGTTCCCTTTATGAAAAACATGATTTTATGCTCTGTCACCCTTTGCTACACAGCCTTAGTACAGCTGTATCGAGCAGGATTTCATGTCCTGGTGAGAAGCAGGTACAAATCGAGCTAGTGTGTGCTCAGCATGCTTTGAAAACAGTGGAGCAGATACTTTTTGAGGTTTTAAACCAGCACATTGCTGTCCTGTTCAGTGAGTCTGTATGTTGGTGTAACTGATCTCTTTCCATGCAGCGTTCACACGCAGAATGTCTTGTGTTTCTTTTACTTCATGAAATCTTCAGAATGGTTCTTCATTTTGAGTAGATTTTTCTCTAGGTTGATAGCATGGATGTGTGCCTTTTGATAGAAGAAATTGCCCTGGAAAATGTCACTTTCTTGGATTGGAAAATTTGGACTCTATCTTCTACCTTTGTTTTCTTTTTTGGCTGACTCAAAGACATAAACTTGCATGTAAGGTATCCTGGGGCCTTCCTGCAGCTGCAGAGTGAAAATGGTTTAAGGGTTTCTAGTCTTTATGAGAGAATAGAAATAAGAGTGTGTTGCACTAATGGTGAAAAATAACCAGTTCTCTTATCTTAATCATATGATGTCATGTGTTTTTAGGAACCCATATGTGTTATCTGAAGAGGAAGAGGAGGAGGAGGATGCTGATTTAGAGAAGGAAGAAACAGAAGAACCAAAGGGAAAAAAGAAAAAGAATAAAAACAAACAGTTGAAGAAACCTCAGAAAAACAAACCATCGTTAGTTGATGTTGATCTCAGTCTGTCTGCGTATGCCAATGCCAAAAAGTAAGATTTACAGTGAACGTGTGTTTTGGTGCTAGAAGTTTCTGTATGTTTGCAGTTATTAGTGATAACATCATAGGAAGGGCTCTGTGTGTATCTTTTTAAAAATAGAAGTTAGAGATTGAAATGAGTAGCTTGCCCTGAGCTCTAGGACATGCGTTTTCTTGGTCCACAACCAGTGTCTCGCTGTTGCGTAGCAGCTAGTCTCTAGCTATCACAGTAATTTACTTTTGAGTACAATCCTGCACAGTGACACAAGGAACAGTAACCCAAATGCTCTGCTCTGTCTTCCTGAGGAGGGGACTTACTTCACCTGGCTGCTTTTCTCAGGTGAAGACTAAGCCAAAGATCTGGGCTTAAAAAAAAAAAATCTCAAAACTGAATGCTTAATGGCAAATGTAGAGGACCACGATAAGTACTTGTAAAAGTGAGTGAATCTGCTGGGATTTCAGCTGCCAATAAACTTGTGTTTCGCAGGTACTATGATCACAAAAGACACGCAGCTAAGAAAACACAGAAGACAGTAGAAGCTGCAGAAAAGGTATTTTTTTCTTTGTTTTTAGGAGATACTTAAAAGCAAAGTCCCTATTTTTGATAAGTGGAAAATCCTGACCCTGGTCTAAGTAGCCCTAATGAGACACGAAAGGTAAAAACATCCAAGCAGGGTTGTTTCATTCTGAAGCTTTCAGGGTGCCCAGAAGATCGCAGGTCCCTGCTCTACCATCTGCTTTCCACCAGTAGCACTGTGAACACTTCAGCTGGGTGGTCACACACCAGCGGAAATGGGTGGAAATCCTTACGGTCAGAGAGCTGATAATCTCAGGGTGGAGATTTATGGAGATTTTAGGGCAGCTCTCTTAAGTGTGCATGAGGGGGATGCAGGCTTGTGAGCCGCAGCACGCAGAGCACTCGGGCAACATCTCTGAGCTTTTTCAACCAACTTTCCTACCGTTCCGTTGGCAATTCTGTGCTGGAGGGTTGCGATCACGCTTTCTGTCTGAACAGGCATTTAAATCGGCAGAGAAGAAGACGAAGCAGACCTTGAGGGAAGTTCAGACAGTGACCACCATTCAGAAAGCCAGGAAGGTCTATTGGCAAGTACAGTTTCATTGTCCTTACCCAACGTCCTGCGAATGCGTGCAAATTTGGAACGACTGCGTCAGGCTGAGTTTCCACTAGCTTAGAAGTGGAGTTAATTATGATTTCTAAGCACTACGCTTTGTATTGAGTCTCCCTTACAGCTGATCCTCTTAGTGCCTTTGCCTGGGAAAGTTCCTTTCAGTGGACATGGACTTGTAGTTTAGCTGAGTTTTTTGCTTTTAGCACAGCCAGGAATATGGGCTTAGTGAAAACAGGAAACTGGCAGCTCAATATCTGAAATAGTAACAGTAGATTTAAGAAACAAAAACCACCAAAAGAAAAAAAAACAAAGCTTTTTATAGTCTAATAACTGAATTATTAAAATGAAAATAAACAGGACTTTATAGCGATAGTACTTGTTGTTTCATCTCAAAATACTGTTGGCAGTGATGTTGTATCTGTACTTTGCCTTGTTTCTATGCCCCAGACACATGGATAGATGTGAAACTATTTGCAGTGTCTTATAGTTGTAGATGCTAGGATGGATATTCTCAAGAGTTTGGTATAAAAATATACATCTGTGATGTTCTATTAGTTCTTCTGAGTGTTTTTCACACAATGGATTGATGTAATTTGGCAGGTTTGAAAAGTTCCTGTGGTTCATTAGTTCTGAGAATTACCTTATTATTGCTGGAAGAGATCAACAGCAGAATGAACTGATCGTAAAGCGATATCTTAAACCAGGTGAGCCCGATTAAGTGGCATCTATCAGTTTATCTCTTCTTTTTCCAGTTTTGTAAACGTACAAGAATGACACGGGAAGGTCTGTCTGCTTTGTTCTGAAGTTGGGTCTTGGGTAAAAGGGGATTTTGGGGCAGGTGAGTCCCGGAGACTTGGTGTGTGTTGTCTGTGGAGTGCTGGGGGTCTGCTGAGGGAGGCTGGGCCCTCCAGTGCTGTGGGGTAAGAGTAGGTTGGACAGACGCCCGTCAGCAGCAAAGTTGCTGGTTCTCCCTGGGACAACTGGGATGGGCGAAAAGGCTGCTGTATCCTTTTCCCATCCTGCTCCTTGCAGACAAAATAGTTGTTTCCCACAAATGTTAGAAACCTTCACCTTAGCTCGAGGGATCTGTGTGGTTCCCACGTGTGTGACTGATCCGAGTCGCTGCTTTTCCAGGGGACGTATACGTGCACGCGGATCTCCACGGAGCCACGAGCTGTGTGATCAAGAACCCGTCAGGTACCTGCTGCGGGGCTGGCGCAGGGACTCATAGAAGCCTGGGGACACTGTGAACTGTTGGTCTCTGTGTTACACGTCCGAGCCCAGCCCCGTGAGCTGCCTTCCCCACCTCGCAGTGGTACTCGCTTTTGGTGATGTGAGAGGAGGCCTCAGTCCTTCCAGGGTGAGGTTGTGACTGAGTGCTGCCGCTTCCCCGCTTTCCCGACCGCTTGCAATTGCTCCGTTGAGCCCCCAGTGGGGAGGAAGGAATGGAGATGTGCTCACAGACAAGCGTTAAGTCGCTGGCAGAGGCGGTGGGGCGAGTGGAGGATCGCAGATCCCTGCTGCGGCTTTTGTGGGTGGCATCAACAGTTTGGGGTCTGACAGAGGGGGCTGCTCTCAGCCGGGGAAGCGTTAGCACGGTGGGATGGATCCCGTGGGAGCTCAGCCTGCCCGCGCCCTGTTCCTGGGAGGTGGTGGCTGTTGGCCTTGTGCTGCAAGGAGCATGGTTACCGCTCGCTTGCAGGGCTGCAGCCTCTGGTGGGGAGCTGTGAAGAGCAGCTGCTGACGCTGCCTCTGCTCTGTCTTTACCACCTTCAAGCTTAGGCAGGCCCGGGGAAAGCCCACGTGCTGGCTTAGTGCGTGTGTGGAGAATTTCACCTGCTGTGCGTGGATGGTGTTCAGGGGTGTGCCGGGTGTTCCTTTGTAGGTGAACCAATCCCTCCACGAACCCTGACGGAGGCTGGCACCATGGCCTTGTGTTACAGCGCTGCCTGGGATGCCCGTGTCGTCACCAGTGCTTGGTGGGTCTCCCACAACCAGGTAAGGACACTCGTGCATGAGCTTTGCAGACAGAAGCTCTGAGGGGAGGCCCTTGAGGGGGAGCTCTGAGGGAAGCGCGGCTGCAGACGAAGTGTGTCTGTGTGGGAACTGAGGGATGTGGGTGAAGTTTTGGTCTCTGATACCGTTCCTTGTGGGTTCATCACTCTCTGCAGCTACCTGAAAGGGCATTATAGAGAGGTTGGTGCTGGTCTCTTCTCACAGGTAATTAGTGACAGAACACGAGGGAACGGCTTTAAACTGCAACAGGGGAGGTTCAGACTGGGCATTAGGAAAAAATTTTTCACAGAAAGAGTGGTCAGACAGTGGAATAGGCTGCCCAGGGAGGGGGCGGAGTCACCATCCCTGGATGTGTTTAAGGGTCGTTTAGATGAGATGTTGGGGGATGTGGTGTAGGGGGGAACTTGTAGAGTCGGGCTGATGATCCCAGGGGGCTTTTCCAACCTGAATGATTCTGTGTTTCTATGATTCTCCCTAGCTCTGCGGCGCTTAGGGGCAGGGGTGGAGGGGTAATCTCTGATACAACGTGCACATGGCAGAGGGTATGTTGCAGGTTTGGCTTCTTACTAACAGAGGAGAAGGACTTGACATAGCGTTGAGGGATCTGGTGGAGTTGAGAACGGTCAGTGTGAGGTTCATGGATGGACTGGAGGAGCTTCAAGGTCTTTTCCAACCTCGATGATTCTGGGATTCTGTGACTTTTATTGAAAATGAAGTTTTCTTTTTTTTTTTCAGTTGAGCTTCTAGCCTGTGTATTAACTGCAGGCTTGCTGTGCTTCCAGTCAGCTCGAGTGTATGGGTGGAGAGATTACATTAAACTGAAAGTTGCAGTGCCTTTAGTGTTCTTATTTCCTGAATAACCCAGTTACTCACCCAGGGCTTCTAAAACATAGTGCCAGTAGTGTGTGATTGAAACATCTCTTAGGAAAACACCTTACACAGGACAGGAAGAACCCCACGGACACAGAGTCCTGCAAAGCCGTTCCCACAAGTTAAAAACGCAGCTTGCTTGAATGTTGCTGGTTACTACACAGTGCTGGCCTTCTGTGACAGGAGACTCTTTACAGTTTATCATGGTTTTTTTAGGTTTCTAAAACAGCACCTACAGGAGAATACCTCACTACTGGAAGCTTCATGATCCGAGGTGAGACACAAAGGAATAATGTGAATTAGGTGTTTTGTCTGAAGATGCCGTAGCTGCCCCTCTCTGTGTGCCAGCCGGCAGATCCCACTCTTCTGAAAATCTGAGTGGTTTAGACTGAGTATCAGGCAGCTGCTGCAGCATTTCTAGCTGAGCCTGGGACAGAAGATCATTAGCTAAACTGCTTTTGAGTTTCTCCTGTTCTCTTGTCATCCAAGAGGTAGAACAAGCCCTAAGTGTAACTTTTTGGTAGCTTAAGCCGCTAATAAAAAGGAATTTTGAAAATACATCATGTAACATAACTGCTAAACCTCCTCACGAGAATCTGCCTTTGTTTTTCAGGGAAAAAGAATTTTCTTCCACCTTCATATCTGATGATGGGCTTTAGCTTCTTGTTCAAGGTATTGCTTTCTCTGTGCTGCTCCTGCTGGCTTTTGTAATTTGGTTTGAGCTGTAGGAGGCTTATTTTCTGGTTCTTGCTTATCAGTATATTCCCAATTACGTCTTTTCCCACTGGGACAAATCCCATAAAATGCTACTCACTGAAAATGACTCTGCTTTCACTGCTGTTCTCCCCCAGTTTGCGCTGTTGTCTTTTAAAACAGACACTGTGAACGTTCCTACCTCTGCTAGATTTTTATACCAGCTCTGTTTGAAGCACGTTTAGGGAGTCTGCTGGTTTTGCAGCTACATGTGTCTCCTCACTAGCTGTGCTTTCAAGTTGTCAGGCTGGGGTTTAAACGTGCTGGTTTAGTTTTCTTGTTTTTTGAATGGCAAAAAGTGTTCAAAGAATAAAGCTGAGTCAGGTGTTCTCTGTCTGGGCTAGCGAACATCGCTGGGGCTGGTACTGGCCTAACGTCAAGGCACCTCTGTTGTTAGGTGGATGAAAGCTGTGTTTGGAGACACCGAGAAGAAAGGAAAATCAAAGTACAGGATGAGGATCTGGAAACGGTTTCCAGCAACGCCAGTGAACTGGTGGCCGAAGAAGTGGAGCTGTTAGGTACAGTGGGTGTGCCTGGGGCGCCGTGCGCGCTGCCGGCAGACGGGACTGCTTGGGGTTTGGTGTTTCTCACGTGAATTGTGTTTTTCCTCACCCGTTTTCCTCACCACGCCCCAGAAGGAGGAGATAGCAGCAACGAAGAGGAAAAAGCAGAGTGTCAGGAAGCACTGGAGGATGTGGAAGCCACGTCTGAGAGTAATCGTGACGAGGGCGTCGCTGACCTTGACCAGGGCAGAGTAAACACACCTCCGGCACCAGAGGGTGACTCCGAAGAGGATGATGGAGAGTCTGAAGATGAAGTGGAACATCTGGAGTCAAAGAGCGAAGTGAAGGAGGAAGAGGTAAATTACCCAGATACAACAATCGACCTGTCGCATCTTCAGACTCAAAGGTAAGTGAAGAAGCAGCTGCGCTTATCAGCACTGTGAGCACTTCTGAGGATCTCCAGACTGTTCAAATGCTGCCCAGACAAGGGCTGTGAGGAGTTGCCATCACTCCTTCCACGCTCAGGTGTGCGGGGCCGCAAGCCTGTGCTGCACGAGTACCTGCACACTGCGCACCATTTCCCTGCCCTTTCACTGCACGGCTCTTCCTCCTGGGCTACTTGTTTCAGAGCCCCCTCCCAAAGTGCACACAGGAGTATCTGGCTCTTTCATCGCTGCTCTTCCCTGTTTCGGCCTAAGCATCCCTTGAGCTGCTTTTGCTCCTCAGGAGGTGGCCATCCCCCTTTTCTTTTCAGAGCTGTTCTGAGAAACCGAGTCGTGAGTTGCTGCCGCTCTGCCCGGCGGGTGCGGAGTTGCCGCTCTGCACGTGGGCTGTGAGCTGAGCTCAGCTCCCTGGTTGTGGCACTCGGGAGGATGTGAGGAGACGGGACGGAGCGGGTGGAACCGGGCAGCTCTGCAGGGAACGCCGCGGCTGAGCGGGGCTGCGTGCACGCGGCGCTGAGCGTCAGCGGTTCCTTTAGCACCTGCCATACCCAGGCTGGCTTGGTTGCTTGTGTGCGTGTGTGAGACAAGCTGGCAGAGATCTGAAGACTTGTTTTGTAAATTGCTGCCCTTTTCCATTCACCAAAACTGGGATTGGCGGTGTGACTAAGTTAGCCAGTGTCTGGGCTGTGGTTGAGCTGCTCTACATCTGCTGATGGGCTCCATTTCCATCTCCCCACAGATCCCTGCAGAAAATCATCCCCAAAGAGGAAGAACCCAACTTGGTAAGGCCCCAGCTCCGATGTTTGACAGAGCAGTGTGAACTGCTGCTGGACACAGGTGTGCTCTAACTGCGTTTCACTTCTTAGAGTGACAGCAAGTCCCAGGGGCGAAGGCATCTGTCTGCCAAGGAGAGGAGGTGAGAGCCTCTGTATGTTTGCAGCCGGTGAACGTCTTCTCCCCGTTCCCTCGCCACGACCTGGGCGCTGGGTGTGTCTTGCACCTCCCAGTCTGGGCTGGTCTGTGTCGGTTTGTCCGTCCTGCATTTCCAGTGTGGGTCCTGCCTGTGGGACAACGGCTGCTCCTGTCGTTTGGGAGTGCTGGAAATGAACAGGTTTTTGTGTACTCAAGAGGTTTTACTGAGGAGGGTTATTTCCAGTGTATGTGTCTCGGGTTCCCCCATGTCGGGGAAGCAGGGTGGTAATGCTGCCAGGAGAGCACAACAAGGGGCAGTGTGTGTCAAGTGATTGTTTTCCTTAGAGAAATGAAGAAAAAGAAGCAGCAGAACGACTCTGAGAACTTGGAGCCGCCTGAAGAGAAGCAGAAAGAGACAGAAACACAACCTCCCCCTGCTGCTAACACCACTAAGGGTCCGCCGGCCCCGCAGCCCATCAAGCGGGGCCAAAAGGTAGGGACAAGCTTTACCCGTGGGTTGAGCTGTTGCCAGGTGAAGCGTGGACAGAAATTCCAAATTTCTGTCAGGTGTCTCAGTTTTGGGCCTCTCACTCCAAAAAGGCCATTGAATGACTCGAGCGTGTCCAGAGAAGGGCAACGAAGCTGGTGCAGGGTCTGGAGCACAGGTCTGATGGGGAGCGGCTGAGGGAACTGGGGGGGTTTAGTCTGGAGAAGAGGAGGCTGAGGGGAGACCTCATGGCCCTCTACAACTCCCTGAAAGGAGGGTGCAGAGAGGGGGGATGAGTCTCTTAAGCCAAGGAACCAGCGCCAGGACAAGAGGGAATGGCCTCAAGCTGCGCCAGGGCAGGGTCAGACTGGCTCTTAGGAAGGATTTCTTTGCAGAAGGGGCTGTTGGGCGTTGGAATGGGCTGCCCAGGGCAGGGGGGGAGTCCCCATCCCTGGAGGGGTTGAAGAGTCGGGTTGACCCAGCGCTGAGGGATCTGGTGGAGTTGGGAACGGTCAGGGTGAGGTTCATGGTTGGGCTGGAGGAGCTTCAAGGGCTTTTCCAACCAAGATGATTCTGGGATTCTGTGTCCTGGTAGTTTTAGGCTCTTGGTGGTGCTCTTAGTGGTTTCAGGATGATGGTGCTGGGCTGCTGGCATTGAGCACACTGTGCTTTCCTCACGGAAACCACCATCTCTTGGTCACTGGTGACCTGCTCTGAAAGAGGTTCAGGAGACCTGGAAGGAAAGAGCATGTGGGGTCAGCATCTAGGTGTTTGTCTGAGGGTGTAAAACTCCACAGAAGTCATTGTTTGTAAAGCTGTTGGGGTTTTTTCTTCTGCAGAGTAAAATGAAGAAGATGAAGGAGAAGTACAAGGACCAGGACGAGGAGGACCGGGAGCTCATCATGAAGCTGCTGGGGGTGAGTGAGGGGAGTTTCTGCCTTCCCCTGTGGCACAGTCACGGGCTCTGACCACCTCTGCATAACCACAGTCTGCAGGCTCGAACAAGGAGGAGAAAGGGAAAAAAGGGAAAAAGGGGAAGACGAAAGAAGAGCCAGCAAAGAAGCAACAGCAGAAACCCAAGGCTGTGCGTCGTGGCGGGGGCAAGGAGACGCTCCCAGGAGGAATCCTGCTGCACGAGGCGCAGGACGCAGCCCTGGAGGAGCAGCAGGAGGAGAAGGTGAGCAGCGTACTCGCCTCACCCCTCCCCTGCCTTCCTGTCTCTCCTCACCCTCTGCTGCGCCTCTCCCGGCACTGGGGGGCTCTCCTCTCCCGGGGTGGGTGAGCAGCTCTGGGTTTCGGGGTGCTGCAGAGAACACTCTGCCTAATGCCGCGACTCTGGCAGCCCATCGGTTTCAAAAAGCAGCCAAGCTCCCCCTGTAGCAGTCCATGTGCAGGCTGTGTGTCCAGCTCTGCCAGGAGCGGGGGCTCGGAAGGACACGGAGCCTTGCTGGGGGGCTGCCGAGGGTCCCCCAAGTCAGGGCCTCCCCCTCAGTGCAGCTGAACTTGGAACCGAGCGCGCTCCAGAGCAGCTCTTGTGAGTCAGTGCCTGGGAATCACAACCCATCTCTCCTCCCAGCTTGGCCTGTGCCGAGCAAATTAGAGTTTTGAAAGAATTATTCCTCCCCTCACCCACATAAAACTGTCTTCTTACCTTTGATTTAAAATAAGCTAAATTCTCTTTGCAGTGAGAGCGTGGGTTTGTGTATTGCTGATAAAAGAATGTATTTTCCTCAGAGGCTGGGGGCGGGGGAAGCAGTTGTGTGCTCAGGTCAGCTCTGACGTCTCCTTTGTTTGTGTGTGCAGGAAGAGCAAGACCAGGATCAGCCGGGAGTTGAGGTAAATGCTCGTCTCTGAAGCTCCCCTAAGTGCCGAGGAGGTTTTATTCCCACTCGAAGCTGGCAGGACGCAGCCCCCGGGAGTGGGACCAGAGGCTCAGGCCTCCAGCGGGCACGGCCTTGCTGGTAGAAGTCCCCTTCTTGCCTGTGACTTTGAACCCAGCTCACTTGTATTTTTTAAAAAAACATAACCTCTTTTTTTCCTTCCTGCCCTGTTTTTATCACGTACATCCCCTCTAGAAACTCGAGGCCAGCTAAAGAAGTTTGTCCCTTGCCTTTGCCTCTGAGGTGTTTGCACCCCCCAGCACGCTGCAGTGCAAGCTGCTCCTTAGTTTACGAGTTTATTTACATATAATTGCTTCCAAGTTTTCTATAATTAGAGGCTGTGGGTGTTGCCCAAAGCTGGAAATAAGTCAATTTCCTTAAATTCTTTAACAATGGAAGATAACGATTGTCTGGAGTGGGGAGGCTTTTGGTGACCCTGTGAAGATGTAACATTTGGGGATCTCATTTGGGTCCTTCAAAACTGTTTCAAATAATGTGATTTTTGTAAAGACGGTCTGTAACGAGCGGCAGCTTGATCACTCAGTGCTGGCAAAGCTGAATTCAGTCCATTTTGGTAGCCCCCTCATGAGAGCCAACCCGCGGCGGCAGCAGGGAGTCCTGGCAAAACCACAACGAAGGGGTTGGAGAGGTGCTGGTGGGTTTCACGGAAAATCTCCCTTTTTTTTTTTTTTTCTTGTTTTTTTCTTTTTGTGCCCGCGCAGGAAGGCGAAGCGCTGCTGGACTCCCTGACGGGCCAGCCCCACCCCGAGGATGTCCTGCTCTTCGCTGTTCCCATCTGCGCTCCCTACACGGCCATGACCAACTACAAGTAAGTCGCAGCATTTTCTGCAGGAAGGGTTGGGCGGGGGCTTGTTCTGGCCCAGGGGGGGCCTGCGACTACTTACAGAAAACTCTTATTTTTTTGAAAGGTACAAAGTCAAGCTCACTCCAGGCACCCAGAAGAAGGGAAAAGGTACTTGTATTAAAGCTCAGCAATCCTTTTCAGGGCGTTACCTAGTGAAGGCAGCACGTTTTTACACACTGTTTAAATCTCACCTGTGTTTTTACAGCTGCAAAGATCGCCTTGCATAATTTTATGCAATCCAAAGAAGCCAGTGCAAGAGAAAAAGACCTCTTCCGCAGTGTGAAGGTGACTTGTTTTTCTATGTGGCTTCTCTTGTGCAAATGTATCAGCAGCAAAATGTCCACTAGTGCCATTTTGGGGGGTAAATATTTCCAAAAGCGAGTGGTTTACAGCTTTTTTTAGCAGTGTGGGGTTTCTCAGTGCTGCTGGGGAAAGATGTACGGCTTAGGCTGGAAAGAATCAGAAACTGAGCCCCACCAGTATCGCTGGGCCTTAGTTTCTCTATTGTGTCGCTTTTGATCAAAAATAAGAAATCTTCCAAAGAATCCTTTAGTTTTGGGAGGGGAAATTCCCACTCCCAGCGTGCGGAAGGGGCAGGTGCTTGCAGGGGGAGTTTGGCTGGGCTCGGGGCTGGAGGCAGCGTCCTGCTGCACCACTCGCCGCCCGCTTTCGCCTGCTGCAGGCCGTGGGTCTCAGCCCACCCAATGGGGTTTTTCTTCTACTCTCTTGCCATTTCCACCATTTCCTTCTCAAATTGGCCCCGTCAGTCCATGGCACTTCCCTGCCTGCCAGAGAGTGCTGGGTTCTTGCCATGTGCTTCTCCGGTGGCTTGCTCAGCCCTGGGCACCACCAGCCCCTCGGGGGGGTCATTTCTCCTTTCCCTCCTCAGGGGGGTTTATTTCTCCTTTCCCTGATCCCCGTTTATCTCTGTCAGAGCTGCTTGTTGGCCTGTAACAGTTCACTGATCAAAACCACCGAACAGCAGCAGACTTTATGTTGATTTTTTTTTTTTTTTGTGGCACTCTGCTAGAAAAACACAATTCATGGTTAACAGCCTTGAAGCGAGCAGGTAGTGCCCAGGGAACTGCTGACCCAGCAGAGCTGATGGGTGGAAGCTGTGCAGAAAACCATTAAGTCTTTCATTAATTAAACACGGGGCGAGAGCAGAAGCCTGCCAACAGCCTTATTTTCTCTGGGGGAACGCTGGCTCGGAGGCACTAACGGGGGTGAGGAAGATGTTCGTGAAGGCTCTTCTGCTGTGTTTTAATTGCTCATCTTTAATGTTTTGTAGGATACTGATTTGTCAAGAAATATCCCTGGTAAAGTGAAAGTGTCTGCACCTCATCTCCTGAACAGGAAAAAGAAGTGATTCCATAGGGGGGTTTCTCGCCACCGAACTGCCGCCGCTGCGCAGGCAGAAGCCAGCACCCGCAGGTGGGACACACGGACAGACCTTCCCCGACTGCCCTGGGCCGGGCTGCAGGGAGCTGCCGCGGCAGCGGGCGCCCGAGGAGCAGCTCCTGCGCCGTGGTTTTAGATGGACTCGAACAACTCGATACAAATCGCGTACAAACGTGCGAGTAAAGTGCTGGCGCTCGGTCAGCGACGGGATCTCACGCTGTTTCGTTCTCTAAATGCTTCCGACGGTGGAGCTGCCCCCTCTTTCCCCTGAATTTGCTGCAGCAAAACTCTGATGTTCAGTTTTTTTCCTAAGAGCTGCTGCTTTTCTCTGAAGGGGACAGGAGTTGCTACTAGAAGTAGGACAGTTTCAGTGCAAAATGCTTCGTTTGAGAAAAGGTAGAATTTTATTTTGCCCCAGTTCTCGCGCTGCGGAGCCCCAGGTCCCTCCGCATCCCCGTTACCCCTGGGGAGGTGAGGAAGAGGCCGGGAGGAAGAGCTGGGGCTTGAGGGTCACAATAACACCCCCCCCCCCAAGAGCCCCAAGCCCCCAGCTCAGCTCTGGCACTCCTCAAGCCCTACCTAAAGCTTACAAAAGAAACCGGTGCAGGAATTACAATCCAGGAGTTATTTTATTCTAGAAGTCAACATTTTTAATTTTTTTTTTTTTTTCTTTGAGGACAGCTTAAACATCATTTCCCCCCTTCCCCAGAGCGGCACAGCCTTGTCCCCCATCACCTGCTGGGGCTGACCCGTTCCACAGCCCGTCGCAGCGTCACCTCCGTGTCCCGGGGGCTGCCGCGGCTGACAGCCAGCTCCACGCACTTTCTAGTTCCGCTCAGGGCAGAATATCTGCTCCCTCAAGGGTCACAATTGAAGCTCCACAACGTAAAAGAGTTCCAAAAAAAAAAACCAAACCCCAAACTACAACCAAGCGGAGAGCAGCAGTGCTTAACACCTGAAGGTTTACAACAATGTACAATTTCCAAATCCCGTTTCTCTGCCCTTAAGCATTTGTGGCAAAACTTTAAGCAGTTTCCTAACGCTCTAGACTAATCCAGGACTGCTCAGCCTGCACAGCAATCGTCAGCCTAGACTAAAGCAACACTCCCCTAGGCACGGCCTAGGCACAACCCCTAAACTCCTTGAGGAGGGACTCCACCACCTGTGTTTCAACACATGTACACCCCCTCGTCTTGCTCAGGGCTGGCCCTCACACCTGCTTCAAGGTGGACAAACCCAGAACTAGTTTTAGCTTAAGCACAGCATTCAGCTCCACTTGCATTAAATACATTTATTGCAAACATCTTTACACAAAAATAGGTTCTCTCTAGGCCATTCACATGCAACTTAAAGGCAAGAAGCAACTACCTACCACGCTACAGATAAATTTAGACAAGTTTTAAGTTTGCCACGCTTGGTAAAATTATTACATCTTAGACCTGCGCATCCATGGGCTCAGGAGCCCGAGGTGTTGTTGCTTCCAAAGCGCTGGTTGACGCTGTGCAGCAAGTGCTTGGGGAGGCAATTCCAGGAACTGGCCAGCATTTCCTTAAAGCAGATGACTGCTTCCAGGCAGAGCCTTGGGGAGAGGGAAACGGCTGCCGTTAGCACCGAGGGCTGCAAGGTAAGCTCGGTCTTTACGGCTATTTAGTGAGGGCTTGTCCCTTGTCGGTGCAGAATGAAAGGAATCTTGCTCTATCCTCTCAGAACTGGCTGCTGTTCTTGCAGCATTCTTTAGAGGGAGAAATGTTTTCAAAGATTTCAGGAACATAAACGGGTCTGGCGCTAACCCTGCGCTGAAACGTTTTCAAATATTTCAGGGACACAAACCAAGTCTGGCGCTAACCCTGCATTACTTGTCTCAGATGGAGACGTGACAGTTTCATGGTGGAGTCTTGCTTCCTTACCTTACGAGAGACCTCGGTTGTAGAGAAAACACAAGTATTTCATTACTGTGAGCCTGGGAGGGAGAGAGAAGCGCTTTGGTTACATGGATTCACCGTATCACGGCAGCAGCCAAACCAGGCAGAGTCCAAGTCTTTGGGGATCTGCACCGAGGGACTTTGGACACAGGGACTGTATCGGGCTCAGCACTCAGGGTTGTTCTGGGCTTTTTTTTTTTTTTTTTTTTAATGGTTATGCCTGCTCCTTAAGTGCACACAAAGCTCCCAGCCACTGGTGCATTACAGAACTGTTGTACCACTCCTGTTTGCCGCTTGCCCATTGCTGCTGGCCCTGGATGGTGCTGGCACCCTTGTTCCCAGTCTCCCTCCCCAGCCACGGGGTGTTTTTACAGACCCTGGGCCACCCCCCGGCCTGGCTGAAGAGCCCCTCTGCTCAAGCTCTGCTCCCCAGGACTCCCGGTGATGAAATTACTTTGGGACGGGCTCCCTGAAAACACCCCCAGGAGAAGCACCGGGCAAAGCTGTACAAGTAGGTGGGAGATAAGAACAGGCTCCAAGAGAAACACGTGCGTGTGTGCGTGTGTGCGTGTGTGCGTGTGTGCGTGTGAGCGTGTGTGCGTGTCTGCGTGTGTGCGTGTCTGCGTGTCTGCGTGTGTGCGTGTCTGCGTGTGTGCGTGTCTGCGTGCGCGTGTCTGCGTGCGCGTGTCTGCGTGCGCGTGTCTGCGTGCGTGTCTGCGTGCGTGTGTGTGCGTGTCTGCGTCTGCGTGTGTCTGTGTGTCTGCGTGTGTCTGTGTGTCTGTGTCTGCGTGTGTCTGTGTCTCTGTGTGTGTAAGTAATTAATTAATTAATTCACAGTTTGTTTAAATAATGATTAATGACCTGGTTTCCACAAAAGCACCAAACATTTCCCCTTCAGGCTTTCTTTATGCACCTCTGTCAGTCCCCGTGCTGACTACAGGCATTTCACACTGGCTGGTGTGGTGAAACACCCCGGCTCCCGCAGGAAGGGCTGGGCCGGGCGGGGAGGGAAGGGAAAGCTCGAAATAAACTCACAGCTTTAGAATGGGCAAGTAGGTTGTTGGCGCAGCCCCCGAAGACGATCACCTCTCCCTCTTCGCTTGCACAAGCCGTGTGCCACAACCTAGAAACAGAAGTCAGCACTGCATTAAACCCCCAGAATCACAAAATCACAGAATAAGCACTCAAACCACCCTGCCCAAGAACGCAGGTTTAGGATTTGTGTTTAAAGTTAACACACACGGGTTCACACAGCCACCAGTACGCTGCAGGTGTGACTGATTCAACCAGAGTTTTATGTTCAGAGAAAGAAAACAGCTGAGCTGCTTGCACAGATTTTATTTTTACATCCCTCTCGAGTCGAAAGACTGAATGGAGTGGGATTTTTGTGTTCTCTCCCAAGACTTGGGGAAACAACTGCCGCACATGTGTGTTCAGCACCACCACGGCTCTGTCCTGCTGCTCTGAAGAGGGAAGTGCAGCAGCTTGGCCTTGTTACTGCGCCAGGAAAAAACACCCCTCCTCATCCCCAGGGCCAAAGGAAGCTGCTGTACCTCACTCTACCTTGCTCAGAACACTCCCCCAAACACGACAGCTCCCAGTAACTCGTGTGACACGAGTGTTTTCAATGCCATGTAGGTGCATCACGGCAGTTTGGATGCTTTCAAACTGCAGGTCATCATCTCTAATTTACTCAGCAGGAAGACAAAAATAATCCTGGACACGCACAGGATTAGCCCCCGGCAAGGATGCTCAGAAGAGCAACACCCGCCCATGTCCTGTCTGCTGCCAGAGCCAGAACCCACAGGTTTCACTTCACTCTTGCTCCCGCAGTCCCAGCTCGGGGCCCTCCGCAGCCAAATCAGACCCAAAATCCCTGTTTTCTGCCGTTTCCCGAGCCAGGGCTGTGTCCATCGCATGTTTTGTGAGCGCGTTTGATGCCCTGGCCCTTCAGGGGTAGGGGCTAGCACGGGAGTGTATCGTGAAGAAAAAGGAGTGCTGTAAAAAGGAACATGTGTCCTCTCTTTTGACAGCCACCAGTAAATGCTTCCTCACTTTTTTTTTTTAATAACTTTCCAGGAAAGAGTCTACCATACCTTGGTTTTTCGGAGTAGTTATGCTCAAACTGTATCCACTCGTTCTTGCTGATGCAATAAATCCAAGCATCGCCTGAAAACAAGCAAAAACCCCAAATACAAACAGTATTCTGTTAGTTCTTTCACATTTGCTGTAATAAACACGTGCTCCAGTGTAACACAGTCCTTTTTCGTGCTTAAATAAATCAAGCATTTTAGGAAAAACCTTATGAAACATTGGGCTACCTGTTTGAAAACAGGTGTTTAATAGTGGTTTACAGGAGCGAAGTCAAAAGGGCAGGATGGAGAACTGTAAAGCTCTTACTAACAGCAATTTGCATTAGATGATGCATTTTTAAAGCAGCTTAATTTCTATAAATAATAGTGTCTCAACACACTCCGTGACTCCTGCTCTGTGGAATTAGCTCCATAAGGAGTTGGCTCACGAGTGCATGGAAGGAATTTAGCAAGAATTTAAGGTGACGAGGCAATAATTGAAGTTTCTGTGCACAACTGGTCAAGAACACAAAAGCAACACGAAATCCGTTTGGAGCGACTTACTCAATGGCTGCTTGTCAGTGGTGAATCCTCCGAAGAGAAAGAGGTGATCCGAGGAAATTGGTGTTAAGGAATGCCACGATCGGCCGACGGGACAAATGCCTTGCGTGATTCTGTAGTTCAATAAAAGCACCATGAATTATACACACGCTACGAAAAGATACTGCTGCTCTTTTCTGCTCTGATTATTTTTTAGGTATTTGAAGGATGCAACTTCATTCTGCGCAGAGCTCGTGACCCAACAGCAAGTTTAATTTTTTTAGACATAGTAAAAGAATTTTAATTGTATCGATACTTAAAAAAACCTGACAGCAAGAGTCAGCAGCTGATCTGGAGGATCAGTTTTACCTGAGTTTATCTACCCGAGAATGATTAAAAGACACTAAAACTGGCATCTTCACATTGCTCTTGAAACAAAAGAACTCAAGTTTTAGTACCTACATTTCACTCCACTCCCACGTATCCAGATTCAGATAGTAAAGATCGTTCATTCTGGACTCCTACAATAAAGCAGACCAGGGTTGAAATACTCCGCTCGGGTTTCAGGAACACACCGTTAAACTGGGCTGGGCTTACTCTGTATCTGCCACCAAACACGTAGCCTCTGTTCCCAACGGTAGCGCAGGCGTGAGCTGCTCGTGGTGACGGCGTTTTACCCTAGAAAATGTGAAATAAGAAGGTAAGTTGATTCCATTAACAAAAGAAAGAAAATGCCGTTCGACCAGAAACCCGCAGCAGGCGAAGGGAAGAGGAGCTGGGCTGAAGCTGCCCCGCAGGCACGCGGAGCGGACACGGCGGGCAGCGGCCGGGCTCCTCTCGGGCCCCTCACCCGGGACAGCTCCTCTGGACACGGCTCTCAAGGCAAGCAAGGTCTCACACTTCCACAAATCAATCACCCGAGGAGATGAAAGGCTGAATTAAAGTCAGATTTAAGGCCAACAAGGAACAGAGAGTGAAAAAACATCCAGTAAGTCACTCTGTGTGTAGAAACTCGCTTTTTTTGATGGATGAATGATCAAAAAACTCATTAAAAATGGGAATTTTTTTTTTCCCTCTTTAAGTGTCAAGGTATAAATTTTGCTTTAGAAGGGAGTTCAGTCAGACACAGAAAACCTCAGATGGTAAATGAGACAATGACATAATAAATCATTAAACACTATTTTTCCTGAGTTACTTCTGAAATATTTGAGGTCTGTATGTAGTACGACAAAGCAATTCTTTGGTAATCTGAATAACAAGTTACTTATCTCAAATTTCATTTCCTCCAATTCTGTGGCAGTATCACTCCATTTGCCTGTTCCTGAATACTTCTGGGCCACTTCACATGGTGTGTATTTGCAGTTACGGAGTGTTTCGTTTTGTTTTGGCCACAATTCAGCACGTAAGTGAAACATACTGAACGGTTACATTACAGCCAGGATGACAGGAAATCACACATTTTGTTTTCCTGAGCTCCCCACGAGCACAACGCCACTGAGGCATGAGAGAAAGTCAACAGGAAAAAAGATGGAGGACAGATCAGAATAAAAGGCAAGTTTCCCATTTTTGGAGAGAGGATGTAGGGAAACGAATGGTTTAAATTCAGTTTAAATGGCCTCAGGAGATGTTTGAGGGGATGTTTCCAAGGCTAGTTCTACCAGCAGTGTTTCAAATCCCTCTCTTTAAGTTGTAGCAACCACAAGAGCAAACACAAGCTAAGGACGCCTCACGGAGCCCGTGCACAGAAGAGGATTTAAGAGTCCCACTTTGCTGGCCAGAGAGCAAGGTGCAGGGAAGGATGCTGGAAGGGAAGAGAGCCCTGGTCACCCAGCCCTAAGCTTCAGCTCCTGGCCAGGTCCCCTCCCCTGGTCGGATCAGAGTGCCTGTCCCAGGAGGGAAGCCAGAGGAGCGGCCTGAGATCTGTCCCCATGGAGAAAACAAACATAGCAAGAACTGCTGACACACAACCAGCCCCACACGGTCCGTTTGGGGAGTGCCCCGTCTCATTTCCCACATCCTCTGGCCAGCCAGCACTAGGGATTTCAGAGAGCTCTTCCGTCTTTTCTAACTCCTGGCATTTAGGACTGGCTTATATCCCAAAGAAGGCAGGATCACAGAGCACCTGACATGGTGGTTAAAGACTGGTGACATATAAACAAGACTGCAGGGTGGACCAGGAAAGCAAGAAATATATATTTGGGGTGAATTTCTGTCCTTCTGGCTTGCAAACAGTTAACCACATCTTCTAAAATAATGCCAGGGAGATCCAGACTAGACAGAACAGGTTGGGACGGGAGATGTAACAGGTTAGGACAGCTCCACGCTGCAAATGAACGGCCCAAAGCCACCACTGCGGGGACAGGCTGCTACTAACCCTGCACAGCTACCCGGGGAGGCCATTTTCTCAGCACCCTCTTCTAACTCGACACAAAGCGGCAAAGCCAGGCCTAGCAGAGTCACGCTTGTTTTCACAGGATGCTAGAAGAGATGTGGCACACAACGCACGCAGATCGTAAGAGCTGTAACTTCAAATAATTGACGTAAGGCTAATAATTACCGTAGTTATAGGCTGGCTCCAAGTGAAAGTTTCAGTGTCCAGAACATGCACGTGGTCATTCCACCCTCTAGGAAGACCTGAATTCTTTAAAAATATTAAATAAGCAATGAGTTTTAATACGCACTAATTAAATATGAAAGTTTAAGTAGAAATTACTTCTGGGTTTACTTACCCAGAAAGAGGTTTCATCAAATTCAAAAGTTCCCCGTTGTTTCCCTTCAGGAAAATAACCATAGCCTCCAAAAAATATTAGCCTGAAACAAAATCCAGATCAATTAGAAATGCAATCACAAATGTTGCTACAAATTAAAAGTTCTGTAACGGCTGCGCTCAAATGGAAGACAGGAAAACCAGGGGAGCTCCTTTGGCTTCCTTACTTCCAGTATGTCTACACTGCAGGTTTTCCAGGTGTGGGGCCCCGTTTCTTGCCCAATCGCCCCCACCACCCCCACGAAATCCCTCTGTGGCTGTTTCCCAGCCTCAGGCTTCCAAGATTTGCTCCGCTTCCAAATACGTGAAGCTTCCAGGCCTTGCTGCCCAGTCGCTGCGCTGCAGCCGTCGCTGCCGGGGCTCCCACTCTGCAGCTACGGGGGTTTTATTCCTGCCGCTTCCCGACTCTGCCCTTTCCAAGCCCTCTGCCCATTTTTCCTAAGCCCAAAACGTTCACAGACGCTCCTGTGGGAGGCAGAGGGAAAGCATTACCCCTCGGGCACTGCGGACACGTGTGCTTGGCGGGGCAGGAGCAGACCGAGGCACGCTGCCTGCAGTGAAGCTGCCTGGGAAGTTTTTCATTTTGGGGCAGGAAGACATTTTCCTTTGTTGCATTTTGTTTCAAAGCCTGAAGAAGTTACCTATGAGCAGTCTGGTTTTGCCGTTCTTTTGGTTTTTAAAATGTAATTTACCTTTATGTTTGGGTTTCAGTACCTATTAGAAATTAACGGCATCGTTTTGCCACAAATTCCTATTGAATTATGAAGTAACAGAAAACAACCTACACCACCTAACTAAACACCCACAACTCCAGTCTTGCACAGATTTACATCTCAACTGATCCCATCAAGTATCAGCGTTCTCTCCACATCAAGACTCTGAAAACTAGCACCATGGGCAATTCTCCTGCCTTTCACGAGCCTCTGCAGCAAATCACATGGCAAATCCCGTTAACAGTGAGCTTCCTCTCCATGTAATGCACAAAGCAGCACTGTTTTACCCCAAAACCACCGTACATGGCTCAAACACAAGGGCTTACAGCATCCCCGCTCTCCTCTGCCTCAGTAGAGCCAGAGGTGACACAGGCAGGACCAGAGGATGCCTGTGCTGTCCAGGTATGGTTCTGTAGGAACAGCTGAAACCCCCACGCTGATGTGACACCACAGAACCCGTAACCCTGCCAGCTGTGACCAAAGGACTCGAGGCCCCTGACCATCCCCTCATCTTCCCCTCAGCCCTCCCCAGCCACATGCAGCCCAGCTGTCCTGAGAGCGCCTTGCTCAGCAGGGATCAGCCTTTCCAGCTTCTCCTGCGAGGGGACAACTCTGGCCACGTCAGCCCTGACCTGTGCCAGAGCACTTTGGAGTCCTGTTCTCCAGAAGCCAGGAACCCTCCGAGGAACCAGCCCTGGGTAGATGCTCTGGGACGAGCACCGAAAGCCTCCCCTGAGGTAATTCACCCCCGTCCCCAGCCTCCTGAGCAGCTGGGATGCAGCTGGGATACAGCGAGCTGGAGGAAGCAGGAAACTCCCTGCCCACAAGAGGCTCTTTCCTTGGTCAGTCCTCCCATGCCAGGAGGATCTCACCGCACAGCACCGCACTACTGAATCAGGGAGGAGGGTACAAGGCAACAGCAATGTTTTGCACATCAGCTCATCTGGCTTCAACACCTTCTCCTTGTCCTCCTTCTCTTCTCCAAGGCTGGCAGCACCTAAAGGCCTTCTGGCATCTCTGGGACACTACCCCGACACATTAAATCAGCAGCAGTTCCTCCAGCACGTTCCTCATTTTGTGCAACCAGCACAAAACACACCAAATTAAACACGTGCACTGCCGCAATTTAAAAGATTAAAATGGCTTCCTGCTCTTCAACTATCACAGAAAGGCAAGCTGCCCCACAAGATGTGACCAAAAGATTGCTTTCTGCGTGACACCGGTGATTCCTTCACAGGATTATTCCGTGAAGAATAATTCCCGACGCGGTTGCCGGGAGGAATGACGCTGACACAAGTAACCACCATGCAGTGGCTTTGGAAGATTTGCCTGTGACGAGGCTACATTTTGGATTGTGACTCACACAGATACTCTGCAGCTTACATATCCCCAAACCGGGAGTGAGGTTTTTCGTTTATCAACCGTTAAAGGATGGAACAGATTTAAAAGCCTGGCTGGGGAAGAAATCCAGGATCTTCCCGAAGCACAGGCGTGCAGCAGGTAAGAAGTCCTCCTGCAGCTCTTGTTCAAACAAAAAGACACAACAATGACAAGACTAAGAGTGATTAAAAGCAAACACACGCGCAAGGTTAGCTGTGCTGACTTCGTTGCTGGAGCCTTACTTGTTTTTGTAAACCCAAACGCCAAGTTTGTCCTTTGATGAAGGGGGTACCCCCTGACACTCTACTCTGACCCACTGCAGCACTTTGTCCGTGGATCTGGAATTTAACATGTAGAACTGTAGAAAATAAAAAGATTTTTTTTACCCACACAGTTAGCTTAAAGCTTAAGTCTGACTGATGTTAAAATATTAACTTTTAATTAGCATGTATCGGTATAGAAATAATTTTAAAAGTTCTTTTCCTAGCTGCACAGAGCACTGACAATGTTTGGAACAAAATATGGATCCAAAGATCCTTATCTTTTTGCAGACTCGAGCCCCAAACACTTTTTATAAAAAAAGTAACAGGACAATGGACATTGAGTTTTACCATCCAAAAGCTGCCATGGGATACAATGAAGGTGAGTACAAAGTAGCAACTGTCGTACAATAAAAAAAAATCTGGTTTAAAATAAAAAAAAAGTGGTTTTTTTACGGTATCATCCCGTCCCTGCGTGTTACATCATTTTACATGGAGAGAAATAGCTGATACACATATATAAACTAACTGAAAAGTAAGAATACCACGGCAGGAAGGAAGCAAGTCACATTTTATAAAAGTACTTTGTTTGAGACTATTTCCAAGCATTGCATCAAGCTACTTTGAGTTTATATTTAAGAGAGAGGCCAAAACTATTTAATTTAAATCACACTTCCAGAACATCAGAAGGTATTACCAGAGACTCTGGAGAAGAATAACATTTCAAACAACTACAGAGCAGTTATGAATCACCTCCTGATATTATTTGAGCGAACTCTGGAAATTCCCATCTTGGAAAAGAAGCAAACTCAAAAGCACCAAGGTGATACAATTTATAGGGTGAATTGCACAAGAGCAACTGCAACCAAAACAAATAACAGGTCGTAGTGTTTCTTCAGTGCTGTAAAGCTACCAGGGTACAATCACCATGTGAAATGATGCAGAGCTGAACGCTGACCTGTTTTACAAACGTCACGTTATCTGACCTGTTGCAGAGGAATTAATACATTGAACTGAACTGGTAAAAGTCAGCCAGCTAATCACCTGCATGGAAAAAAAAATAATCCAAGCAGTAAGCACCGTGTGTTGTTAGTCAAAACCTCTTAGGCAAGCACAAAAAGAATTAGTTCACATCTGGGGAAGCTGCTGACAGGATGAGAAAGCTGGTTATCTGCTTCCACAAACTAGAGTTGCAGCCAGCAGATGAAAATATTACGCTGCAGAAGCCATGGAGGACACAGTGACTGTTCAACATCCTCCATTATTAACATTTAAGCTCTGAAACGAGATCCAACCTGTCCAGTCATTCAGAAGAAAATGTTCCCATGATTCGTTGTTATACCTTTCTTGCTTTGGATGGATTTTAATTAACTGAAAAGGCAACCTCTAGTTTATAAAAAGTGGGAACAAAAGTAAATGAGAAGAAATTTATTTATGAGGAAGGGTTTATCTTTGAATTACTAACCTTGTTGGTATTGCCACGTGCGTGATGTCCTCCGAAGAGGTACACCACTCTGTCTACACACACGGCACAACTTCCTGACATGGAAGGTGGAACATCTCCCTCTGTTTTACTCTTCTTCCTAGAAGCACAGGTTAAAATATTTTATCTGATAAAAATGAGCAAGAACGATTTTACCCGGCGTGGAATTTTATAACACCACCGGTACGTTTTTAATTGCAATCAGTCACTGTGGACCATTCAGTTATGAGTTCTTGAAGGTTTAACAATTTAAAACACTAACTTGGTATGACGGAGAGGGGTGGGGAAAAAACAATTTAATTAATACATGTTTTGAGGGGGAGGAATCCTGTCTGCCCAGTTCAGGAGTTTGGTACGCCTTTCACATTCAAAATCCCCAGAAAGATCCCCAGGCAAAGAGGATGCACCTGTCTAAACTGAAGGTTTCTATTTTGCTACTGGATTTTTAATGTTTGTAAACATTATAACCACAAAGTTGAGCTTCCAGCCCACGGTGAAGGCTCTCCCGAGCCGCAGGGAACCGCTGCTGAAGCAGCACTTTCTGCAGAGCGCCGAGGGGACTCGGCTTCGCAGCGCCAGGCCCCCGCTAGCGACAGAACCGCGGCGCTGGATTCCCTTTTCTCCCACTATCAGGCACGCAGATTTCGCCCAGCTTCCAGGCTCCCCGTGATCTAAAATGACACAGTCGTTTCTCTGACTGCATCAAAATTTAAAACCAACTCTTTAAAAAGGACAATACATCAAAAACTCAATACGGGCTCCCTCACCAACATACCACCACAATCAAAAACGGTACAAATACAATTTTCAGGTGCTATATCCTATACCAGGCATCCCAAAACACTTCGCACTGTTGATCACTCACTCCTGTACGGGCTGATCTGTCCAAGCTGCCTCTCTTACTTCACCCTGTGAAAACTTATTTGTTGTTTTCACAGAAAAAAAAATAATTTGGAAATATTTTACACATTTATGCAGCAGCTTGATAGGTGGGAACAAAGAGATCAGGGAATTCTCTCTCTGTTCAGAGACCCTCAGCACACTTTCTATACCAATTTAAGATTTTATCTTCCCCCCACCCCAAGCCAACCAACAATTAAGTTAATTATTTACTGTACCATCTTCCAGTTTCCATGTTGTAGATCCATATTTCATCTCTAGGCAGATAGAAGTCATAAAATCCCCTAACTTGGGCATTCTGCAGAACAGGTCAGAAAAGAAAAAAGCAACATTAGAAAGATGTTTGATGTGTTGAATTACAGACTCATGTGAATGTTTACACCCCCTCAGAGATCTAATCACAACAGAAAGCAGCAGGAGCGGTGCCTGCCACACTCCTTTACCTCTCACCTGCACAGCAGCCCTCAGAGAGCAGGTATTTGCCTTTTTTAGCTTTCGCTGGGGACCAGACAAGCTCCCAGCAGAGCCAGACTGGGGTAAGTGGAAGTTAAACCTCCTTTTCATAGCCTAAGCAGGATAACTAGGGTGCATAAATGAGCCAAAATTTCCTTTTTAATTCCCCTGCTCCCTACATGACACCACCAGAGCGATACACCAAAGCTTTGTCTTGAGCTACCGATTTATTTACCGAGTTCATTGACAATTCATCTTCATGAATGTTGTCAAAATGTAAAATGACTTGGTTCTGCTGGCAGTACACGCACACCCCAGGGTGATAAATAACCAACCCGTGATCGTTAATTAACATGCAACGTGCAGTTGCACTGATAACGCTGTAAATAAAAGCACCGTTTCGCACGGCGTGCACGTCAAATTGGACAGTCTTTCCTTCTCTTCCAACAGACACGGGAGTTGACAGAGGCAAACGCCACCCCGCATCCCACAAAAGTTATTTGTTTGCCAAGATCTGCATTTAACACGGTTTATTTCAATATTTCGAAACTCTTAAATGTCATATCTGTTAACTGGAGCTTTTCTTTTCTGGGGGAGGGATAATTTTAGAGTCACTCCCAAACTAATGGGACGTAATTACCAGCACCATGGGTGGCAGAAGGGTTACCTAACGAGGAGAGCAGCGTACCTTATAGCCTCCCCAGACATACATGCAGCGCCCGTCGGTGACCGCCACGTGCCCGCTGCGCTCCGCGGGGCTGTCATTCTCCAGCTGCTCAAAGCTGTCCTCAGCTGGAGCCGGGAGCTCCTCATCTGCCTGCAGGTCTTCGTTATCATCGGCCATCTCGATACGGAGCTACGTGCACAGAATAACACACAGCATGGAGCTTTGAAAGCCATCAGGGGAAACCACCAGAGGTTAAAAAAAAAAAAAAAAAGAGAAACTACACACTGTTGTTTCTTTCACAGCGATGTTTCAGGGGAAAGACAACAGCTACGCGCGCTCAGCCTATGGCTCCTGAGCACGGTGCAGCTTAGGGGTAGGAGCAGCCACCCTGCAGGGCTTTGGTACACGCTGACACTGGTAATTCAAAGCCCCAACTGTGGGAGGAATTAAGCCAGGAGGAGACGCTGAAATCAGCCCTGCCAGGTCATCCTAGAAGCTGCCTGCACACTCTGCCTCAGCCTGTAACGGAGCAAGGGGGACCCCCGAAAAGCCAAAGTCACCCTCCGCTTACGAGCCACTCCCAAGTCCCCGTCCGCTCTCAAGTTTTCCTACAGCTCGGGAGTTGAAACCGTCCCCACACAAAGATTTTCAGACACGAATCGAAAGGTCAGGGAAGCTGGGCAGTCCAAGTGATGGCTCTGTGCAACCAGGCAAAGCGAGAGAAGCAAAAAGGACCTCAGTGAGACTATCAAACCCTGCACTCACACAAAATCCTCGACACCTACG
Organism: Strix uralensis; assembly: GCF_047716275.1. Lineage (NCBI taxonomy): Eukaryota > Metazoa > Chordata > Aves > Strigiformes > Strigidae > Strix > Strix uralensis. The sequence goes on from NC_133975.1 coordinate 130,523,002, forward strand.
CCACTCCTGACAGATTTTTGTTTAATTTGAACCGCTTCAGTGATGGAAGCACTACACCCCCTTTGGTAGTTTATTTTTGAGCTTTAATGACGCTTCGAATTAGAAAGCCTTACCCACACCTCAACAAAATCTGTCTGCTTCAAGTTAACCAGATTTTTACTGACCTCTCCCCCACGATCAGCAGTCTTTTAACAATCTAAGACCCTGGACAACTTTAATTATTTTTAACAACCTAACACCCTGGACAACTTTAATTATTTTTGACAACTTAAAGACCCTGGACAACTTTAATTTATTTTTTTTTTAAACACCCTGGACAACTTCTGTCCCCCTTCAGCAATTCTCCAGCTCCGTACTGAAACACTTCTCACAAGTCCCTGCAATTCCCAAGCCCTCCGCACCCCTCACGACACCCCGACTGGCCAGTCCCGTCCCGTCCCCCCCTCAACGCCGAGGCAGTCCGGATCAGTGTGACCTGGCGGGACATACCCGACAGAGCAATGCTGAGCGATGCGCCATGGCCCGACCCTCCCCGCGCCGCGCAGCCCCCCCACAGCTCCGGCCTCAGCGCCCCCCCCCCCCCCCCCCCCCGCCTCGCGCCCCTCAGAGCCGCTCTCCACAGCCCCCCCTCACCCCCGGGGCCCGGGTCCTACCGCGGCGGGGGGGGTGTCTGTGGGGCGGACGGCGCTGCCGCCCCTTCCTCCCTCCTCCTCCTCCTCCTCTCACCTCAGCGGCCGCGCAGCGTCAACATCCGCCGCGGGCCGCCGCTTCCGGCAGCGCGCGCATGCGCCGTCCCGCCCCGCCGCCGAGCTCCCGCCCCACAGAGGAAAACCCGGCCTGGAGGGGGGGTGGTTCTTTGTCCAGAAAAAAAACCCTGTTAAGCGGGAGAGGTGGTGGCATCTCTCCGCTAAAAAAAAGCCACTAATCTATATTAATATTAATACTAAATACTTAACCATTCTAAAGTTACGGCTCTGCTACAATACCCAGTCACAAAGCTTGCCTTTATGGTACCAACTTCGCTCCAAAAACTTCTCTCCCATTTTAAAAATGTCAAAAAATTAGCCAAAAGGGGTCTTGCTTCAACTCTCTATAAAATTTTAATGACTGTGCTCCTGTTAACTAAATATTGGAAACAGAAAAATAGCGAGTACTACATAGGCTCTTTTTAAACAATAAATAAGCAATTTTTTTTAAACAAGAATTAAATATAAACTTTACACATCCAAAATACAATATACAACCTATTTCAAAAAGGACTCATTGATTACAGAAACATAGTAAAACCATATCATGAACTGCATGTAAGCTTTCCTATAGAAGCCGCTCGTTGCAGCTTTGTTCTTCAAGTTCCAGGGGCAGCTTTACTGATTTTTACTGATTTTCCTACTCGGGTGAGAGCTCTGGCTCCATCATTTGACTAGATGAGGGATTCAAGCAATAAGATTCAGTGGTGTTAGCGAACTAGTTACCTTTTTAAGACTGAACAAGTGTGAATCTTCCAAAGATACTGTGTTGAACTCATTTTATCTTTTCAGAAAGGCTGATGTAGTAAGGCTGTAGTAAGATTTTAGGCTTAAGCCGTATTTTATCCAAGTGGAAACATTTTCTAACATCTGTCACCTTCAAAAAGAACAAGTTGTATGGACTGTCTTGTTAAGACTACAACAGCAGAAGTTAACAATATATACAAATGAAGTTTTATCAGTTTCCTATAATGCAGCAAACAAAAGAGACTTCCATAAAAAGGATTTCTTTGTTCTCAAACTTCACTTAGAAACTCAGCTTAACATACAGTTGTTCTGTAGCATTAGTAAAGTTCACTAACAAAAGACTTTGCTGTACACCCTAAATAAACCAAAGTGTTCAACAGTTTTGTTGCCATTGTTCATGTGGTATTTAGTTGACTTTGTCTTTCAGTTTCAGCTTTTTTCTCTTGCCGGTGGCTAACTGCAGCCCAGAAGGTTATCTTTTTCAGCACTTGCTGCAAAAGCTTCGATGGCAAGCATGGTATTTGATTCTTTAAGAGAGTTGCGTTTTTACCAATGCAATCAAGACACAACCTGAAAAAGGAAAAAAGAAAAAAAAAAAAAAGATTTAAGTAAACGGTCTATAACCAAAAAAGTGACATCTAATAAAAGCTCGCGATGTTCATTACATACATTGTGCTTGCATGTGCAGGAGAGAGTACTAAACACCTCCAGTGTTTAACTGCTGTGGATTGCCATAAGTTGCATGTTTCAAATATTTACTGAGGAGGTAATTTTATATTTTACCAGCCTATGTAGGCGTCCGTGGTTAAAACCCGCGTGTAAAAGCAGAGCGCCATAACGACTTACACTAGACTGTGCCAACAACCTCAACTCACCTGAGGAGTGAATAAGGTTGAGTCTGAAATATCAACAAGTCACTGCAGTGACCCTGATCGACAGAAAAAAAAACCACATTAAAATGACAAACAGCCTATCTCAGAAATATTGCTATTTTCTAGATTAACATTTATTACCACATGCATAATTTAAAACTGAAATACCTAAAATAATTATTTATAAAGAATCTGAATAACAAATTCCTTTTAATAAGTCTAACAAGGGCAGGAAAAACCCCTCCTAAATTACTTTCCAAGAACACCTAAGGTCACATCTCGACCCACCATATGATATGAATGAACCCAATAATATCACCAACTGTATTAACTTTATTTTACATCAATTTTTAATTATCATAGTGATAGGGTTTCATTATTCAGTTTACTGACTATGTCCATGAAATGCAAGTCATCTTTGCTTCCACCAAACACCATCACTTCTCCTTCTTTTCCAAGGCAGGCTGTATGCCACAATCTAGAAACAAAATTATAAATAGAATTAGTGACCAAGTAGCAACAAGCAACAGTCATGTGTTATCAGCAAAACAAATCTAAACCCAAAGTGTTTTAAGGGTTTCAGAGAAGCAGTAAGTTTACTTCTATATTAACAACTTCTCCTCAGAGACTCTCCTCCATTCTTCATACTCAAGTTTTTTGTCAAAAGACTTTTGCTATAAGAAGTTCCTTTTAAACAAAATGGAAAGGGCACTTTTCCAATCCTGTGATTCCACTACATATGCACTCACAGCCTTTAAGTCTTACTGTCCTCACTACTTACCGAGAAGAAGTATTTTATTTTATTTTACAAGTCGCTCTGTGAGCTGCAGAAACTATAAAGCCTGTTCTTTATCAACCTGTGTCTCGAGGCAGAGCTTCTGTTCTTACAGAAGAACGGAGAATAAGCGCCGAGCGCTCACCGGCGCCAACCAATTACGAGAGTCTCTCTTTTCTGTTTGGCCACTTTATTGCACAGAGTATGTTGGGACTTTGTATCTCTGGCACTGGTGAGGCCGCACCTCGATTCCTGGGTTCAGTTTTGGGCCTCTCACTACAAAAAGGACACTGAATGACTCGAGCGTGTCCAGAGAAGGGCAACGAAGCTGGTGCAGGGTCTGGAGCACAGGTCTGATGGGGAGCGGCTGAGGGAACTGGGGGGGTTTAGTCTGGAGAAGAGGAGGCTGAGGGGAGACCTCATGGCCCTCTACAACTCCCTGAAAGGAGGGTGCAGAGAGGGGGGATGAGTCTCTTGAGCCAAGGAACAAGCGCCAGGACAAGAGGGAATGGCCTCAAGCTGTGCCAGGGCAGGGTCAGACTGGCTCTTAGGAAGGATTTCTTTGCAGAAGGGGTTGTTGGGCCTTGGAATGGGCTGCCCAGGGCAGGGGGGGAGTCCCCATCCCTGGAGGGGTTCAAGAGGCAGGCTGACCCAGTGCTGAGGGATCTGCTGGAGTTGGGATCTGTCAGTGCTAGGTTAACAGTTGGACTAGATGATCTTCAAGGTCCTTTCCAACCTAGATGATTCTGTGATTCTGTGAACTTCCTACTTCTTTGTCAAATATTACAGAAATGGGTCAATTGATTCAAAACGTACACGGGCAGCAGAGGCAGCCAAACGTGCACAGAGCCCTGTGATGTAACCCTTCCTTCTTAGGAAACCAAGACAAAGACATTATTTCAAAAGTCTTCAGAGGTAAAAAATAATACCTTAAAATACAATATTACTCATTTAACAATATAAAAGGAGAGAGCAATGTGACTATCCATCTCATGATAGATCGTTTTGCCAAATGATTACATTTCATACAGAACAATGTATTTTTGTCATTATTTGACTCTTCTGTACTCCAGTTATGTAAGTACAGTTATATATACTTTGTCTCATTTATTACTACTTCAACAAAATGTTACACTGGAAAATTTTTAGAAAACAAAATAACTATACAAAACAAGCTTTCACCAAGAACAGCTTTTCTTTTCTTTTTTTTTTTCCTTTTTAATTTTTCCACTATTTCTTTAATTAATAAATTTTAATGGCTTTAAGGCTGTGGGGTTTTCAGTACTGACTCTTATCCCCGAACACTAGGATGAGAGCTTCAGAACACAAGTTATCCTGTTTCCATTTTATGCTTCCCCCCAAGATTCCTGGGGATCATTTTCTGTGTGTCAATTATATCACACCCACAAGTAAATTTTGTGCATATAAAAGCACATGGTATATAAAAAAAACCCAAACCAAACCAAAACCTGAGTTGTAAAATCTTGCTTGAACAAAGATTCTGCTACTCCAGCAGCTGCACGTTGCTAGATTTACTTTTTATCAAAATCTAATTTCTCTACTGGTGTGTCATCACTGAAGTAAGTATCACAAGATGATTATCCCCACAGAGCTCTGGCCCTTTGTCTACTTAACAAAATAGTATGTACCACTAGAACTTTCATGCAGAAGTCAACGTTCTCACTTTCTTACTCCATTCATATCAGTAATTATTCACCATTCTCCTTAGGCTAAACTGTATCCCACCTTTTCTCTTCCTCATACCTGTAGATAGATCTGTCTCTGCCTTATCTGCATTAGGAAAACTCTGGCCTGGACTTCATCATCGAAGAACACTGGGAAGCCTTTCCTGCCTTGACTTTGTTGGCATCCTAGCTCGCAACCTGATGCTTTTTCTACAGACTGAGTTTATGTCCTCTCACAGCTGCTCTAACTTATCACCTAAACATTCTAATAAAGCATGTTATTTAAATTATTCTAACTAGAATAACAGAATTACATTGTAATGAAAACACTGGGCATCTATACATTAAATAGACAATTTGTTCTGTATTTTAACCTGGCATGAAAATGTTAGCTGAAGTACAACTGATGGACAGAAAGAAGAAAAATATTTTCTACCCATACAGAATCACAGCTCTGTAACCTGGAAGACAATTTTTTAGAAATTACGAAAAATGAAGGCTGAAGGAAATCATTCCTCACAGAATTTAAGGAGGGAATCAATTTGGCAGAAGCATCAGGAAAATACACAAACGCATGTGTGATATATCATGGATTATAAAATAACAGAAATATATAAAAGAAGTATACATATATATTATTGCCAGTGCATTTTAAGTCCTGCTGTAAAGTCAAAGGAGCAACAGGACTGACTTAAACCTTTTTCAGCTGCAGAGATCCTGCAGTAATCCTGTCTAAGAACAGGGGTACAATTATGGTACAAGTACTTCACATTCAGACTAGTTCAATATATAGACAAGCTTTTGGTATGGCTCCTTTTATCCATGTTTCCAGGAGTTACGGAAAAAAACTACTGAAGTATCTTTTTTCTTTAAAAAAAAAAAAGGGGGTGGGGGTGGCAAGGTCCTTTATTTCAGTGAAGAATTAGGTCAATGAAAGGCAACTGCCCTCAGCCTCCAAACTGCATACTGAAATCTTCAGATGGTGGAGAACCGTAGGACATGTTTGGACTGGAGGGAGCTCCGAGCCTCTTGTCAGCACGTGACCCAGAGGCTCTGGGCTGCACGTGCAGTGCAGTGCCCAGCAAATTTGGCAATGTCAACCCTCTCTGGCACTTCCGCTGAGGCATGGAAGGTGGTTCAACAGCCTCTCTGCCAGCGCAGCCCAGTGACAGTTGCGCTTTGTAGTCTGGGAACCCCCCAGGATGGAATCTGCCCTTGAAATGCCTGAAACCCACCTGGGGCTCAAGAGTCACAGGTTCCTGATATCCAGCCCTACCACCACCTGAGGCACTGATGTTAGTCCAGCTTAACTGCAGAGTAAAGGCTGAGCTGCAGCTCCTGAGGCTGCTGCATGTAGAGAAAGCACATTCTGCCCCTTCCTGATCCTTTTTCATGATGCACCAGTAAAAATAATTACAGAAGGCAAAGCAGTCCACTTCAGCAGTTAACTTTTATGAGACCATCCATGTAAAGAACTGAACACAAAGACAGGCATGATCCTTGACTGCTAATGATGTGCTTTGTTACTTAAGGCAGTCGCCAGTCCCTTCATGTATCCCGTTCAATGATGGTAAAAAGACAGAAATCTATGAAGCTAAGGTGTAAGTTTATTTGGGCTTGAAAGAGTTTGAAATACAAGAAAGCAGGAAATTTGGTCTAACAGTGCTCTTATATTTAAAAGACACTGTAGAATGGGATAAAACAGGAAGAAAATTAACTGAGGTAAAGATATTTCAGTAACAGAAAACGGAACATAAGGCAGGAAGCATGCAAATGCCAGACTAGAATTGGACACTATGCTAAAAGAATGATACAAAATTCTGCTGAGAGTACCTGGGTGAACGTGTAGAAGGAATTCTACAGCAAATCAATTCAATAGTATTTACATTATAAATACAGAGCATACTTCAATTACTGTGTTAAAAAAAAGTCTGTGCTCTGATACAGCAAGCACCTGTTTTCAGGGGCAGCTGCCGGTTCAGAACATGAAACTTGCTTTCTTTTGTCAGAAAGAATCTTTTTCTGCAGTCTTAAACTAGAGAGGGAAGGGGAAGAGAGTTTGGAGGAGACAGGATTGTTGCCAGTATGAGCAATACCCATTCTAGAACTAGGTCCTTTTTGGTTGGGAGTTAAGTCCTAGAAATAACAAAACTCCACAGTCATTTACTGTGCTGTTTAGTGCTAATTCAGTTTTGCAAAACTGTAATCATAATTAACTGCTTCTGCTCAGGGAAAAAACCCAAACAAACAAGGTATTCTGCAATATTTCTGAACCCTGAAAGGTGCATCAGCATTTTCATGGTTGTCTCCCCCATGTTTCCAATAATGTATCAATGTTCATCAACTTTTATTACTCTCATAGGTTACTAATTCCTCAAAAGTTATGAGATACACATTGTCTTATATAAAAATATTTTGGCTATAGAACATCAGGTTAGCTGGACACTCAGATCCTTCATCACAAAAAATCTTTAAATGCAAGTAAGCATCAACTATAACAAATACGGAAAGTAATAATGTGTTATCAGGTATGAAGGAACAGAAGTTAGTAAAGCAAACTCTTCAATCATACTGCATTATTTTTCAAAAATACTCTTTACAATGTAGTTTAAAAATACTCTTCAATAATTTAAATTTCCTTAATTTTTTAAAATGCGTAAATTTCAGCAAACATCATCTATTTTTGTATACCTAGGCCTACTCTTAGGCAAATGGGTAAGTTGTTTCCATCCATTTGTTGTAATGCTGTGGATCCAGCCATCACCTATGATATAAGAACATACATTAGTACTTTTTCTCCGGACAAAGTATTACCTTTTTTATTTATACAAAAAACTCTGTGTTCTAAGAGCAGATTATATTGAGATAACAGTAACATCAACACTACATTAAATTACAAAAACTGAAAAGATGCAAGTTAACTTAATGGTTCAATCACAAAAAGCTCACTGTGTTGAAATCTGGAATTAAAACACACTTCCCTTTTTTCTGTTGGATATATTGAGAAAATTGCCCCCTCCCAAAACTATTTTCACTAATTTCACATTTTTTCATGAAAAGAAGTTGCCTTTTCTAGAAAAGGAACTCAGTATACGACTGTCCTACTTCCTACTTTACATTTTGTAGCTGTGATTTGTTATTCATCTCAAAATCTATATTATGTTGACATTATTATTTGCATCTTCTTCCTGCAATTGCTATTGATATCAAGTTACCTCTTGTTCATATCAAAATACATCAGACTTTTGCCTTTATTTTCTTAGATGATCATTTGATGAAAGATTTATTATTATATGTTCTCACTGTACTACACAATGTGCTCCTATATTTCTATAAAAATGATGAGATAGCTAGAGAAATGCTCAAGCACCATGAAAATTCTGTAACAAGATTTAGGTCTAACTAGTTTGAGAAAAACAACAGATGTGCACACTACACGAGGTGAGTACTAAAGTGTACAACAGAATTACAATCTCTAAATTACTTACTTAAAGGAACATTATCAGAACTTAGTCCACCAAAAAGAAAAAGTCTGTCATCTCCTATCGGAGTCAACGTGTGCCAGGATCGATCTTTTGGTTTCTCTCCACTGATATTAATTCTTGGTGAAACAAATAAACAAAAACAAATTTTCAAAGAATGCTGAAAATTAACCTGCCAGAAAATGTAATAGTTAATTTAGTTTGTCCTAGAACAAGCCTGGATATTTTCCCAGTGGAAAAGCTGCACTTATGCAATCTGAATTTACTCTCGAGAAGAGTGGTGTTCAAATCTAAACGAAATAATTTCTTGTAGTAACTGTTCTCTGAACAACCAGTTATGTAAATATCAAACATAAGGACAAAAGCACTGACTGTTATTTTGCTTGTTTTCTTAAGATCACTGAAGCCACTACTTAATGTACAACTAAAGGCACTTAGGACAGCAAAGAAAGGACTATATATTCAAATAAACTGCACAGGACACGTAGGTAAACAGGCTCAGTTATCTGAGATAAAATTTAATGAATCCTGAGGGGTTACGGTCTCTCCACTCCTAAAAATTAACGATCGCAAACGATACAAGGATTGTGGCTTTAGCTTTTACCCAAAAGCTACTACCTCTTCAACCACGGTGCCGTTTAACACAATGGTGGGTCACCCAAACTTTATAAGTTTTAGTAAAAAGTGGAATTCCTAAGTACAAAACAGATGTAGGTTTATTATTCCAAAAATCTGTTCATGTTACAAAAATACAGATTTGCTACCGATTTCATTTTAGCTGCACAGTTCAATATGCTTGAGATGAGACTCGGAACAGTAAAGAACCTGAACATAAGGGATTCCCTATAGTGGGTGGCCTGAATTCACCACATCTTAGTTTAGGCACTTAGGTGTAGTCATCTGAGGAGGATCCCAACAGAGTCAGCAGGGAGGAGTAAAGGCCTCCAGAGGGCATCAGCCCACCTGCTATCTTGATACTAAGCAAAGAGGCAACTCCTGTTGTGAAACACCTAAAGTTAGACACAAAGAATTTAGGCCACCGCATCGGCAGTATGTCCTTATTTTGGAGAGATGATGGAAAAAGCAGGTGCAAACACCTGTAAGCTCTCTTGCAGGGTCAGAATCTTAATCAGAGACTGTTCAGAGCAGAAAGGAATGCTCAATCCAGGTAGACTATATCTCAAAACCACAGTTTCTTTTTTCTCCGCTTTGCTGAAGTGAGTGCAACATACACAGATGTGTGCTCATCTACAGTATGAACAGTGCAGACGGTCATCTCTATTTCCTTTGTAATCAATGAAGAGAAACAGGTCCCTGGAAAAGCACAACTTGTGATTTATTTTAGGTGTCTACCTTAGCAGCAGTTGGCTCGTGCCCAAGAAGTGCCTGTTTCTCTTAACTGAGCACAGAGGAAGCCTAGGGTGAGTAATAGAGGCATCTGCAGTTCAGTTAGAGGAATTTCACTACTGGTGACTGCTAAGCAGTTCTCCATCTGGAAGCAAAGACTGAAGAATCATAGCTAATTAAACAGTGATTGCAAAACTGTCCTACTAAATTTGGCACTGAAGTTGAAGCCAAGTCACAATGTTGGAGTGCCTGCTTTGCACAACTCTTGTATAAGATGCTTCTAAAATTGGCAAAGGGGCAGACTGTGCTGAGATACAACAGGCTTTGATGTTTAGAAAAAAATATATGCCAGATACTGATGGGTGATAACATTTCAATCTTTCACTCTACTGATGCAAAAAATTATCACAGTAACAGAAATAACGTAATATTGAACGTTTGGAATAACAGGTTGGTGGTGCTCTGGGAAGGCAAGGTAACTTCTGGGTAGTGACAACTAAAATAAATATTGCAATCTCATGCTGGAATATATTCCTGGATTAATAGGTTAGTATTACACAATTCCTTAACAAACCTGCATAGAGTTGAGTAAGAAAAAATACTTGACAAGACTGGTTAGTAAGAAGTCATGGGGCTTTAAATAAAATCATCATTGCATTTGGAATGTTTCTTTTAGGAGAGGATGGCCAATAAATGAATTTGAATATAGGACTGTACAAACCAAGTCCTCCTTGCTGGGAGACCTGTACTTTACAGAAGAACTTCAAACACCTGCAGTCAACTTGCCTCGGTCAGCAGCGTTCAGACAGCAAACTTTTTAATCTGTGTTAAATCCTTGAGTCTCATTTGGTGATAATTCACATGGCAATCAAAGACAATCTCTCTGCAGCTGCAGAATGGCTGAGAATTCTGTTATCTACATCTGAAAGGTTGTATCCTGCCCAATTTTTAATTCATCATTGGATCAGAAATCTCAGTAGAAAGGAATTTGAAGCTATAGCATAAGAAAGAAAAGGTTCCTTGCAAGAAACACCTAGAGGAGAAAACAGTCACCCTGACAGCAAACAAGTCTGAAGGAATTTCCCCACCTGTAAAATACTGGAATGGGTTACACTTGGGCTTTTTAGAGGCAGTTTTCAGCTGGAAATGGATTGTCTGATTAAAACTATTCAAAACTATTGCTGGTACTCAAAGGATACAGAGTGATTTCTCTTTACTTCGCACTCTTAATATGTAACTTTGTTGGTCTCAGCAAGCATTTCTTTGCTATATAAATTTCAGACATAAAAAAAGGAGAGAAATAAAACCTGGCCTGTTTATCTGTCTTACTTTACAATGTTTGTGTGTGGAATCATGGGACTTTGGGACCAAGTCCTTTATATTGGAGATGATCCCTACAAATGCCCAATTTCTAATACAGCCACAAATATTGATTTTATGAAAGGAAGTGTGAAGCCAGAAATAGTTTTCCAAACAATTTGTGCGAAGACAGACTGTAAATTGGAGTCAAAATGTAAATACTAATTTGATATTGTCCTGAAAGATACACTGAGTTTTGCTCCTTCTGTAATTAGGAGATGAAATCGCACAAAGAGGTATTGTATGCTTGTGCATGCTGACAGGTGGTCTGGTAATACAAGATGATTTTACTGTGGTAGATATTTAATAGCCACAGACAAATTATTTGGCAAAAACATCATCTAGCCCTGCGAGAGTACCCTTTTTTCCCCCCATGATTTCCAGCTGACAATGGCTAATCTAAATTTTGCCATCTGTGATAGTCTGAATTATATTTCTCAGGTTTCCCTAAGATCAGTCACTTTAGTAAGAGAAGAACAGCTCTCAGGCCTGTGAAGCTTCCTAAAAGACCAGCCTTTGATTAGTCACCCCTCTAGATATGAACAAATATGAACACTTTACCTCCTGTGAGGTGCCACCACAGCAGCAAAGACCCTTTTTTCCCCCTAATCTCTTAAATATCTTTTTTTAGTCTCTCTTAAATCTTTTTTTAGCCTCTCTTAAATCTTTTTTTAGCCTCTCAAAGACTCTGTGCAGAGGTGCTAGAGAATGGCTGGATAGTAGGCTCCTAAATTTATAATGATCAGAGTCTATACTGAATTATGGGTAAGTCTTGTGAGCTATTTGTGGATCACAATATAGAAATAATTGAGTATTGGAACAATCTGCAGTTTTTAGGAACGGCTGCATTTAGCATTACCATCCTTAGTCTAAGTGTATGTATGTAAAATCAGTCTGTTGTATTTGGGTCAAGAACAGAAAACACTTTTAAAAACCTTCAATGTCAGCTTTCAAATGCCAAACAAAAGGGAACACTGGCTGAGGAGGACTTAAGACAGAACTTTGACACTGACATCCCTCCTTCAGGGCTTGAAATTCCTCGCATTGACTTGCTACTCAACTGTCACAGGTTTCCTTTTTTAAAGCAATAAAAAGCAAGCCAAACAGCAACTGCTCATGCAATAACAACAACAACAACAGAAAGTAAGCAGCTAGAGCAATAATCTGAATAATCAATCCCACTCAGAGGCAAAGTCTAAAAGGGACAATGCTGTCATTTAGGTAGAACATTGTTAATTTTAAAAGAACTATCAAAGAAAAAGGGGAATGAAACTGATTAGTTAGTCGTAAGTGCTAATTAAAGAAATCTTCAAGGACAATTTTTTTTTTTTAAAGGACACTGTGGGACTTTTGTCCTGCTGCCATCAACAACAAGAAGGAATGGATGGAGGATTGCATCCACTCCCTTGCTTCGCTCTCGGCTCAGAAGGCAGAGGAACACACTTGGGGCAGGATCAGATCAGCAGGCACGAGTGAGTAAAGATGCCCATCACGGGCACATAAGGCCCTGGAGCAGGATCAGTACTGAAACATACTCCAGAGAGGTGTATTTCATGGTCTTTTATGAAATTACTATTAGGTTACCTTGGGAATAGGAACAGAACAGTGGTTATCACCCATCAGTTACTGTTTATTTCCTGGTTCGTCTATCAACTAACGATATAGCCACTAATTCTACACATGTAATAGGCACCACCATAAATCCTATATGCAAAGAAATCTTAGGGAGTATACTAATATCTGATTTAGTTTAAAATTGAAATATTTAGGTCATGCCTTTACTTGTTTTTAAAAAATATGGTTAAGATGCTTATCCTGAAGGGGGGGGAAGATCTGTCCCCAATCTGCAACCATAATGAGCCAAATATAGATAGTAAAAGCAGTATTCAAAACGACATCAAAACTAAAATTCCATATGGATAAATGTACCCGTCTTAAAAATGAGGATGTTAAATCACTACATGCTGCGCTTAAAATAACATCATCAACGCTTTGGTGCAGAACAGAAAAAGCTTAGTAACCACCACCAAATTAAATTAAATTGAAATCACAACATAACAGCTGTTAAAATAGTCCCCAAACTCCCATTCTCCTCTTTGAAAAGCTACAAAATTAGCACTGGAACTACTTAACAATATGTTTCAATCTGCTACATTCAATTTTAAGTGTTATAGAGAGAAACGTACCTTCCAGACCAAGTCCAAGTGTCTAAATTCAGGCAGTGCAAATCATTCATTCTAGTTTGCTAAAACAAATAAATAAAATCCCAGGTGTGTTATATTAAGCAAACAATGAGCAAAGTATTTCAGCGAGGCCTTCCCAGGACAGAATATTCCAAGTAACAATATTTTGAAGAAAACTGTACCCATGTGCCTTAAAACAACTCTGTGTTATGTGGCAGATGAAAAGCATTTCTTCTCAAAAAAACCCCATACAACTCTCAGAAAACTACCTGTCAGGAATATTTACAGTAATGCAACAGCAGTATGGGGCCAATTTTAGCTTTTAATAGTAGTCTAATAGTGAAGAACTAGGTGATATTCTGTTACTGCAAATGTATTCAGTTTTTATCCACAGAATTCATGGTAGGTAATTGCAAAAGGTATAATACTCTACATATAGTTTCCTCTCATTATTTTTCTTTGCATTCTGATCAGAACTCTACATCCTCCTGCCTGGTCACTTATTCCTCGAAATATTCTAGTAGGTACTGTACTCAGCACGTGACATCCCACAGTAAGTTCAGCACACCTGTGTTCTCTCTTTTCCAGAAGACAAACCTTTTCACAAAGTTACTACTAGCAGCAACAAGGTTTTATGACTGTTTAGCATTTGCCATAAAAATAATAAAATGTATCAACAACAATGGAAAAAATCAATACACTTGCATATCTGCCTGTGTTTTGAGATGAAGAAAGTAATTGCTTTAGAAACATAAAGTGGGGGGAGAATGTAAGAAAGAATTTCTTTCCTTTAGATTGTAGCAATATTTTCAATGGCTCGCAATACACTTGACTGATACTTGTGATTCCCCTAGGTACTACAAAACAATATCTGAGAAGAAGGGAAATATATCTTGCCTTACCTTACAATTTCTTTTCTCCTAGGGTAGTCCATAGATCTATTAGAATAAGCCTTTCTCCAGCTTGCAGATCCTTTGAGGCAGAAACTAGACTTGTCATTTAAGTCAGAATAGGAGTAGTTTTACCCCTGAGAACTCAGCCAGTTAGTGAGTTTGAGAGACTTCCAAAGCTGTCCATCAGAGCTATGGAAAGTCTCTCGGGGTATTTCAGGAAACAACAAGGTTTTCAGGATAGCTATGGGCTCCTCTGATCAAGTACACGCTAGCCCTTTTCTGTCCTAGGGAAGAGAATGTTAACTAGCATTTTGGAATGCCTTCAGCAAGGCCAGTAGGCTAAAGAAAAGCAGAACGTGAGGGCTTTTGTGCATTGCCTGAGAAACTTTATCCCCGCAAGAGGGTGAATATAACAGTACAGTGTGGTCCAGCTGACAGCTCGTGGAACAGGGCTGTCTTCCATGACAAGTCTATTCAGTTTCCTGCTCCTTCAGGTGGCTTTGAAGGAGATGAGGAACAAATTATACAAGCAGAAAGTAAAATGCAATTACTCAGTATCTTCTGCTGTACCTGTACACAGCTAGACACTTGGGGGTAGGGTGGGGAAAAAGCAACATCCTGCCCTCTAGAACTGAAAATATTTAATCATCTTGGAATAACACAGTTTGATACGGAGGACATCTATTAAAGAAAGGGAAGAAAGAAAGTTGCTGTTGTGTTGGAAATTAAGGTTTCAAGAAGATCCTGTTCAAGACCTCCTCGCTGACTTTCCTTTCCTAGGCATTAGGCAGAAGATGGAGTAGTTTTCAGTTTCTTGGTCCCTGGGAAATCAATGTATTATAATCTTTACATTCTCATGATTCAACAGATTGACAGATGCATAATTACATCAACCTCATTTTGAATTCAAAACACAGCATCAGTTGGACATTTACGTCTAAGATTCAGTCCCTTAACACAGCTTTAACAAATGAAAATGCCTTTCTACCCGACCCTTATTTGGGAAACCATAAAGCACACAGTCAGGCTGTAGTATCGTCACTTGCCATATGCAAAGTTTCCTTGCAGTTTCTCATGTATTTCTAAATGCTATCTACTATATTTAATCTTTTTAGCTGATAATCCTAAAATGACTCTTAATTGGTTTAAAAGCATCAAGCCTCGTAAGAGGGTTTGCATTTCCCTTTGAGCTGCAAGGACTCTACTTATCTACCGCATGTTCATTTATTTGCAGCCCAGCAAACATTAACCAGGATCTGCTTTGTCTCAGGATTAGCTTTCTAGCATGATGAAAGGCATTAAGGGTGACATATTTACAGCTCGCTTCTGTTACAGTAAACTCTGTGCAGCTCTCCATTCTGAGATTTACAATCAAACAGCTATTACAGCTCAAATCTTTCTAAGAGGATTGCAGTTCAATGTATCTTCTGATCTTCAGTGACAGAAAGGATAACAGGAAATATAAGCATGCATACATTAAGGCATCAGATGTGTGAAGAGCTGCTGGAAAGACTTTATTACTTCATCATTCTTTACATGAAAATTTTCCACTTAAATCAAACATGAGACTTGCATCAACTTTTGGACTAACTCTCCTTCCTTCCCACTTTCTCCCATTTCTGTTTTTTCAGGGGCTTACCTGGAGGAACAGAGTCCACATAATACTTCTGAGCCTGTTTTCAAATGATTCCTGGTACAATTGATTTTGATCATCACCATCTTCTTTTACCAGTTCTAGCTCCAAGTTTGGAAAAAGGTGCCCTTTCCTCCCAGAAAGATGAATAGGAGAAGCCTCATGACACTTCCTGGCCCTTTCTGGTTCCTTGTAGAGCCTTTTCCCTGGGAAGATTTGTATTATGGTGAACTAGAAGGAGAAGGAGGAGCAGAGCAACCCCGTATTTGCTCCTTAATTTATGGAGAAAAGCAAGACTTCATCCTTTGGGGAGGAGTTACTCCTGTTGTCAGGAAATGTTGTGGTTTTCTGATGTCTTTCCTTTCCTGTTTCATGACTTACATTAATTCCTCAAGCCCCACTGAACGTTCCCTAACCTTTCTTAAGTTTCCTTCCATTTATTTCTAGGATAGAAAGTGAATCAATAATAATCACTAAGGTGAAAATTACACTTGCTGCTCTCCTACAAAATTAAATACAGCTTTCCAAAATTTCACTCTTCTCTGACATTGTTCCCAAGAGGTTTCACTGAAATTTAGCAAATGGTTATTAAGAAGCTGACACTACCTGAGGAAGAGAAAAACCTTTTCAGTTCAGAGCCTTCTTGTATTTCTGAATCCTGTAGTCAAACAGTCAGAGTTAAATAGAAGCCAGAGGACATGTCCTCTTAGGGCATACCTAGTCATGCAACAGCACAGTGGAGAACTAACAGGCGAGCTCCAGTTTACTAATAATTCCTCTTGCAGAGGCTGCACGAGAATCCTAGCTCAAGTTACAAAGCAGTTCAGTTGCAAGAGGCACAGTGCAGCAACCCTAACTAGCTTGGGCACCACACTCAATGCTATTCTGTTTCTGGGGTGAAGACCTCTGCACCATGCAGAGATAGTCCTTGCCAATAAAAAGCCAGAGGGAGCAAGGCTTTGAAGGCTGAGGAAGTGTTCAGAAATAAATGGTAGGCCAGAAAGTCCTGAGCTGCGTGTTTACTTCTTCACACCTAGGTTTCTCTCCCTCTCACGTCTGCAGGTTTGCTAAATGAGGAGCAGGATTCAGTTCAGCTGCAGTTGGCAAGAGTTCATTTATACAGCTGACACGAAAGAGCAAGTCCAGAGCAGAGGCACAGGGATCACTTAGCCTGGCACCGTTAACCCTGATGCACAAGATTCAAGTAAGACTAGATACTTTTTCAATCTCTTCTAATATCCCTTTATTTCCTTAGTTAATTGCAAATCAAGTTTGTCCAAACCTACAGCTCTGGAAGCTACTGCGTGCAGTTCTCTCACTCAGAGGTGGGGCTTTAGCAACAATTCCAGAGATTGTGAGCCTGTATGAAAGGCCACATAACACATAATGCAGAATGGTAAGAACCAACAGGATCAATTTTGGTTATTTTCTTTTCTGATTGCTCTGAAAAGGTACTTAGGTTAAAACTTTTCCTGCAGCTGTGGGAAGCAATTCAAACTGAAAAACTGGCTGGACATTGCGTGGCCATTCTGAACCTGCCTTGATCTGTAGGTCTGGTTTCTGTCTGAGCAAGCAGGAGTAAGCCATTTTGTAACAGAACTGTAGACTTTCCCCGAGAAGAACACTGCATTAGAACACAGCTTTTACAGCATGGAAAACAGGGGACAGGGAACAAAGTGCAATTTTACACTGTTTTTTATGCAAGTCCTTGAGAATACAGGGTTTAGGTCATGGCAGCTTTCCAAGATGAAGTTGGCATATGTTCACTGTAGGGCATTTCCAACCAACAGTTAATTCCTTCTCTTTCGTATAACAAAACTATAGAAACACAGCACCGGGAGCTTTCAAAAGCTTCTTCACTGTTACTTTTCATAGTAGTAGAGATAGAAAGCATCGAGTCTCATCCTCTAGCTGAGTGTGATTAAAGGCTCTAAATTAGCTGTAGGCAAAAAGAGCTAAAAACTTAAATTTAAAAAAAAAATATGGAAGAGTACACAGTAACTTAAATTAGGAGTTTTTTTTACTTGCCTTACAGAATGTATTTCTCACATTCCTGATAAGCTCCAGCTCATACAGAGAACTTCAAAAATATTATCTTCCCTGTGCTTTTGCAACAGTTCTAAAAAGAGTTGGTACGCTTTCCAGCTCATAAAGAAACTATCCTTTCAAAAAATTTACAAACGATAGGGGAGCCTGCATTAGTTAAGACTACTACTACCATCTTTATTTTCAGACGTAAGAGAGGAATAAGTCTTCTGTATTGGATTGCTTCCTCAGGCTTGAGTTCTTACATTAATGCTTCAGCAGAGAACTGAAGAGAAAATCTCCTCTGACTAGTACTAGAAAAATCGTGCTGCTGAGAGGTTTTACTATCTCCTTGCTTACCAGTGGTGGCCTCAAGTTTGTTAGGTACAGATAACCAGGGGGATGATGCCTATGACTTTTTTAAAAGTTAAAAATAGCTAGGAATAGTTAAGATTTAAAGAATCTAGTCTTGATTTAAATATGCACCAATTACATCTTATACAGACAGCTCTTACACTGCCTTTGACTACTACTACCTAAGGGACAACAGATTTAAGATCCTCCCACAGTGTATTAAATGGCACAATCTTGAATCAAGAAAGCAAATACAAGCCTTGCTCTTGTGGTAAAGAGCTTATGTTGGTTCCCCAGAATAAAGCTGTTAACAGCAATCTCTCAGAATAAAGCTGTTAACAGCAATCTCTACAGTATGCTGCAGATATTCTGTATCAAGGGCACAGAGCATGCTGGAGGTAAAAGACTGAGACTGCAAAATTGACATTCAGAGAGCAGAGGAGATGCTTAACAGGACCAGAACGACCTGTGTCTGCAGTAGCCTGTGCTATCAGATAACATGCTGCAGCATCCTGTACCAGCCTGAGAGTACCGAGCCAAACAGCTCTGTATCCAGCCATTGTAATCACGTGCTGCTCCTCCAGACAGCTGGATTTCAGTCACTTAGGTGCAAAAAATGACAAAGGTTTAAATTGTAAAGCCAGCTGAAATTTGTTACTTCATACCTTTCAGAACCACGTGTGGCAATTGTAAATATAAAATACTGTATCCCACCAGCTATTCTGAACTTCACTTCCCCCGAAGGTAAACATCAGGGGATGAGAGATGTGTATGTGAGTAACTGACTGTTCTTACACATTTCCTCTTTCTTCAGCGGGGCAGCAGGGGGAACACAAGCTAAAATCCCAGTTCTATTTACTACTTGCTACCATTTCATTAAGTGGGGAAAAAAAGCCAGCAGGTTTGATGTATAGATCTGCTAAGCTGTAGCAAGCACAGAACGCTAGCATCTCATCATTTATTTAAACCTGGTCTATCAGCAGGCTTGCTTTTGCTCCACTTTCAAAGAACCATCTCCTAGAGAGGTTATGCACACATCAACCGTTTTTGCTGATTTATAAACATCTGCATTTACCATACAGTCATCTGGTTTTTTCCCTTTCTGGGACAACGTATGCTTCATCATTAATACTACAGACAGAAAGACAGACTCTTCTTTTTGTAAGGTAGAGGGGGATGAAAAGCAGCATCCTGGATTCAATGCCCCTAACGCACAGCTTAGGCCAAAGACATTTCGGATTTTTTTTCTGCTACAAAGTAATTTGCTATTAAAAATATAACTGCCAAGAAAACAATATTACTGCCAATAAAATGTTTTAATTAAACACTAACCAGCACTCGTCCTCCAAAGATGTAACCTTTATTTCCCAGCACAGCACATGTATGAGCTGCTCGAGGCTGAGGTGGATCTCCACCCTGAAAGAATCAAAATAAGATCCTTCAGAACATCATCGATGTGCCAGTCAAGGCTAGTGGCAAGTCAGTAACACAGAGACTGCAAAGATAAGGCCAGCATGCATCAATATGCTGACAGAACTGCAACTTTAGAATGAAATCAGTTGTAGTCACGTCCAAGACGCCACAGACATTAGAAGATACACATAATTGCCAAGGACAACTTTAATTGAGTTGCCTCAGTTGCTAATGTTTAATATATTCCCTCTTGGTCTGATTTATCATTACTTTACTTAAGTGAAATTCAATTAATTTATCTTTAATTCCTAAGCATAAAATTACAGCAACACATCAGTTATAATTGATATCTCCTGTGCAGCTTTATTTTTCCAAAGTGCAAACCATCAGGAACTGGTACTAAAATCTCTGGAAATCAGATCTTAAAATTTGATGTTACATCCAATAGCCACATGCCAAAAAATCTTCCCTGTGTAAATCAGAAATAAGGACAGCAAAATTGGCTTTTACTTTTCAGTGGTAATTTCATTTTTTGCATTTAGTTTTATGGGAATTTTAGAACATCCTATAAAGACCATAAAATAGTGTCAGAGACTTATTACAATATACTTCTTCTACTGAGTTCTTATGTAAACTCACCAGGATTTTATGAACCTTTATAGCATACTATCATATTAATATTAATAAATAGAAATGTGTGCATTACTATTTTACTGGGAAACTGAGTATACATGCTCCTTTGGAAGACTATTAAAATAACGTATTTGCTGAAGACTATCTGATCTGTTTATTCTAACAGCATAGCATGACTGGGAGATATTTGTTCAAAGGATTTTTCAGCATTAACTCTTGAAAGGAATACAGCAACTCCATATACTCAATGCTCAAAGTAACGACTGTGTAACCCTCGCATACCAAACATGTATCTTTACCTCACAAAGGAAAACTGAAGGCCTGAACTAACAATATAGCAAATTAACTCCCCCCTTGCCTTCTTTAAGTCTGTGAAAGCTGAACAGTGAACGAAGAGAGACTAGATTTCAAGCCCACTGTTGTTCTTTCACCTTTCACACTGACCTCTCAGCTTTATGAAAAGGGGGAGGCAGGGGAAAGGGTGAAATCCCCAGGCAGACCTTAATCTCTCATGTGGTCAACTCTCAGTTCTCAGTGATGGGTTATCCATGCTGCAGATTAATTATACACAGAGTCACCCAAATGGCTTCATATCAAAACAGTTGAGATAAAGGGGGTTTGTTTGGCACCATTAAAACCCTTCATGTGTTTGTACCACGTACTCCCCAAAGACCTTCGGCTTCATTCCTTCGCTAGGTGTGACACAGGATGAATACAGAGCTGGCCTGGGCTAACGGCTGCGCTCCAGCCCTGAATCTCCTCCACATCCAAAGCCCTGGCAAGGACACCCAAAGTCGCTAGAATCACCATAATCCATTTCTGCAGGACCCAAGCTTGCTCTGTGAGGAGCCACTGAAACACCTCCACACCCTGTTCCTCAGCCCCACTCTGGTATTCCTACTTAAATGGTTGTCTGGTGTACTGCAGTGCCTTGCCTTTTCCAGTAATGGAGCGCTGACAGTAATTTTATATTCCCAACAGTTGTCTTAAAGCTCGAATACAAAGCTTTATCTCAAAACTATCCCCTAGATACAATACTGTATCATCTTCTGATGTATCCAGATTTCTAACACCTCTCTGAAGTTTACGATATTTTTTGCATCAGAACCACATTATAGGAAAAACACCAGTTTAATAACATCCTGTGGGAAAAAAAATCATATCAGTTCTGAATTTTCCACATTTCAGAGGCATCCTGTTTAATGTAATAAGCCTGAGCAATACGAAGCATATTCAAATGACTTTTCCCAACATCAATTTCTAGAGCAAAATAACTATTCAAAATGCAGTAAAATCACAATTGTGTCAAAAGACAAGACTGAAAAACACTCACTCTAATTGCTGGTTGAGACCAAGTTTGTGTGGTTGTGTCAAAAACATGAACATCATTATGCCATCCCCAGAATATCTGTCCTTCCTAAAAAAGAAGTTAAAAAATTAAAAGTAAGTATATTTTAAAATCTTTGTGCTTATTAAAGGATGCAAACTCAGAAGTGATCTGTCAAAACAGAAAATGGACTAAAATACACAATTTTATTAGAAGAAACATATGTTGATATTTTTAATAATGATGCAGCAGCTCAGGTGTAGTTGAAGTTCAACAGCGTTGAGAAACGTTAGGGCTGATGACGCTTTTGAAAATGGGCTTTGAGCTCCGACATCAGTCACTGCAGTAGACAAATTCTACCTTCTCATTTTTAGCATAACATACTGAGAAAAAAATAGATTGTACAAAGTGATAAATTTCTGTAAGTCAATATTTAACATCCAATGTAAGGATCTATACTCCATTGAATGCATATCTATTTCTTGTTAATTCCTGTCACTAAATACTCTAATCAGTCTTCTTTTATTAACTGTAAGAAATCATTATAGGAAACTATCTAATCCAGGCATCTTAAAAGCAATGGCATTTACTCTCGATAACAAATTTTAAAAAAATCAACTTAAAGTATTTGTCAGACTTGTAAAGCTATAAATTCCCTATTGTTACTTCAAGGAGATAAATTCTAACATTTTCTGGGAGTTTCGTATTTAAAATATGTCTTCAGATTTAAAATACTGCCTTTGTTCCTGCTTTGACAGCATTTTATTTCACTGCACTCAAAGCCTAGCACTGGGTACTCAGAATACGCTGAACACCCACCGCTCCCAACACACACTATCTGAAATTCCAAATCTGAGTCAAAGATTCTAATTTGCATTTCTGCTGATGCTACAAATAAAGAAAAATCAGACAGATTTTCATACTTACTGAGTATAGTACAAAAGATCACGTTTTGACAATCAGAAAGGACAAATCACTCTGAATTGTGACAAATCTCTTACCCAAAATGCATCATGGACATCAAAACAATCACTCAGTTCATTATGCTTCCTACAGCCGTAGCCACCAAAATATATTAGCCTAAAAGAACCACAACAAAACAGAAGTTCAGTTAGCTGTTTCGTAAATAACATTCAAACGGATAAGCTGTAATAATTTATTTCAAATTTTGGTTTACCTGCTGTACTACTAATAACATTAACAACTTAAAATACTTCGTATTGTACCTAATTACGCAGCAAACCTTACCGAGACGAAGGTAGCAGTTACACTGCTCAAGCCTAACAGAAATGCACATAAGCAAGGAAGAAGGTTCAAGATACCTCACAGTCCTATTCTCTATTCCTCCATCCACAAGCTTATTTATCACCATCACATTTTCAGACACGAGTCTCAAAATGACACATAACACAGACAGTGAAATGCCTATGTTTCTGCTAGAATTCCTACCCTTTTCTACTGAAATTCCTATGTTCCTGCTGTATTTGTTAGCTTTCTATATACATCTTTTCACAATAAATGTTCCCGAGGTTCAGCCCACAGACTGCCTGTGACCCACAAAGCCTTTCTCTAGCTGATAAAAAGATTCTTTCAACTAAGCACTACTCAACATATTGCATTGCAAGTATTGTTACACACCTCCCAGCCTAATATTCCACCCATGAAATGGCCATCCATAAGTAATGGTTCCTAAAGTTTTGTTTAACTTCAACATTTGAGGATATTTGGTATAGTTGTTAGTGATCTTGGGAGAAGGCAATTTAGGAAATGATGGGATGGTGAAGGTCATTCCAGACTGACATTCCTAGGGAAACAGAGTTACTGAAAGCATTGTGCAATACACCACGACATCCTGATCTGCAAATTCACATCTTGTGAAATTTTAATGTATACTTCTGAAAAGGTGCATAGCTTGTCCCCAAATACTTCTGTTAAATGAAAAGGTTATACTCTGACACCTAAAATAGGTCATTTTCTCAGTATGCGGATTACGTGATACTCTGAATAGATTAAATTAGTTTTGAATAATCTTGTATCAACAGCTAAGGAGAAGCCGTTCAAATATATGTAATTTCATGTATCTTGCAGTTAAATTACATTTACAAAACCAAGATATAGTACTGAGAGGCACTATACAGTTTATGCAAAACCTCTTTAGATGTGGAGTCCAGAAACAGCTTAATCATTTACATTTCATAGTGTTCACTGTATATCATATTCTTGTTTACAATAACTTTCATAACATGTCACTTCCTTGTGACCAGGTATGCCACAGTATCCAGACACTTTCCATAACAAAACACAAAATCTGAAGTAAAATATTTATTTTTAGCTAAGTATTTCTTCTAAATACACTCAGTAATTTTTACAACACACATATATAGGCTGACTTGGCTCTTAGAAAAGAAAGATAATCACTGAAATGCCTTTGCAATTATCAGCATTTATATGCTATTAAAATCCTTTAAAATATACTAAATGTATTTTATTGCAGTTAATAATTTAATGCTTACATAATGTAACAAAAAACAATGTAATTTTTATACTATTTTTTAACGTGCTAAAATTAAAACCATAAGTAACAGATGCATAATGATTTTTATCTAAAGTCTCAAAGCATTCCACAAACTTTCACTAATCTCCCAACCCTCTCCTTACGTGGATTTATACTTACCATTAATTCAGCTCACATGTGAGAAAAGTCTGGCAGAAAGTTGTTAGGAGAGTTACACAAAATCCCATAGCAAGTCAAGCTAAGAATTAAGAGTTTCATGAATCCCAAACCTGTGTGCTCTTCACTTTATAGTACTTCCTCTCTGCAATTAACACATATTAAATATTCTTAATGTGTTACCTGTCCTTATACACCCAGCAGGAAAGCTTGTCACGTGGTGTAGGAGGTTGACCTTTAAAATTTGTAATTTTTTTCCACCTATAGGTTCCATTTTTTGTTCGCAAATTAACATAATACAGCTTAAAAGAAAAAAATTACAATATTTTCAGTATAAACGATGTTGAAGAATCCAGCACAAATCACCAACAAAAAGAACAACCCACCACCCCCAGAATACACTACTTACTTTCAAAAAAAAAAAAAAAAAAAAAAAAAAGAGCTGACAGTGAAGTTTAGAATATGTAGCAACATACAGGAAGAGTCCAATACACCACAAGAACACAGTTAAAGTGTGAGAATTAGCAGCAATTTCCTCGCCTTCACTCAGCCAGACCAGAAGAGTAATATCCTGCTCCTTCCAGAGTCAACTGAAGCCTTGCAAAAAACTTCTGCAAGACAAACAGCTCCCAGTTCAATTCTACTGGCAGAACTGTCAGTAGTTCTGTCTAACCTAAGTAGGTAACTGCCCAAAATCAACAAGGCTTATGAACCCAGTACTAAACTGAGATCTGATTACAGGCTCCATTTCAGTTATTTTCTAGTCAGGACTGAACTCTGACTTCATTTACACTAAATGATAAAACAGCTCACTTATCTCCTTTGCCACTCCAGTCTTCAGTTACAAGGAAGACTGGTAGCTGATTATATAAGAAAAGTAATCACTATCAAAAGAGCAAAAATAAAAGTGATATTCTAAGATCAATTTCAATTATGGCTGCCAACATATTTAAAAAAAAAAAAAGGCAATCGGGAAAGCATTGGCAGTTTTCAGAAATAAATACAGGAAGTTTCACGTAATAGGTCTTATTCTGAAGCTATGATTCAGTGAAAAATCCCAGAAAAAAAATATGGAGTTGAACATTAAAACAGAAACCAAAGGGTTTTTTGTCAGTTTAAAAGTATACTTTTTCTACAAAAATAAAGCTCTTCCTTAAATTTCTCCTTAATTCAAATGCAAAGTACACCAGACAAAACAGTAAGGTCAGCATTATTATTCATTCAAATACAGTATGTTATGAAAAAAATGAATACAATACCCGATTACTGTATCCTTTATCATCAAATCCACCAAAAATATACAGCTTCCCATTAATGCTTGCCCCACAGCTTCCTGACATGGAGGTAGGCAACTCTCCTTCCATTAGGTGCATTGTCCTGCAATTTAGCACATACATTAAGTCTTAGAATGCTGCTTTCAAATCTGTTAAAATAAACAAACGCAACCCAGGTGTATTAATAATTTTTAGATTTAAAACTACAAATACAGTTTCGCCCATAACTAGCGCTAGAAACTATAGCTGATGTATGAAGTCAGGCTCCTGCAGTGTAAAAGGACTTTCACACGAATATTGTGTTTACGAAGCATCTCATTTTTTCCTGAAGGTGAAGCCCATATTAAAAGAGCATTAGTACAGCAGAAACTTTCATTATTCAAAACTTGGAAATACTATTAACTCCAAAAACTCCTAAAATGAAAACACGGTATTGCTGTTATTTTATAAATGGAAAACTGAGGCAGAAGTAGAAATCAGGTCAGAAGCACTCACTAATTTGGGTGCCCAATATGTCACTCCTAAAATTTTGCATAATAAAAAATCTTCAATAACGCCAATTTTAGCAATGAGTTCTCTGCTGAGCAGCAGCAGCAAACCCTAGCCTTTTCCTTGCTAGCCTCACTTACAAACCAGTAACTTCCTGTGATGTGAATTGTAACATCACACAATCTCAAGCACTATGCAACTATCTGACAAAACTCCATTTCTGCCGAACTCACGAGGCTGAGCATCAGGCCAAGACCGCGCTTGGACTCATCGCTCCACATTGAAAACAGCTTTCCTAGGATCTCAAATTTCTACAGAAGATCGGGACCCGCATTTCCCCCTCACACATACAGAGGACACGTGATTTGTTTAGGATTTCCACCTCATCGCCACACCTTCAGTCTCTGGAGATTTAGCAGCCAAATCCCAGCCTCTCTGTGCTGGCGCTCGCCTCCTTGCCCCAGCTTTGCTGCTGACACCTCAACTGCTTTCACCCCACAGTTTCTGGCTGAAGCTTCCTTCCCCTGCTGTTCCTGTTCATTTTTCTCAGCTCGACACTTGATTTGACACTGTGCCTTCCGACAGGGTCCTTTGCCTGGTCTCCCTCCTCAGTCCAAAGCCTGATTCCACTTTTTCTTCTCTCTGCTAGGCCTAACCCCACCACACTTGCTGATCCAGTCAATTACCTTCACCCCCTTCTTCGATGCATCCACATCTAGATTTTTCTACCACTGAGGGCTATAGAGAGTTCTGATGCTTGGCCTTACCCCAACCTAAAAGCCCTGGAGGCAGCCATTGAAAAGTTTTTTATGCGCTAAATCACAAGAGGTGAATGATGCACGTGTAACCTGTCCCTGCTGAAAACGGCGCTCGCTAACAGCTGCTCAGGGCGCTGCTCCCAAATACCTTTGTTCTGGCAGCGTCACTGCCGGAGGCCAGCCCACCTTCCCCTTCTCTGCTCTTGCTCTCCCACTCCTGCCCGTTCCCGTACCGCGCACTCAGCTGTACATGTACAACTCTTTGTGTTGTAAACCAAATGAAATCAAGAACAGATCTCGGTTAAAAATAACCCTGAAAAAATAAAAGTTATATTTAACCCAGATCACTTTCCTGATCCAATTTCTCGTGTGACCATATAAACAGCTGTACCAGTACAACCGATACGGGGACGTCGGGGTGAAAACCAAGAGAGTATGAGCTTGCTGTAGCCAACCTTTCACCAAAAGAAACAGCAAACCGCAGTCTCAGTGAGTGTGCAATCTTTAATTAAAAAAAACAGAAAACAAAAAGAAGTTTGCAGCTAACCATACACAAAGTGTTGTTTTCAAAGTCAGTGACGACCACACAGATGTGGAAGTTCGTACATACTGTGAGACACCTTCCTGACCCAGCTCCCCTTCTCTCTCCAAATTGTTACTTTGAATACAGTACGCACCACCACACAAACAGGTGGGAGACTAGAAAGACAGCTGGCAAAAATCACATATAATCCCAAATGGATACTACTTTACCAGACTGAATGCAATTATTGTAATAGAAACCACTGGAAAATTTAAAAAGAGGCATTGCTATCTCTCCCCACGTTCGAGATGTAAGCACAATGAATATAAAATGTCAAGATTATACTGCTAGTGATGTGCAAGGTCTGGTTAGTTGAGTTCTTTATGCAAATACACTCAGAACACAAGTAATAACAAAAAATACATAATTGTAAATAGATCAAGACCCCAAATATCCGGTGTTTAAACACTCCTTTTAACATAAAAGTTAGTGTATGGAGAACTAAGCCAAAATCAATGCCCAAATAAAATGCACCTGTTTTAACAACAGAGCCTGAAGCTGACCATTTCAAACATTCTCTTGAAAAAAACAATTATACTTGAGTAATTAATGTGTTTCCTGGAGTTAATTTGCAAGTACATGTGTCTGTTCTTCAGTCTTCACATTAAACATCTGCTATTTAAACTCCAGGGAACATGACCAATAACTTGTGTAGCCAAAGTCTTTTCACCACAGCTCACTGTAATCTATGCAAAGATCAACTTATATATTAATTAAATATAAATTATGCAACTTACCATAACCCACTATCCATTTCATAGATCCAGAGCTCATCATTAGGCAGATAAACTTCATTTTCTTCAATTGACTAAAACCGAAAAAAAAATTTGCAAATGTTAAATCAATTATGCATTATACACCATACGTTTTAAAATGAAATACCAAATCGTGTTACTTAGCAACATGGAATAATCTTAAGGAGATAATCTACCAGAGCATAAGTCATTCCCCATCATTATTGCTCTGATCATTACAGTTTTAAACAGGCAGCTCAATAACGCTAATATTTTACAATTTATACTAGAAGTTCAAAAAAGATGTTTTTCATTTTTTGAAGCTATTAAAAATATCGTGCTAGGCCTTTCCTGATGTCATTGAGCTTTGTTGATTGTTAATAACATCTTTAATCACTCATTTTAAGGTGTGGTTTATAAAAAAATAAGTTTGGTGTATCAGAGGTAGGGGGAGAAGCGTTTCAATATTAAAAAAACAATACGAATCTAATACAATAGCCAATTTGTAAAGGTAAGGAAATAGCCCAGGCGAACAATTAAGTCATGAGGAAACAGAGACAACAGCTACTAACAAGTAGCACAACAGTACCGTAACATGATTGTGGATTAAAAAACCCCCAAAATCTTAAGAGAGACTGTCAGAGACGCTTCCCTCCTCTATTAAAATGCTGCTATTAAAGGAAGCATTTATTCAGTCACTGATGTGATCACTCTGAACAAATTCTGCTGTACCTTTAGCCTTCACACCTCCAAATACAGAAGATCAAAGACGAGCATCAAAGTATTAATGCTGTTCTTTGGGGCTTTTTGCACCTTCAAGGAAAAAAGAGTTCTCCTTCCCCTGAAGGATTTTTTTTCCCCTCATTCCACAAACCCTTTTTATCTTTTCCAGAAACCGAGACTTTGCCATGCTGTGTAGATGGATAAAGAACTCAACAACTAAACAGAAAGTTAGAAAAAATGAGGAACTTACTTCCTCAGGCCCACTCATTAAAGGCACAGATTTACCAACTTAACATTTTGCCAAGAAAGATGTGTAACAACATAAACCAGACCAGATTTGAAGCTCCTGAATTAAAACTCATTATCTTTTATTTTGGGAGATACTTTTAATTAGGAGGCAATTCTTGGTGTAATGGAAAAATATAGAGAAAAGTGTAACTGAAAAGCACAAAAAGAACAGTTATTTGCAGTGACTGAAGGAAGGAACTTGAAAGAACAGAACGTCAAATATAAAAGAGCTTAAACTATGCCCTAACATGAAGGAGGAAATTAATCCCTCTGTGGAAGACAGATCTATGAAGACTCCCAAACAGAGGCCATGTAAGAAAGGAAAATAATTTGGGAAATAATGATGAGGAAGAATAACAAACAGGAGAAGGAAGCCCAAAAGAATGCAATTGCAGCACTCAGGCTGAGTAACAACACCACCATTAATAACTGTCCCAGCATTAGAAAGAAAGACTGTGAGGGAATAAGCAGCCAACGTCAGTAAAAAAAAAAAAAAAAGATTAAAATTAAATAAATGTGAGAAAAAGACGTTAAATACAAAACCGAAATTTAATTATTAACAATGTAGTTGCTGATATTGATTGCTTGCCTTTTAATGATACTTTATTGTTACCTTCTCAATTTGAAAGGTGTCAGCCAGGCAGCCAGGCACTATGTTTGGTACAATTCATGAGGCAGGCTCTGCTGTTACAACGCAGCTTGCAGCTTTCACAAAGTGCAGAAGTCTACCCAATTTAATCTAGATACGTCAGTGGTCAGAGGCCGAGCGTTTGCTACAGAACCAGCTCTGAGCAAACACAGTGATGCCAAAAATAAGTTAGCTGGGCAGCAGTCCACCATCAACATGTAAAAATGTAAAATGATTTACCTGTGTAAAGTGCTGCTTAAAGAGTAACTATGATTTTCATAATACTCTCCACAAATAAATATGTAAAACTACTAAAAGTGTTTGCAAAGTTTATCTGCTAAACTTAACTCACATTGTCCGTTTTTTGCCTGTGCCATGAACCCAGGATCCTTTATTAGAAAACCTTTGAAAACACTGCGCTAGCCAGTCCAACTTCAGTTTCTAAAGACCAAAGCATAGAGAACTACCCTGTATTACCAGTGTTTAGGTGTTGCATAGTTATACAGAGTATTATGGAGTTTAAGGCCAGAAAAGGACACTAAATTTTCCTGTACACCACAGACAACTCACACTATTTAAATATATACTTATTCTAAAGGTGGCTAACTTCTTGACACTACAATGTATTCAAATCCTTACATGACTTGCAGTCACAAGAAACACAAACTAACAAAGACCCCAAAAAGGAAGAAAAGATGTGGGAACAGTTTACAGGCTCCTGAGGGCTCCTTCATTTCATTACAGTTTGATATTGGGCAAGCCTGGCCACGCCAATAGGCTAGAGAAGGTGTGCCAGGGTAACCCAGCCAGCCAAACCCTGCTGCCCCGCTACCTACCACAGCTGAGGATTTATATTTCAGTACACAGTATCTGTTTGTATTTTCAGTATTTCAGTAGTCACCAGCAGCACAACCCATTTCAGGTCAAATAAATCCAGCTCAGGAGCAGAGCACCTCTTCAAACTCCACAACCTACCCAGCTCTATCCTAAGTCCAATGTTTTTAGTTAAAAAAACCCAACATTCTGACTTCTAGAAACTAAACTATAATGTGCTTCAGGAAGAAACAAGAGTCAACTAGCCGCTAGCACCTGAGTGCCCTAGAAACGTCCTTCCCTTTGCTACTGCACACACTCATAAGTTACAATGTATTTTAAAACTTAAATCCAGGAGCCCCCAGCGAGATTTCTTTGCTTGAGTCCAGAGGACTAGCTTTACACATTTCAAAGTTTACCTTAGCCTGTGAAAAATATAGAATACTGAAAATAATAACATGGTTTTGACCTGAGCAGGACCAGAATACAAAGCATGGCTATTTTCACTTTTTAGGGCTAACATGCACAGACACCGTGGATAAAATAAACTGGCTGTATATAATGTAGTATCACTCATAGTTCTCTTTTGGACAGAATTAATCCAGAGCTAAGAGTCACAAGGATTTAGTCGTGCCAGAACTGGTACTGATCTTTCTATGGAAAAAAAGCAGATGTGGTTTTAGTCTGCCACCGGCTTGTTTTTGAAGTGACAGAACAGCATTCTGAGAGAGGAAAACACACTGTGCATAACATACAACTACTAAGAAGTAAAAAATGCAGGGACTCAGGAACAAGAACGCGAATTACACACTCGAAAAACACAGCTACAAATTATAGCTGTCACGCCACAGAGGAAGGGGGATGAGAAGCACTCTCTGAGGAACCACAAGTTTGTAGGAAAAGAGAAGCAAACCGGCTCTACCAGTCCTTCCCCAACGCGCGCTCCGTGATGGAGACAGCTAAAAACGGAGGAGGAGGCGGCAGCCATGGGTGCCGGTCAGGGGCACCTACGCTTAGAGAAGGGGAAGCAAACCGAGTAGAAAAGCCCCCTCGCTCCGTTCGCGCCCTTCCCCTCAGCGCAGCCGCCGCCATTTAAAGCGCCCGCCCCTGCGGGGCGCGCTGCCCCGG
Source organism: Strix uralensis (assembly GCF_047716275.1). NCBI lineage: Eukaryota > Metazoa > Chordata > Aves > Strigiformes > Strigidae > Strix > Strix uralensis. The sequence continues at coordinate 130,554,565 of NC_133975.1, forward strand.
CAGCCAATCAGCGCCCGCGCTGAGGTAAACAGCGCCCCGCTGCCGGCCCGCCGAGGGGCTGTGTCGGCTGAGGGGGCGGCCGGGGGCGACGCGGGGGAGTCCCCCCACCTTCCACCCACTCCGCTCCCCTCCCCCGGGGCTCCTCAGCCCGGCTCCCCCCGGGCCGCTGGCCCGTCGCCCCGCCGCTCGGCTTCTCGCCCCCTCCCCTCCGTTTCCCTCCCCCCCCCCCGCGCTCGTCCTCGCCCCCAGCGCCCTCCAGCCGCCTTCCTCCCGCCTTACCACGTATCCCCCCCACACATAGAGAAAGTTCCCGTCCACCACGGCGCAGTGGCCGCTCCGCTCCTCGGCCACGCAGAACTGCTCCGCGGAGTCTGCCGCCATCTTAGGATAGAGGAGGAGGAAGCGGCTCGCCTGCCTCGGTGTTCGCGTCCCGCCACCGCCTCCTCCGGGAGAGGCTGCGGCTCGCCGCCGGTCGCTCCCCTCAGGCGGACGGGAAGCGAGGAGGGTCCAAAGTGTGGGGCGTCACCCTCCCCTCAGCGCAGGAGCCATGGCGGCTTCCCCTCAGCCGCCTGCGGGGCTATGAGGGGTCGCTTCGCGGCCGGAGCCGCCGGGCGGGGGTTGGAGGCGGGCGCGGTGCCGTCCGGCGCTGCCCGCGGCCCCCCGGCTCCGCAGCCGGCTGCAGTCTGTGAGGGGGTCACGGGGGTGGCCGTGTGGCTGCGGTTTGCGGGGTTTGTCCTTGGGCAGCTCCTGGAAGGGGACTGTCGGGGTGAATAGACGCTCCCGCGATGGGCCAGAGCCCAGCGTCTGCTCAGCGGGGCGTGCGGAGTGTTGCGGTGTGAGATTTAAGGCCTAATAAACCATGCAGAAGCCTGTGAAGAAAGTGTGAGAGGAGGAAAAAAGCACCGAGAATAGGTACCTAAACACAACTCAGTGCAAGAGTACAAGAGCGAGCTGGGTCTGTAGGCAGAGCTCAACAGGGGAGGTGGTTTAAGGCAACTGCAGCAGAACTTGCTGTCTGAAGGTGAGAAGAGTCATGCTCCAGCCACAAAGAGCGGCTATGGAATAGTAGCTGATATTAATTAAAACAATTGTATAGGCGTTCAGACTGTTGACTCCAGAGAGAAGCATCCTGTGAATGCTGTCTTCTAACCTGCAGCCTGGGAGCAGACGAGGCAAGAAGCTACATACAGCGCTGTGAGAGATTACTTGGAATACCAGAGGTGCTGCTCAGGACCTGTGTATTGGGGCCAATGCTGAGCTAGAGGTAAACGACAAAAAAAGTTGCTGTTGGGACCTCGATGAGCCACCTCCCATCATGTCCCGCACTACACACTTACTATTTGAGGGGTTTCTGATCCCTGTTATCCCCACCATTATATAGTCTTTCCTATATGTTGGCCTGCCCTTAAACCACAGACTAGGAAAAGCAGTAGCCTCTTAGGCTGCCGTTCCAGCTTTTACACTCTTAGATCAACAACCCGGTGAGCTCCAGCTGTACTGTGGATCTGGCTGGAATGAAAGGAATTCAAAATAAAACAGGTACAGCTCTTCAGAAAGAGTAGTAGAGTGGAGCTTGTGAGAAACAAGCACTCTAGCATCTTGTAAAAGGGCACTGAAAAGTAATGGTAAAGGTTTTCTTGTGAAAGCGGGACATACATTTTCTCTGGCAGATCTAGGAGGGAAGACATTAACTATTCCTGTCAATAACTGCTAATATTAAAATGAAGAAATGTAATGATGCATTGGGATGATGGTTAAAACAATAATCATTAGAAAAACATGGATAGCAGGCAAACTCAGTCTATAGGTCAGGTAGAGCTGCAATGTGATGTCTCAGAAAGAAGCTTGGGAACAGCGCGAAGTCAGCAGCCCATGGTTTTGCTAGTGGAGCAGTGACAGGCATGAAAATGAGTTATTTGTCATGCTCAGTGTAACAAAACAATTCCGTCAATTCACCTTTGGCATGAGGTAGATGTGCTGTCTGCTCGTGGACCATTAAGCTGCCTCAGCTGGCTCTCTGCTCTCGAGCCGCGTGCGCTGAGACTGTCCAACAAAGCGCTGTGATGTCCAACAAAGCCATGGCAGGCAGCAGAGACGAAGAGCTGGGCATGGCTTCCAGAGCTCAAGACAGATGGCTCAGTGGAACAGAAGTCTACAGCTCATGCTGGAATACTTTTATATCTCTAGTGGGAGGCTGCAGGCAACCTAACAGAACCCCAAATACAGCAGGATGCTGTAGGAGTATGCTTTATATTCCTGGTTTGGTCATATCTTAAAAGAAAACAAGTTTCTTTTTAGATGAGGGGTACATTCCTTCTCTGGGTGTACCTCCCTTCTTCAGGTGAATGTAAAAATCAGATTTTCTTTAAAGGAGAATAAGTGGTAATCAGCAAATAGAAGAACTTACATAAGGATTGGGTTCATAATTTGCACCTAGCTGCATGCCTGAGACAAAAAATTTATCCTATTTCCTGCCAAAATAGCTGAGATGGTAGCTTTTTGTCTAAAGAGAGTAGATGCAGCTTCACCCATGAACTTGTTCCCAGATGAGGAGGAGTGATTATAAATTATGCAACTGAGTATGGACTATAGAAAATAAGCTGACATTTTTTATCTGTCTTTATATCCCCGAAGTCTTTTGATCAAGGAATTTTCTTTCAGAGTTGCTTTGTGAGCCTTCTGTGAAATAAAGCTGTACTTTGAGAGACAGGGTTCAGAGTGCTTGAATGAAATACCATGCATTTTTCATCTGGAGAGAGGGCAGCTGCCCCACAAGACTGGAACTGTATGAGGCACAGTGTATTTATTGATTGTGCTCTGTACTGGGATTCAGTATGTTGCAACAGACTTCAACCGCTCAGGGCCAAAGGAAAAATTGTGTGTAACAGTGGTTCCCTGGTTATGCGTAAAAACAGCCATGGAGACTGTCATGAGCTTGTTGGCCAAGACAGAACCCGCTGGAAGGGATCTCTGACAGTGCTGGCATATGAGTAGTGACGAACTGAAGAACTAAGAGTTTACTGTATACTAAACCCTCAGGCAACTGAGAGCTGTCCTAGGAAACTTGGCACCTGGGTAGGACAGTTACTGTCAGTGTGTCAGAGCATAAGGGAAAGGGCCAGGGTCCCACTGCACCCTTCCAGTGAGGAAAGAGACCTACAAATCATTGAATCATGGAACGGTTTGGGTTGGAAGGCACCTTAAAGATCCAGTCCCACCCCCCTGCCACAGGCAGGGACACCTGCCACTAGCCCAGGTTGCCCAAAGCCCCGTCCAACCTGGCCTTGAACCCTTCCAGGGAGGGGGCAGCCACAGCTTCTCTGGGCAACCTGTGCCAGGGCCTCACCACCCTCACAGGGAAGAATTTCTTCCTCGCATCTAATCTAAATCTCCCCTCTGTCAGTTTAAAACTGTCACCCCTTGTCCTATCCCTACACCCCCTGGTAAAAAGAGTGCCTCCCCCCTTTCCTGTAGCGCCTTTAAGTCCTGGGAGGCCGCTCTAATGTCCTATCACAACAGGCCCTACTAAAAAGTTTATCCCCTTTAAGTACTGAAAGGTATTAAGGTCTCCCCGGAGCCTTCTCTTCTCCAGCTGAACCCCCCCAACTCTCCCAGCCTGTCCTCACAGGGGGATGCTCCAGCCCCCCGAGCATCTTCGTGGCCTCCTCTGGCCCTGCTCTAGCAGGTCCGTGTCCTTCTGATGTTGGTGCCCCCAGAGCTGGACCCAGCACTGCAGGGGGGTCTCCCGAGAGTGGAGCAGAGGGGGAGAATCCCCCCCCCGCCCTGCTGGCCACGCGTCTCCTGATGCAGCCCAGCACACGGTTGGCTTTCTGGGCTGGGAGCTCATGTTGCTGGCTCATATTTTTCCATCCACTAACCCCCCCAAGTCCTTTTCCACAAGGCAGTTATGACAGATATGACACAACCAAGCAACCAACTGCAAGACTACAGCAGGCTGCTAACAGCCCCAGTCTAGGGCTGGTGAACCTTAGGAGAGACTGATCAACCAGCAAGAAGAAACCCAGAATGGGCGAGAAGCATCCCAAGCCATCTAACAGACTGAAGGTGTTCACGGGTGAAAACAAGTCTGAGTCACAGGAGTAGAACCAAGACTGATTTACAGCCGCCCATATCAGGTGGATGTTTTATGGCAGGTAAAACTGAAGCTGGAGGAGACTCTGGAGTACTGGAGATGCCGTGCAACCTGCACCAGGGCCTACAGGAAAACGGGGCAGAAGCATTGTGAGCTGCATCGCCTGTAAGTCAACAAAATAATACCGGGGGTAATTTTACTGGGTAACTTGTGTCAGCTGCAACAAGTGTCCTCAGTGCTGCCTTGCTTTTTGTTGTGAAAGCCACTCAAGAACAACTGTGCCCTAACTGTGGCGGGCAGCACGGCTTCCCGGGGATCCCCTCTGCCTCCCGCGGGCACACAGCGAGCCGGGCCGCGCTCCCGAGCGCGGCTGCCTCAGCCCCACGGTTCCCCACACTGAGCCCTGAGGGGCCCGGCGGGGCCGTCCCGAGCCTCCGCCCGCCCCGGGGCAGGGCCAGGGCGGCGCGACGCCGTTTGGCGCCAACCGTCCGCCATGGAGCCGGAGCGGCTGCGGGGCCGCCTGGGCTCCGCGTTCCGCCTGCGCGGGCTCCTGCTGAGGGCGTGAGTAGGGCCGGGAGAGTGGTCGGGGGCGGGCTGTGGGGGTCTGTGTCTTCTCATACCTCCCTCAGGTCCTCCTCCTGCTTTCGGGGCGCGCCCCAGGGTCTGGCGTTGTGGGGTTTGGTCAGGGACAGCTCCGCGCCCCCCCCCCGCCATCACCTCCTCGGGGATGTGGTGATGCCTTTCCCTCCTCTTCCTCGCCCCCGCACTGAGGCCGCCTCTCCTCCCTGCAGTTCTGCCTGTCCTGCTGCTCTGGGCCTCTTACATCCACCTCTACCCATGCCCCGACCCACGCCCCAAAAGCTGCCCCTCGCTCCTCTCCCTGATAGTGGTGCTGGATGAGGTTTTTTTGTTGTTGTTTTTTGTTTGTTTGTTTGTTCGTTTGTTTGGTTTTGTTTTTTTTTTTGTCTCCCGCTGTCCCTGACAACTCTGGGATCTCTTCCCTGAGTTGCACTTGCCAGCTCTGTGTTCAGCATCTCTTACTGTCAGAAGAAACGGTATTTCCAAAGGTACATAATAATGTGTATTAGTTAGAGATTGCAAGGTCAAAGAAAAGTGATTTCTGCTAGCAGTGGAAAGTGTCATGATTTATAAGAGTGCCTGGGGCTCCACTGCTGGTATTTTTCCTTTCAAGATAGTGTGTTAAGTTCCATTTTGTTTCTGGTGTGGATGGGATGTGATTATTTTGGACAGTGTCCTGGCACTTTCATTAGTGAGGAGTCCAAGTTCAGAGCTCCTGGCTCCCACAGTTAAATGAACTGAGACATTTTGAAGGTCAGGCTGTTAACCAAAATGCCAGTTTTGACTGGCCGACAGATGACATTAATAAGAAAATTGTTATCTTTAACTGCGAGACTGTGGTCTAAGGATGAGGGAAGAAGCACATTTCTAATTCTTGTGTTATTTAAAATGAAAATAATTCCAATCTCTGAGATACTAGTAAAGTGGAGCGGGTCCTTCAGGGGGCTGTTAGGGTGGTCATGGGCTGGAGCTCATGGTGTGTAAGGGAAGTGGGAAGAGCTGGGTTTGCTCAGTCTGCAGGAAAGAGGGTGAAGATGGTCCAACTGCCTAACGGGGACATGGCGGGAAGGAGCCAGTGCACTGGGAAGAGGCAGCAAGCACAGATTGCAGCAGAAGATATCCCACTTGTCCAGTTCTAGTGACATTGGTTCAACAGAGGCATTAAAAAAATGGAGAGGGTCTAGCAGAGGACCACCAAGATAATGCAGCTCTGGGGTCCTCAGTACAGGAAAGACAGGGACCTGCTCGAGCAGGGCCAGAGGAGGCCACGAGGATGATCAGGGGGCTGGAGCACCCCCCTGTGAGGACAGGCTGAGAGAGTTGGGGGGGTTCAGCTGGAGAAGAAAAGGCTCTGGGGAGACCTTAGTACCTTTCAGTACTTAAAGGGGATAAACTTTTTAGTAGGGCCTGTTGTGATAGGACATGGGATAATGGTTTTAAACTAAAAGAGGATAGATTTAAACCAGATACAAGGAAGACATTTTTTATGGTGAGGCTGGTGAAACATTGGCACAGGTTGCCCAGAGAGGTGGTCAATGTCCCCTCCCTGGAAACATTCAAGGTCAAGTTAGACAGGGCTTTGAGCAACTTGGGCTAGTGGAAGATGTCTCTGCTCATTGCAGGGGGGTTGGACTAGATGGCCTTTAAAGGTCCATTCCAACCCAAACCATTCTGTGATTCTGTCATTCTATGATTCAAGGGTTAAAGTACTTCATGTGGAAAAATTGCGAAGGATTTGGGTTTACTGAGCCCCAAGAAGGGAAGGCTCAAGAGGATCTAATCCCAGTCTTCCTAAAACGTGGTTATGGAGAAGACACAGGTACTTTCTTCTCAGGGATACACAGTGACAGGGCAAGAGGCAACGGGCACAAGCTTAAAATAAAATCTTCACTCTAAGAACAATGAAACTTTAGAGTAGGTTGAGTAGAGAACTGGTGGAATCTGCCTCACTGGAAATACTCGGGACTTGGCTGAATGGGGCCCTGGATGGCACAATCCAAGGCCCTGCTTTTAGTGGAAAGTTGGATCAGATGGTCTCCAGAGGACATTTCCAACGTGGATTTTTCTACAATCCTATGAAAAAGTTATTCACAAGGAGAGTAGTTAAGCACCAGGACAGGGCCAAGAAAGGGTGTGAGAACTCCATCCCTGGAGATATTTAAGATTTGAACAGTGCTGTGGGTGATGTGAGCTGCCTGTGCTGTCAGAGCAGAAAGCTGGACCAGGAGACCTTAGGGGTCCCTTCTGACATGAATCTTTCTATGATTGTATGAAGATGAGGTTCTCTGCTTCTTATCCTCAATGTTTTCAATCCTGATGATTTCTTTTCTGTTTGATTTAAACTAGCAGTATTATGCAGTACTAATTATTTCTACTTTTTAAATCACAAGCCATTTAGTGATTATATTCACATCTGCCAAAATTGGCGTAGTTTGTATAAACTGTATTGAATATTAATTGCTTTTTGAGCTGATTTTCTTCATTGGAATTAGGGATGCCCTAAAGTATCTTACTGAAGCTCTTCAGTCCATCAATGAAGTAGAACTTGACGATGTAATTGAAAATGTCATTGATGCAGTTGAAAAACAGCCTTGTAAGTAAACAAATTATTTTTCTTAAGCTTGCTAAGTTTATCTTGCGCTTATAGTGTTATTTAGACAGAGTTACTGGCAGCATATGCACTAAGGTATCATTTTAGTCTGTTGGGTTGATCAAGATAAATGTATTTGTTGACGTTTTCTTAAATACTGACGTTTGTAATGTCAGCCAAAGATAGTACAAATTTGCCATTTAAACAGTTGGCAGCCTGGTACCTCCCGACTTTTCGAAGAGTAGTGAAATTTTTCAATGCCAGTTGCTAAAAGCACCTAGCTGAGTTTGCATGGACATCTTTGCATCTGAAAGTGTCGTTTTAACTATTAAAATAAACCAAAGAAATAATGAGAAATTCACTTGTTATTCAGTAGACCAGGTCCAAAAAAAGGTTGGGGTTGTTGACAGCTATAATCTGGGGAGCCTAACTGTGACTGCAGGAAGGGAACAGTTGCATTCCTTTGTTCAGAGATCACTGCCCTCCCATCCAAGTGAAGTGGGAGATGCAAGTGCACCAGTATAACAGTCCAACATATTAGCTTAAACCAACGGTGGGTGGAGTTTAACCATCACCTGGATGTTCTCTGAAGCAGCAGGGCAGATGTTCTGTTCTGCCAGCCTGATCTCGTGGTAGTAACATTGGGCAGAAGGTGCTGATAACAGTTGGAGCGCTGTAGTGCTGGAGAAGCTGTACCAGCTTGGTGTGTGAAAGTACATCAAATTCTATAAACTGTTAAGTCCAAAAGTACAATCCAGAAAACTCCATCGTCTTGGCAGGAGTATTTTGTTCGGGGACTACCTCCTGCTTAATTGGGACAGTATGACCCGAGGTACACAGATCCAGTGTCCCTGCTCCTCTAAGTGTCATAAAAGGCATGGGGTAGAGCTCAAAATATACGTGGCACAGTCTGACAGCTCAAAACAGGAGTTGTAGCACCTTTAGTTAAAGAATGTGGCTGACAGAAGTGTCACTGATGCCTGACATACGTGTGTGTTTACTGATCAGAGCTCATGAGAACAAGGAAACTTGGGCTCACTGCCAGGTTTTGGCCGAGGAGATTCAAATCCATATAAATGTGATCTAAAATAAATACTAGGCTTTAGATGAGCTCAGGAAACTGTCCCAGCCTATGCTATTTAAACCGAATTAAATCAAGGGTGGGCACATGATTGCTTTGTAGTTTTACTAGAACACAGACTATAGAAGTTACGTCTTTATATTTCTACTCTAGCCATGGAATAACAGATTGTAGCTGATCAAACAGGGAGTAAAAGCAGTTTGAAGAACCGGTCCTGATCTAGCGTGAAGCCTGCTGGTACAAATTAACGCATCCTCATTTTTGAACAAAATTTGGGTCTGTACAAGAAGCTCTAGGGCCAATGTAGTACATGCTGTCAGTGCACTCACCCACACTGGTCTTTGTCCAGTGGGAGTTTTGTGCCTCTGACTTCCCGTATTGTCCAGCTAACATCCGTGAGTTGTTTGAGGTTAGGGGAAGAGGTGCAATTCAGACATGCTGGTCTCTCCTGTGGTTCCTGCTAACTCCCTTAGTGCCCCTTTTGCTCTGCTATTCATCACTGTCTTACAGAAATTGTGATTTTAAGTCCCACGCCCTGAACAGGAACTCAGGGGCAGGTTTTCACGTACTGATTTCTGTTTCAGGAGCCCAGCAGTTAGGCTAGCAACCAAGTCCTTTTGTGAATCTGCATTGATTGGTCTTCCCTTCAAATTCAGCAAAACATTAGCGTTTAGAAATATTTTTTAATTTCAGTTATCAGTTTAAATCCATGAAGACAACAATGTGCCTATCTCCAAAATTCTGTTAAACTGTTTGAATACTTATTTATGACAGCAATCTGTGTGATAATGTTCTGGAACAAAATTAACCTCCAGAATGTGAAAGCTCAGATCTAACACATTTGTAGTATATTTGGCAGCTTTGCATAAACTATAATTGTCTTGTTCTCCATGTTTAGTGAATTAATGGTGGGCACAGTATGTGTGTGGGTTATTTTTTCACTAGAGATGTATCCTTCTGGTAAGAATACTAAGTGATCCATTTGTAAAGAGAAAACAGTGTGTGTCATTAACTTACTGAAAATATGCTTACTTGTGTAATGTATTCCTCCGAGAAGACTGAACCATTTGTTGTAAAATATTTGGGACGTACTTACTTTCTGACAACTTTCCACAGGCTGCAGTTTTAATCCTTTGAAATTTTCTTTTCAGTGTCATCTAATATGATTGAACAATCCACAGTGGAAGCAGCTGTCCAAGAATGTAGCCAGGCATCTGATGAAACTATGTATGGTGACATTGTTTTATTATTTGAGGTTTATGAGGGTTGGTATGCCTTCCTTTATTTCTTCTTGGAAAATAAATGTCAGGCATTTTCTGCAGTGCTACACATGCAGTAATTGCTTTGTGCTTTTGTCTTCCTGGTACTGTCTTAGAAGGTTAGTAATGTTCCTTCTTAGAAAATTTGTTCTCATGGATAGGCCTCTAGGGGATTCTAAATATAATGCTGACATTCTGGAATTAAAATGCTATGGTTATGTGTTACATGGGATACAGGTTGAATATTAACCAATAAAATAAACCAATAGTTACAATACAGAGAGAACTTGTTACTTCTGTTCATGTCTTTGTTTCCTTTTCTCTAGATCAAAATTACCTAAGGTTGTTTTTGTGCTTTTCATAAGGTACTTCTTTTCTGAAAGCACTTGGAAAAGTTTTCCTCCATGGTATTTGTTTCTGCTTTTTCGTATAGCAGGGCTGGTTTTTGAAAACTGTGATTGATTTTCACTCTCTGATAACGAAGTGGAGAGCAATTACTTGAGTTTCTGAGAACTTTATTTGTGATCGTGATAAATGTGTTTCCTTTAGCGTTCATGTTGTGTATTGACATCGTAATGCGAAGCATGAAAATAAATGGTTTGCTAGGCATGTCAATTAGATACTGTGATCCCACAGTTTCTCAATATGAAGCAAATTTCTTTTTTACTTTTCTCCTTGTCACTGGAACCTTTATGATGCAGATGGTTTGAGTGTGACTTTTCTTTGTATTGTTTTATATACATTATTTTTTACTCCAGAAATGAAATCTGTATGCACAGATTCTCAGTACAGAGTCCTGAAGGGAGAAGTTCTACAGATCACAGGGCCAGCCTGTACAACTCCTGAGTTATGCTGCAGAAAGCCTGAAGGCAAAGTTTTGCAGGAAATGCACTCTGAAGCCTAAGACAGAAGTGTCTGATAGGCAGTGATGGTTGTCCTGTGTGAAGGTTCATGGGATAATTTTATCTACTCTGATGAAATCAATCCACTTACAGTAAGAAATAAATGAGAGGCATCGGGGGAGAGAGCTGAACCAGTAAATATAATGGGATGTATCAACTCGATTAATAATCTGAAGAGTTTTGCATGTCCATTATTTAAACCTTCACATTAACCATGCCAAGGCTGTTCTGTTGTCAAAAAAGACAGCAGAGGATGGTACGGGAAGGAGATGTATCCCCCTCTCATTTCTAAATGAACTTTTGAAGAGTTTCCTTTTTTGAATTAGAAGATGCAGTGGTATCCAGTAGTTAGAGTGATGCAGGAGAAATGATGATAGTGCAGGGTGGTAGTGAACAAAGCGAATATAATTTTATTCAACCTGTTTTGTTACTGTTTGTTTCGTCCACTTCAGATAATGTTGTAAATGTATTCTTATTTCAGAGAAAATGTTTTCAACATTATTGGAGCCTTCGATATTCCTCGTTATATTTATAATTCAGAAAGAAAGAAGTTTCTACCGTAAGTCCTGCATATTTTAAGTTTCAACCACTCCTTGTTTTAAGAAAAAAAGTCTCTATTTCTGTATGGTTAAAAGTCTGGTGTCTAATCTTTTCCTTTTGGGTCTGCTTATCTTAAGCCTGCGTGAGAAGCTGAGATGATTTTGTTTCTTAGTCTGTAAAGAACTAGTCAGGCTCTGTGATAAATGCTGGCTCATAAATAAATGTGCCATTGGGTTTTTCCTAGTTCAGTAGGATGAAATTGAAATGGGGACCTGTATGTCCTGTGACAGTGTGTTCTGTGCTGCCTCTGATGTTACTGGCTCTGAAACTCCAGTGTTTATCAGGTACTAAAATGTCCAACCATGTTTATGCCATCTAATGAATAAAAGAGACAGTAAGGGTAAGGATATACATCACTAAACGTAGTTTGTTTTTTCCCCCACATTTGGCTGTTTGTTTTTTTAAAAAATAAATCTGGTCTGTGTGTTGCATGTATTTGTTTCTTAGGCTGTAGCTTGCAACTCCTTGAAGCCCTGGGATTTTTCTAAGGAGAGCTACAAAAGCTAAAAAAGAAAAATTAGGAGCAACTGGTGATCCCCCAGGTTGGACTAAGGGAGAAATAGCTGGGGAAATTGGCTGTAAATATTTTGCTAGCTAAAGAATTTACCTTTAACAGCAAGAGGCCCAGACTGCTGAGCCAGAAAGAGGCTGTGCTTTTAAAAAGCTTGAAGTGGTGTTAGCTGAGGGATGGATAGTAGTGTCCACTGCGAGGGGTTGCAGCGACCTTCATGTAATGTGTAATTCCTTTCCTAGCTTTGGTCCGTGATTCTGCCAGTCCAGCAAAAGCAATCTGTGAGTTTGCAGTAGGAGTTTTATTCCAGCTTTCCAGGCTATCAGAAGCAGAGAACCCCATGAAGACAGCCTGCTAACCAAGAGGAAGAAAATACTCTTGTTCGTGGCCACTTAAGACATAACTGCTTTTTTAGAAACTGATTTCTGCAGAGTCCCATTCAGGTGGACAGATAAATCTGGAGGACTGTGTGTTAGAGGGAAATTAAATGGATGTAGCCTTCAAAATGCAGAAACACAGGTTCCCTAGCAGAAATCTTCCTCATTGAGTAAATAAACTATGCAGTAGTGTTATAGCTTTTGCAGTCTCCTAGAACTTTTAGATCAATAAGTCATTTTTGTGTGTGAAATGTACCTTTTTTAATCTTGATTGTGTTAAACTTCTTGCAGTCTGTCAATGACCAACTTTCCTGTACCAAATTTATTTGGAACTGCCAGAGATAAAGCTGAGTTGTTTTGTGAACGCTACTCCATCTTACAACAGGTCAGAAAAAGTTTTGCTCTGTTTAACAAAATGCACAAACAAAATGCGGTTTTGTATATTCTTACATGTACAACAGTGCTTTGTGTTGAGGTGCTTTTATGAGCTACAGTTTAAATAAAATCTGAATAAGAACAGGGTCTGTACTAAGGTTTATCAGTCTTCTCAACTGTCACCATACAGCATGATGGATTCATGTGTTTCTGCATTTTAGCATCATGTCTTAAGAGAGGATTATGTATTTTTATGTGTGTCTTGCTCTTTTTCCTCCTGTAGTCTGTCTCTGTTATGTTTGTTTAGCATGTCATTGTATGTAGTGCTTGTTGAGATAATACAAATCTCTCATTCAGGCTCTCCTTGAAGCACTGAAGTTTGCTTCTGGTTTAGTTCATTTATTCATTCTCCAGTTTTCAAAATGCCCAATGAGAGCCAACCACCCCTTGTCATCTCTTGGTGGCACGTGTGTCTTCGTTTTGTGTTGTGAGCAAATTCAGAACAGGATTCCCCAACATGAGCCAGCAACGTGTGCTGGCAGCCCAGAAAGCCAACTGTATGCTGGGCTGCACCCAGAGCAGTGTGGGCAGCAGGGCGAGGGGGGGATTCTCCCCCTCTGCTCTGCTCTGTGAGACCCCCCTGCAGTGCTGGGTCCAGTTCCGGGGGCACCAACATCAGAAGGACACGGACCTGCTCGGGCGGGGCCAGAGGAGGCCACGAAGATGCTCGGGCGGGCTGGAGCACCTCCCCTGTGAGGACAGGCTGAGAGAGTTGGGGGGGTTCAGCTGGAGAAGAGAAGGCTCCGGGGAGACCTTAATACCTTTCAGTACTTAAAGGGGATAAACTTTTTAGTAGGGCCTGTTGTGATAGGACATTAGAGCGGCCTCCCAGGACTTAAAGGCGCTACAGGAAAGGGGGGAGGCACTCTTTTTACCAGGGGGTGTAGGGATAGGACAAGGGGTGACAGTTTTAAACTGACAGAGGGGAGATTTAGATTAGATATAAGGAAGAAATTCTTCCCTGTGAGGATGGTGAGGCCCTGGCACAAGTTGCCCAGAGAAGCTGTGGCTGCCCCCTCCCTGGAAGGGTTCAAGGCCAGGTTGGACGGGGCTTTGGGCAACCTGGGCTAGTGGCAGGTGTCCCTGCCTGTGGCAGGGGGGTGGGACTTTAACAGTCTTTAACGTCCCTTCCAACCCAAACCATTCTATGGTTCTGTACTTCTGTGACAGTGAGCACAGCTTTTTGTCTGTGCTGGCCTGTAGGCAGCAGGGAGGCACCGAGCTGAACCGTGCAAACTCACCTCAATTACTGGGTTCAGTTTTGGGCCCCTCACTCCAAAAAGGCCATTGAATGACTCGAGCGTGTCCAGAGAAGGGCAATGAAGCTGGTGCAGGGTCTGGAGCACAGGTCTGATGGGGAGCGGCTGAGGGAACTGGGGGGGTTTAGTCTGGAGAAGAGGAGGCTGAGGGGAGACCTCATGGCCCTCTACAACTCCCTGAAAGGAGGGTGCAGAGAGGGGGGATGAGTCTCTTGAGCCAAGGAACAAGCGACAGCACAAGAGGGAATGGCCTCAAGCTGCACCAGGGCAGGGTCAGACTGGCTCTTAGGAAGTATTTCTTCGCAGAAGGGGTTGTTGGGCGTTGGAATGGGCTGCCCAGGGCAGGGGGGGAGTCCCCATCCCTGGAGGGGTTGAAGAGTCGGGTTGACCCAGCGCTGAGGGATCTGGTGGAGTTGGGAAGGGTCAGTGTGAGGTTCATGGTTGGACTGGAGGATCTTCAAGGTCTTTTCCAACCTTGATGATCCTGTGATTCTATGAACTGGTCATCTGTGCGGTAGTCTGAGGCACAGGGTCAGATACCCCAGAGCAGCAACAACTCTCTGTCTACCAGGGAGTTAACTGCCACTAGGAGTACATGTACAGCAGTTTGGGATCCCCTGCCCTGGAAGACCAGTTAGCCGTTAACTGAAGAAGCTTTAGTTCATACAAACAGTGATCAGGATTAGTGAAACCTGCTGGAATTGGCCCACTTGCACAGAACAAGTTGGTTTCTGTGAACAGCATCTGCAGGTGTCCATAGGGTGTATATCCTGCAGCCTCCTTTTCTTAGGCTTAACTTAGACTCAACTGCTGTTGCACCTTTGCCTGATGGTTTCACATAGACTCTCTGTTGTACAGGTTTTGTGTTTGGTTGTCTTACGTACTCCTTTCCACCCTCCAGAAAAGTGAAGGTTCGGGTCACTACATGTGTGAGGGCCGCTGATGGGAATTACTGCGTGTGTTACACGGGCTGGTAGCGATGGGTTTGTTCCAAGGGGAGGCTTTCAGACTGCATGAAAAACAGTGAAAGAATTGAAAATTTCTACAGTGCATTTTCTTCATGCTCTCGGCAGTTTATCTGTTAGTGTAGCTTTCTCCTGTTATTAAAAATAAAATAAAATATTGCTTACTTTTATTAGGCCCTGCCCTGAAGAGAAACCTGTTCTTTTCCACATAGTTAGCATTTAATACCGTTTACCTTCCCTTGCTCTCTCACCCCTTCCTTCCAGGTAGTCCGAAATAACTTCTTTTAGAAGGATTATAGATGCTTTGATGTTACTTTTTTTGGCTTAGTTTTATTGTCCAGTATTATTGAACATCTATTTCTTAGAAGCAAATTCTTGTCAAAAGAACTGGTTATGCTTAACAGATTAGATGTTGCTGGATAAAATAGAGTAAGAGAACTTTAAAAAGTATTTTGTATAGTGGTTGTAATGAACTGGCTTTTTGACAGCGCTCATTTATTTTTAAACTGGATTACTTCAATTTTGGTTTCTGCAGAGGACTCACAGACATGAGTTGTTTACTCCTTCAGCAGTTGTTGCTCATCCTGATGACAGTAAGAGCAAATTCCAGGTAAAAATCTGGGTTTTTTTCTTGCCAAGGGAACTCTACTTGTTTTACGCTTTAATGCAGTAATAGTTCTCCAGTGACATCTTAGTTTTACATCCAATATGAGTAATCAATGCAAATGAGTTATTTTTGATAATTTTTAGCCTGTGTGTCAAAAATGCAGTTATATGGCTCAGATCTGCATGATGATGAAACCATTGAAAAGCAGCTATGAAGTGCAAGAGAAACGTGGCTTCCTGAGGTGGAAGGGCATTAGCTGTTTAGCTTACTGCACTTTGCTTCCCTCTGCTTGGGGATATTTTTCCTTCTTCTTTTTTTCATAAGCACTAAATTCACAAACCTACAGTTGAATAAGGTCATAACTTTAGTCTGTTCTGCTCCCATCTCAGTTTTCTCAAATGCTCTCACTATATTATATAGTTATTTCATACTGTTAAAAAAAGGGTGTGTGTGTGTGTGTGTCACTGGGTACCAAATAACAGCTTTTGCTTTGCTCAGCTTCCCTGCTTCTCCCTGTTCAGAGCATGCCATCGTGTAGAAAAAGGGAACTGAGCTTAGCTGAGTCGAGCCTTTATCTGCATCCAGGCTTTACAGGCTTTATCTTTCTCCCTTGACTGCTCCTCCCTGTCAGCAGTGGCAAATGCATTGCTTATGCTGGTGGTGTAGGAGGATTGGCTCTCTTAACTGCAGCCTGACAGACCAAAATCAGTTTGTCCAGAAGCCGCAGACAGCATGTTGTGCGATGTCACCTGTGTTACTCTGGAGTGTTCTCTGTCATCCATCTAAGGTTCCTCTTTAAAAGTAATTAGTGTGACTGGATGGGTGCAGGCTGGCCCTGTGGTTCAGGTTGGATCCTGCTGAGGATCCAGTGACTACGATTCACATTCTTAGGCAAGAGCAGAAATTGCCACTTGTTCTTTTCAGTTTTAATCCAGTTGCAAGCAAAATAATCACAATAAATATTTACTTGCTAAGCAGTTCTTCATGCTAGCAGCCATTATTGGAAATCTTTTCCTAAACAGTGCTCCACTGGACATTCAGCAATGTGTCCCTGATTTTTCTAATGAGCCTGTATTTTCTCATAGCTCATTTGTGTATTTATGTAAAAACATGTGCTGTGTGGTGCTTTGTCTTGCTTGCTTAAGAATAGATACATGGTGAGTTTGATTTAATTGTTGTTTGATTCTTTGCCTTTGGTTCCAGCTTAAAACAATAGAAACTCTGTTGGGCAATACAGCTAAAGTGAGAGAAGTGATTGTGCTTGGGATGATAACTCAGCTTAAGGAGGTAGGTTTCTTTTTATTGTGGATATCTAGGTCACCATTCATTCAGTGTTATAATATATTAGAAAATGAGAAAACTTAAGTATCTCACCACTTCATCCTGTCGTATAAGTCAGTGGCAGAGCTCCCATCAATGTCAGTGGTGCGAGATCCATTCCCTAAGAAGAGACTTTTCCACAAGCAGTTGGTGTGGGAGAGAAAATGTCTTTATCTTCTCACTACAGCATTTTGTAATGCTTTATGTCAGCAGCCAGAACCAGTTACATTTTTAGGCATGCCCCTTCTTGAAATGCTGGAGCTTCCGGTGACTCTGTTTGGACTTGCTGTTGCATTGGACTGTGGTTGTAGGGGAGGGGTGCGCCCACAATCCAGGCTGCAGCCACTCAACGGGAAGGTGCTAAGATACACTTACTATAAACTGTATCATTTTCAGGTCTGCCAGTGTGTTCTAATATTAAAACCCACTAAATGATTTCTAAGTGCTGACTGAGAGATGCTTCTGATTGAAGCATTTATGTGTTTGGGTATATTTTGCGTTATTAATTAATCCTGTTTTTTAGGGGAAATTTTTCCTAGAAGACCCTACAGGAGTTGTCCAGCTAGACCTTAGCAAAGCCATATCCTTTTACTGTGATGTAAGAATCGAAGACATTTTCTATAGACCTGGAGAATTTTAAATTGAATAGTAAATCAATACTGACTATTAAAAATGACATATTGAGAATTGCAGCTCTGTCTTTTTGCTTCTTTTCAAATTACTTGGTTGCTGCAGCTCAGTGCCCTTTCACAGAGACTGTGAGGACAAGGTTAGTATTCCTCCTAGTGGAAGCAGAGCATGTTCCTCTTTGTGGGCCGTTTATGAATTTACCTGCTCAGCTACCACGTAATTACCGGGCTCTTAAGGCAGCCTGTGAACTTTCAGTGGTGTCCAAATGTATTACACCAGCTGGAAAGCAAATGTTGGCTAAAGAACAAGTTTAAGAGTCCTGATCTAAGAAAAATATATTTCTTAACCTTTCTGCACCAGTTCCACAGTGGTTTATATACTGAATCATGCTTTGTTTTGGCAGAAGGTAACGCTGACTATTTTTCTTCGCTTGTAATAAGTTATTCTGTTAATGCCTGTTGCTGCAGTTACGTGTCTGCCAGATGTGGCTGGACAGACAAGTCTCATGTTGATGAGGCTTGACCATAAGCTGAGTTTGTGACTGAGATTTTTGGCCGTAAGCCTTTCCTTTACCTCGTGGGCTCTAGAGGCAGAGAACGGAGCTCTGCAAAATTTGTGGTTTTCAGCGACGTCGGTGGGATGTGAGCATCTGTAGCAGCTTTGAGGATTGGCCTTTTTTAGCCTGGCTCCAACATGCTTGGAGAAGTTATGACTAGAATAACCAAACAGTATGATTTAACAATCTGAAAATGCTGCTTTTTGTTGGCAAAGCTTTGGTCCTTCAGAGGCTTTAATGAGTCTTCTCATTAAGATGATGTAAGGGCTTGCAGTTTTGGAGCCTTGGGGCTGTTTTTAGAATATTACTCTGTGCAATATACATAATCCCAGTCTATTTTCTAATAATGTATTTTCTGTTTAAAAATTATAAAATAGATAGAAGTTAGGAGCACAAATGATAGTGGGGACAAGTATCACCCTATTACTTCTGTTCCTCTAACAGGTGGGACAGTTCTTGAGAAAGGGTGTAGTTTGATGGAGACTCTTCTGCGACAGGGCCAGCAAACATGAATCCTGTTCCCTTACATTCTTACTCGGTTGGGTTGAGAAGGTTGTTTATGTGACTGTGCATCAAATCCATTCAAAGAAGTGTCCGGGTTAAAAAAATAGTTGGTTTCTTGCTCAGCCTGTTTTTCAGCCAGATAGTTCCCTGGTCTGGTTCACCACTAAACAGCACAGGGGCTGGTGCTATCACAAGAGAAGGATTGATGGAGGCTGAGACTAGCTATGCAGTACAGCTGCCAACTGTCTGACTAATGTCTAGGACATGATGTTGTTAGAAAAACTAAAGGTTATTTTGTTGTTCAAAAATCTCTTAGGTTGGTATGAAGATGAAGTTTTTCATGTGAACGCTTTTGGATTTCCGCCTACTGAGCCTTCTGCTACCACTAGGTATAAAACTGACTTTCAGCAGCCTCACTCCATATTTTGTTATGGTTTTCTAAGTAAGCACATTATTATTTTATAATTTCTGTGACATTAAAGTGTGCTATTCTTTCTCCTCCCCCAATGCTTCAAAATAAATACAGTTTTAAGGAAGCAATTCTGGGACTTGCTGGTCTGCTTGGACCAGTACTAAAGCCTGAAGTGTTGGCAGAAAAACCCTTCCAAAGGCCGTTAGGTTCTGCATATTAATTGGGATGAAAGCCCTTCTCAGTTGCAAAACTAGGTAACTCTTACATGGGAGTAAAATTCCTTGTTACTCAGAGAATGGATGTGGGAAAGAACCCAGGATAAATATTACCCTGAGATAATTAAGTCACGGCAGGGCAGCGCCTCTGCTTTATGTCTAGGTGACTGCATTTCTCTTCTTGGGCTTCTCCATGAAGTAGTAAATGATTACTGATACCATCTGAGCTGCCTATCATAATAGTAACAACAACAACAATAATAAAAAAAATGGTTTAAGTGAGTCATAATCAAAACTACTAACGATTTGGGAAGAAAACAGGACTAACTTGAATATTTTAATGATGTAGAGCCTTCTATGGGAATGTAAACTTCTTTGGAGGGCCTTCTTCATCTTCAGTGAAGGCTTCTGCAAAACTGAAGCAGCTGGAGGATGAAAATGAAGATGCAATGTTTGTATTTCTTTCTGATGTATGGCTGGACCAAGCAGAAGTACTGGAAAAGCTTCACACAATGTTTTCGGGTAGGTGAGGACTGTTTTGACTCTGAGCCTTGTTTTAGGGAATTTTTACCATTTTCCTAAGCCCTTAGCAGCCTTGATGGGTGGAGCTGACGAGTGCAGCGGGGTGGTCTGATGCCTGGCTGGTCCTTGGTCCCCAGCTGTGGCTCTGTCCCCTCCTTCACATGGGCTGGGAAGTCTGACCCCATGGTGAGCTCATTCAGGGATTACCTCAGCAGAAAACTAATTGCCTTTGTTGGAGAATTAGTTTTATGCTGGTTTAGCTTTGTGAACGCTTCATCATGTGGTCGCTCCCGGGAGCATCCCTGTCGGGCAGGGCGAGCTGGATGGTGTACAGCTGACATCAAGACAGTGGTCTCTGTGCCTTTTTTCCAAAGTACACTTTTAAACGAAAAGGTAAGGCAACGATTTGCAAGAGTCCTGTTATTACTGTATTGTGCATTTTTAACGAACTTCCATTTTAAGAAAGCTAGAATAAGCCCAACTGTTGCATTTTTTTGTAGGATCCCACTGAACCCAAGCCCAAAGCCAGTGAAGTCTCATTCTAATTTTAGTGACAGCTATTTGCATTTCATGGTTGCTATTATATTTCTTTTGGATCTTTAACAGTTTTTAAAATTGGATTGTATTATATTTTTGCAAGCTGACACCTAGTACTAATATTGTTTTGGACGGTAGCCATTTTATGTGCTGTGACAAGAACATTTCCCTTGCTCGTGGAAGTTATTCCTAGGCTTAGTTTAAAGAAAACTTCTTACTTCATCAGAGATCAGCAGTCCCTCGAATGCTTTCTGGTTCTACCAATGAAAAAATGTCAGTTACTCTTAAAATATGAACTGTTTCTTCCACTCATCATTACATTAGTAATGTTGACAACGTTTGGATAGCAAGTATCTGTGAGATCTGTGAATTGCTTCTTTGTATTCCAGAGCAGTTTTGGAACAGCTTGTCCTGTCTGTCTTAGGTAGAATGGAAGTGTGAGAGGGTGGCTAATTTAAAAATAAGCAACATAAGATTCAGGGTGGGAAACTGCTACTCACCTAAAGAAAATTGGACACAAATTGCTCCTCTCACCCAGAAGTTACAAAACCAGTTCACTATCTTGATCAAAGTTGGCAAGATCCTTGAGGCAAACTGAACTTGACCTAAGACTGTGTATGCTGAAGTAATAAAAGGACTTTGGTCAGTGAGGTTAATGTACTGAACTCAGCTGGCAGAGATGCATACATTGCATTTATTATTTTGAGACTTTTTTTTAATAGGCAAGTAATAAGCTTCATAATTATAAATTAAAAATAATAGCCGAGTGGAATAGCAAGGAAAAACATTGATGAGGCATTTCTCTGGTATAAACAATTCTGTCCTATTTACCAACTAGGCTGAAAAATAGTGAAGTAAATCCAAGTCTGGTACTGCATGTTAGGAAAATGGAGAGTAACCTGGAACGTGAGATGAATGCCTGAGTAGATGTTTAAATTTTTATTTCAGGGATGGGAATCAGGTTTCTTTTTTTCACTCTTTGCTATAAAACATGTGTTTCTGGGTGATTAGTGATATTGTGAGGATTCATCAGATTCTTAAAATGCTCAGGCAATTCCAGTTACTGTTGCTTTATAATGACAAAGAGCGAATTAAATGTTGGTAGAGCCCTTGAATTGGAATGATGCATGGAGGTTAATAGTAATCCATTGCTACCTACTCGCTGTTTTTCTCTTTAAGGAAAGAGTGCATTTTTAAATTGTACTCTTTATTATAATTGTACTTTGTGTAATTATATGACTGGGTCAGTAGTTAGTTGGATACACACAAACAATATTGTTGGAACTGGGCCTGTAAATAACAGAGGGCTTCCTTGAAGTGACATTTGTGCATTGCCATTATCCTTTTTAAGCTAACAAAAGCCTGTATCAAGAAAATAGTTCAGGTATATTAATAACAGCAGAGCTTGAAGTGCTGTTTCAGTTTCTGCCTTTCATGGAATGGCCTGGAGGCTGAATGCTGAAAGATACTAAAGTGAATTAATATACTCACACATACTCTGTTTTCCCAGGTTATTCTTCTGCACCTCCAACCTGCTTTTTCTTTTGTGGAAATTTTTCATTTGCACCATATGGAAAAAATCAGATTCAGTCACTGAAAGGTAGGGGAGTCTTTCTATACAGTCAGACGTGTACATTAAATTAAAATAATGATGGCAAAACAAATTAAGAGAGCAGAAAAGAAACCCTTGTTTTCTAAGTGACACATTTTTTAATGTACTGTGGGGGTGATTCATATAATACATGTTCATTGTTTAACCAGGTGTTGTATCATAGATTTTTTTTTTTTTCCTGACTCCAGGTTCTTTGAAGGCTCTTGCAGATATTATATGTGAATATCCCAGCATTCATAAAAGGTACACAGTAAAGTGCTATGAAAAAAGGAATTTGTTTGTTTTGTGAAACCTTTGTTTTAATTACTCTAAGAAACTCACAGATAGAATGTTTTCTCATTATTTTGAGCCAGCTATGATCAGTTAGAAAGCTGGTCTTGTAACAGGCCTGTGCGTTTGTTTTGGGAACAGTGTAAGG
Organism: Strix uralensis; assembly: GCF_047716275.1. Lineage (NCBI taxonomy): Eukaryota > Metazoa > Chordata > Aves > Strigiformes > Strigidae > Strix > Strix uralensis. Next base: position 130,576,549 of record NC_133975.1, read on the forward strand.
TTTTGATTTTATCTATAATAGCTTGGTCATGGAAGCTGCTATTGAGTGAGCAAAGGGGAAACTGCCTCTCCCTGCAACATTTTCCACATGGATTAAACACAGCTCATGATTCCCCAGAAGTGCTATTTGGGTGAGCCCTTTTCCTCTGGAATTCCCTTGAAATCAGCAGGGTTCTGCCTGAGCAATGCTGCTTTATAAATTGCTGTTGAAGTCTTGATGCTGTTACGAGCACCTACAGGCCTTCTGTACCAGCCCCAGAAAATGTCGTCTGAAACACCAACTGCTGCCGACATGGAGGCATCTCATTTCTCTCCCTTCCGTTCTTGCACACACAGTTCTCCACAGCCTCTGGTTTGAGAGCTAACCAAAGCAACGCAATCCTCCAAAGGAATCTTTTATTTATCCCTTCGTCTGTCCCTGCTCTGTGGGAGCCCCGTTTCAAGCCTGGAGAACTAAATCCCTTCTACAGAAATTTGAATATACAAAGGAAAGTAAAACAGGGAGGCAGCCAGGCTTATCCTTTCTGACTTCTGATCTTTGAATTCGTAACAGTAGCCCCTAAGTAGAACTAGTTCCTAGAATGGGCCCCAAAAACAGGAAAGGCCACAGCCTGTAGCTCTTGAGCTCCGTGTGAGATGTAAGCAGTTGTACCTCCGCTGCTGGATTATCTGGGGTGCCTGTATGGGATCCTGGAGCCCATTGCCACCGAGTCCTGAGCCAGGCTGCACGCCTGGTCTGTCTCCCTTCCCACAGTCAGTCCCCCTTGCACGGTGAATAGTTTTAAACTTTTTCTCCACTTCAGTGAGGAATGGATGTGTATTTCATGCCTTAGCTGTGATTTATGTAGTTCTTAATGTCAGGAAGAGCTGTCATCTCAGCCCCAGAATAGGTTATTTGCATGCATCTGTGGAGTAATGGCTGTGTGTAACCAATGTTTAGATACTTCTAGGATCATTTTGTATAAAAGGGATATGTTGCACTTTTTACAGTAGTCGATTTGTGTTTGTTCCTGGCCCCGAAGACCCTGGTCCTGGTTCTATTTTACCAAGGTCAGTTTGCTTCACTTTCTCAAATTCTGGAATTTTCAGTTAAATAGTTAAAGAAGGTAAGAGTCTTTGTTGCTATATCTGTTGCTATTTATTTTAGACCTCCTCTGGCTGAAAATATTACTCAGGAATTCAGGCAGCTGGTGCCATTTTCAGTTTTCACCACAAATCCTTGCAGGTAACAGTGTAACTTACTGCTGTTTTTCATGTTTGGTTTTTTTTTTACTGAATGACAAATTTATGTGCCGATGTAGTTTTCAAAAATTACAAATTTTGGAAAGATTTGTCTTAAATTTTTCAAATTATTAGAATTCCTCACTTGCATTTATTATAACTAGTTTTAAATACATTAATAAATTAGTGATGAAAGGAAGAAGTGCTAAAAGTTTGATAGTGGGTATCAAAAGCATCGGGTGTTTTCTGAATCTGGAGAGAATGAAGGGAAGATGGGAAAGTATTCTTTTAATTGAAAAGTGCTTTTTCATTTTGCTGTATTAGAGGGAGATCAACTTTATAATGCAGCTCCTTATCTTTTAGCTTCATCTCAATTTATTTAATTTCATTAATGTTTTCCATTTAGGATTCAATATTGCACCCAAGAAATAATTATCTTTCGTGAAGATTTGGTAAACAAAATGTGCAGAAACTGTGTCCGCTTCCCCGCCAGCAACATGGACATTCCCAACCATGTGAGTGAGCTGCCTTCAACTCTTCTTGCTAAGATCTCCTTGACTTCTTTTTTTAATCAGCAGGTCTGCCTTTAGGGTGCTCTGATCTGCATTCTCACGATATATTGCAAGAGGAGCCAAGAGGGATTGTAAGAAGGGTCTATACATTTAGTATTATTACCTTCATTTCCATCTTGACAGTAAAATAACTGAAACCACGATGCTGATTGATGGCATTGAGTCATTCTGACTGTCCCACTGCAGATGCCCTTGAACACACAACTTCATAGCAGCTGACTTTTGGTGTCTGTGCACCAGCAATGAATGTCGTACCAAGAAACATTGATTCCTAAAGGCAAAGTTTTATACAAAATACCTTTTTTTCAAGGTTTGATCAGTGAACCGGTGACATTTGCAGTAAAGCAGTGTGTCACTTTTCCAAAAGGTCATCTGTATCTTCTGCCTTCTCACTTGAAGTCTTAATCCTGCTTTTTGATACATCGCCACAGTGCTCTGAGTTATGTTTGTAGTTAATGAATGCACGGCAGGAGTTGATGGGACTCACTGATATAATTGAATGAGAATGATCCAGGCAGTACTGGCTGGTTGCAGTGATGGATGGAGTCTGTTTCTGTTTATTTTATAGGGGGTTTTTTGTTTGTTTGTTTGACTCAGAAACTTCTTGTAGCTCTTTCTTCCTTCCCTCCATCACGACAGTGCTCAGTTTCTTTGTGAACACAGGGAACCCATTGCAGACACCGATGCACCTTGGTTTTGGTGTGCATGTTTGCATGCATGTATGTGTAAGCTGCAAGCCATCACTCCCCTGTACTCCTGCAGGGCTTTCCCATGCTTGGAAGGGAAAGAATCATGAAGGAAATGTAGAATTATGTATGGCAACACTTTCTGCCGATAACAATATTGGGTTGATTTTGCATACTTCAGTCTTTCTCTGCCTTTTCTGCCTGTCATTAGTTTTTTAATTCAGCCATCAGTGTAAAAAAGATGAATGAGAGAGGAAAATTTTGTTACTAATATTAGATTGAATTAATAGTGTCTTTAGGCCTCATACAGTATTAGTGGAATAACTGGGCCTATGCTTGGTGCATCATTTTCTTTCAACAGGAGACCCTTCCACCAAGTTGCTGTAGTTATTTCAGCCCTTTGAGAAAAATGGAGCCTCATGGCAGCTACATGATTGATTAGAAATAATAAAAGCTTTGAGGGTTCTTGAGGAGAGAGTTGCAGGAGCCAAAATTCCCTGTCTGGAATCTGCCAGATGAAAAAGCAAATGAAAGGGGGCAGCTGGTGTCTGGAGCAGGGTAACTCCCAGAACAGCCAAAGGAATCAAAATCATTTGGGAATCAAATGATTTCCTCAGTTCGGGGAAAAGACACTGTTTAAGTGTGGGTCTTGTGGTTAACCGGTACTGCAAGGAAAGCCATGAGGGAAAAAAAGCCCAGAAAATGAGTTATGACACTGTTGGTACTTCCTGGGTTGGAGGAACAGGTAAGCAGATTCTCTCTGTTGGAGAGTCTGATTGATGAAATAGTTTTGAGATCTTCAAATATTGGCTGGTAAATTTCAGAAAAACTTTAAAAAAACCCACAACACAACACAGCAAAAAAAAAAAAAAGCAGCTGACTGTTGTAGGGGAGTAGCTGCTTTACTCCAGAAATCAATGATAATCAGAGGGAATGAGATACACAAAAACCATTTTCAGGTTCAAAGCTTCTTTATTAACAGGGCGTTAGCATCTACAGGAATTAGACTTGTAGAAAATGGTTCAGACTAACTATTTATGTTTATCTTGCAGTTTGTAAAGACTATATTATCACAAGGACATCTGACGCCACTTCCGCTGTACGTTAGCCCCGTGTACTGGGCCTATGACTACGCCCTGAGGGTCTATCCTCTGCCTGATATGCTCGTCATTGCAGATAAATACGACCCATTCACTGTCACCAACACTGACTGCCTTTGCATAAACCCTGTAAGATTTCCTTACGCTTTACCAAAATAAGAAGGGGGTGCAGTCACAGTCAAGCATGTGTCTCACTATTTGTACAGTATTTTACTGACGCAAGTGTGGTGTACACATTTTTCTTTACAGGGTTCATTTCCAAGAAGTGGATTTTCATTCAAGGTATTCTACCCCTCCAACAAGACAGTTGAAGACAGGTAAATATATTCAGTTTCTCATTTAAAAGGAAGTATCTTCCTATTTGCTGTCTTGCTAATATCAGGAGGAACACAGAAAGTCAATTCTATAAACAGAGTGAATGTTCTAGCAGTTTAATGTAGACTTATACTTCATACTTTGGCAGCGTAAGAAATCCAAATGCCTAGAACTAAAATAATAAATTTAGAAATTAAGGTCAAATAACAATGATGAGAAGCATGATCCAAAAGTAAAAGGAAAGATAGACTGTACTATATGATTTTCAATAATTGAGACACAGTTAGGAAACAGATTCATTTCTGGAGATGATGCTTGTTACATAAGGTTAATTACACTTTTGGACAATTCTTGGTTCGTTCTGTGATCATCATCAAGCCCAGAAGCCACTTTTGTGCTTTGATCTCATATATTTTAAATCTGTGCTTATTCATTCCAACTGTGCTCTTCCAGTGACTGGAAAAAAGGCCAGCTGCAACACCAAAAAATATCAAGAAGTATGAAAGGGCTTACAACTGTGATGAAAATTGCCTGTTTGACATATTGATAGTAGAACCCCATGGGAAAAGTGCAAATTTATCTTGTCTGATTCAGTTTCATGCCTTGTTGCAGAAGCTGTGTTTTTCTCAAAGGGGAATGTGTAACACCCCCCACCCTCCCACGGGAACTGATGATAGATTGACCCATGTAACCTTTACTCGAGGATAGAAAATATCACAGCATGAGATGCTTTAGGTCTTTAAATAGTTTAAAACATTATCAAGTCTTTCCTAGATTAAGAAATAGAATAGTATTGTGAACTGTCTTTACAAAAACCTAAATATTGTTTTTATTTGGTATTTTCAGCAAGCTTCAGGGTCTCTGAATTTCTGTGAGACTGCAAAAAGGGAGCAAGCCTTTATAAAGCCAACTGTAGCACTCATTTGAGATGGATTGATTTTTATGATGTATTACAGACTGTTTATAATAAATGTCAAAGCCAAAAAGGTCTATTTTGTACACAAATAAACTTTTACAGGAAAAGATACTGGTGTTAGTTTTGATAAAATGTAGAGTCCCAGTGAAGATTAATTGGCAAAGCATGATAAAAGGAGGCAACTGGAGGAACCAAATGCATGTATATCAAACAGGAAATATCTCTTTTTGAAAAGAGAAGTTAAAAATAGGGAGAACTTTGTATTTCACCACGCTGAGTTGAACTGAGAGCTAGTTATCTACAGGAGATAATAGAAATGTGAACTAGGGTTTTTATTTGGACAGAAAGGTCTAGAAAAGATCACGGGGTGTTATTTCCTAACAGTCTATAATCTGTTTGTGGATAGTGTTATGCAGGCAGGGCGAGGAGAGGTAAGAGGAACAAGGACATGGTCCTTTGACGCTTCTCGGGAAGGCCAGGAGGAGGAAATCTCGCTGAAGAAAAAATCAGGAAGGTGGGAAAGAGTCAGGGCCTGGAAGCGCCGACTTCTGCGTCAGCAGTTGGTTTGGCTTACAGCAGAGAGCGGCCTGTCGGCACGTGAAAACGGTCCCTTTTTGATGAAACTAAGCAAAAAGCTGCTCCAGCCGCTCATGGGCAGTGAGACCAGGGGAGCACCAGCTCCCCCGAAGTGTCTGTAGAACAGACAGTGGAGCCTCAGCACCAGCTGTTTTGTTTCACAGAGCCCTTCCTGCTGTGGGGGAGCAGGAAGGGTGAAGGGGGGACAGTGGAGAGCCACCCCTGTGGAAGATGGGGGCGAGGGCTGAGAGCCAGCACAAAGCCACTGAGGTGAAAGGAGGGGAAAGGCTCAGCGGAAGGGCTCGCAAGTGGCGAGGAATCCACTCTGAGGAAGCCCACTGGTGTGTGGGGGGGGGGCGCCGCCATCTTGTTTGGCGTCTCCATAGCAACTGGCCGGAGGTGTCCGGCGGCGCCATCTTGTTTACTATCACCAGAGCAACGAGCACAGGCCGCAGCCGCCATCTTGTTTGGCGTCTCCACAGCAACGAGAGCGGCCAGGCCGGGCCGGGCCGGGCCGGAGCCATGGCGGGCGCGGGGCGGCTGGAGGAGCTGGAGCTCAGCGCCGAGGAGACGGAGCGGCTCCAACGGGCTTTCCGCGACGAGCAGTTCCGAGCGTTGTTCGCCGAGTACGCGGCGGAGCTGGCCGACCCGGAGCAGCGGCGGCTGTACGAGGAGGAGGTGGCCGCCCTGGAGCGGGAACGCGGCGTGGAGGTGCGCTTCGTCCACCCCACGGCGGGCTACGTGCTGCGCACCAGCCAGGCCGGCTCCCGCCGCTGCTACCTCAACATCTGCAGCAACCCGCACGTCGGGCTGCCGCAGGCCCGCCCGGAGCCTGGCGGCCACCGCTGGGCCTTGCCCTACAGCCTAGCGCCGGGCCGCGAAGAGCTGGGCCGCGGCGGCCACCGCCGCTGGGTCTACGACGTGGTTTTCCACCCGGCAGCCCTCCGCCTGGCCGCCCGCAGCGCCCGCTTCCGCCGCCTGCTCAGCGACACGGCGCTGGAGGCCGTGGAGCGCCATGGCGCCGTCCAGCTCGACCGCGCCAACGCCACCGTCCTCCGCGGCACCAAGTACAAGGGCGTCCCGCAAGCTCCCGTCATCCGCACCCCGCTGCCCGGCGGCGCCCCGCCGCCGCCCGCCGACTCCCCCCCGCTGCCGCCTTTCCCCTTCCCGCCCGCCGCCGCCCCGCCGCCGCCGCCGCCGCCAACCCCCGCGGCGGCCCGGCCCTGCGGCCCCACCACGCCGCGCTGGAGCATCCGCCACCGCTCCTACGTGGACCTTCAAGACTACCGGTGTTGCCGCGATTCGGCGCCCAGCCCGGTGCCGCGGGAGCTGGTGGTGACGGTGGAGCTGCCGTTACTGCGCTCGGCCGCCCAGGCCGCGCTGGAGATCCGCGGCCGGGAGCTGCGCCTCGATTCGCAGCGTCCCGCCTACCGCCTGCGCCTCCGCCTCCCCTACGACGTGGACGAGAACGGCGGGCGGGCCTCCTTCGACAAGGCCCAGCGGCAGCTCCTGGTCACGCTGCCCGTGTTGCCGCGGCCCGGCCCGAGCGGGGAGCGGCTGGAGGAGGCCGAGCCCGGGGCGGAGGGGCTGGACGAGCCGCCGGCGGTTGAGGCGGGCGGCGGGACGGCTCCTCCCCCGGGTCCCGGCGGCGGGGAGCCCGGCGAGCCACCGGCGGGCCGCGACCCGTCACCGCCCCGCTCCGGCGCCGTTTCCCCCTCTCCGAGCGCCAGCCCCGAGCCGGCAGCGCTCGGCAGGGACACCCCTCCGTGCCCTCCCGGGAGCCCGGCCCCGCCGGTCGCCGAGGGCAGCCCCGGCGAGATGGCTCATCCCCGGGGCTCCGGCAGCCCCGAGGCCGCCGTGTGCCCTCCCTTCCATTGCCGGCAGGATGAGGCCTCCCTCACCCTGCTCCTGCGTGTGCCCGGCATCCAGCCCCAGAGCCTCAGCGGGGACGTGGGCACGAACCACTACAGCCTCCGCTTCTCCAGTGCCACTGGCACCTTTGCCCTCTTCTTACAGTTTCCTCCCGCAAACAGGCTGGCATCCCCCGAGAGCAGCGTTAGCGTGGCCGCCCACAGTGCTGCCATCGGGCTGGCCAAGGCCCCCGGCAGCACTGGGCTTTGGGAGAAGTTCTGCTTCGGCCTTGATGCCTCCGCTCTGCAGGTAATGGCTTCACACTGGCAGGGTTGGGGCGTCACGTTCCCCAGAGCTGTGTGACCTCTGTTGGGATTCGTTTATGAGTGATGTCTCGGGGAGCTGTTAGGGTATCGGTCTGAGTTCAGGAGAACTTGGGAGTGATGCAAACTGCTTCCCTCAGCTGTTACCAGATGTAAGGGGAACGACCTAATTAGCTCTAGGCTTGTACGAGCAGTACAAAGGTCACGTCACGGAGCTGTCATCTTCGTCCTTGGAATTGAAATGACTTTTGCCTCCTGTGCTAAGGGAAATTCTGATGATGAGTGAAAACGGAGCTGCCCTATGTCCTTAGCGTTAGGCTGTGTAAATTAGTCATGCAGCCTTTTCACACCAAGAAGGGAGATGTTTATAATACACCATACGTATGGACACGTGCATACAGTGTCACGAAATGCAGACTTGTGAATGGTGTGTACCTGCGTCTGTATTTGAGGACAAAACTCCTGTTTACAGCCATGGAAACACTCATTAGTTCAACCAGAGCAGTACAGCAAACAGCAGCTGTGAACTGCTGTCGATTGCTGTTTTGCTGGGCTAGTTCATCTTCTTACCAATCTGAATATGATTCTAGTTGAGATGTTTTATTATTTTATGGGTCGCTAGGCAGCGATGCTGCCTGTGGCAGGAGGAGGTTGGCACGTCTGCTGCGTCTGGCCGACAGTGTCTGCTGAGAACGGGCAGTGTCCCCACGAAGGGATGCTCACCTCGTGGCCCTCTTGCTCTCAAGAAGCGCTCACATGAGTTTTGTGGAGAACTATGTTATTCCGTAAGCTCAGGCTTTGAAAACAATTTATCGTGAGCAGGGATTAAGACTGCACAGTTCTTGTGTAACATTTCAGCCATGTGATTTGGAGTTTGTCTTTATTTTAGAATAAAATCCTTTGCACTTTGGGTCATGTACTGTGGAAGTGCAAGTCCAGAAAACTGGCAGGCTTACAGTATAGCCACTGGGATGGTGGTTTGGAGTATCTTAATTGCTCCATCCCTACAAATTAGAAAATACTGCACGATTCTGAAAGATATTTATCCAATTAGTACATGTGCAGCTGAATCTTCCCGTTTCATTTCCCATTTAGCAGGCTGCATACCTTTTCTGTAACAGCAACTCCTTTGAAGGAGGAGCTGATCATTTTGGGTAAGTATCAAGGATGATGAATTTATTGAGAACCACCTACACTGAACTGTTTGCAGTGCGTTTCCTTCGCTTTTAACGGAGCAGGAGCCTGCAAGTCTGGGCAAGTGGGGGCACGATACGTTCGGCTCTACTGTTAATTGGTGTGATCAAGGTGTGATGCGACACCAGATAAGCCATTGTGCAGACTACTGCTTGTTTTCTATATAGGTACAGAAGGGATAGGGTAGGAACTACAGGCATTTCATCCGCTTTTTCAGATAGTCTGAATATCTTTCATCATGTGCCGTGGTGCGTTCCGTGCACTTCCTTTTTGTTCTATGGCGTGCATGCCTAGATGCAGGTTTTAAGAGAAACCACTTTGTGTGACTGTGTGGGGTTATGGCTGAGAATTCAGTTTGGGAACAGGAAATTCTGCTGCAGTATCTCTTCGGTACTGTGACTGATGGACATTTCTGCACACTTTGATCTCAGTCTAATGATTGAAAGTGTTTGGTATGTGCATCCGTTATTATGATTGGGGGAACATCTTTTGATTGAAAGTTGTTGAAAGGCCATCCAGTAATGAGATTTTGGTCAATATTGTAGTTTTTTGAGTTAAAAAATCTTTGAATGTTCCGAGTTTATTATATATTGCAAAATGTTTTGGGTGGAGTAGGGGACAGAGAAGATAGGGCATTAGTCATAGGCCTCCCAGCCATTCATTCATGTAGCAGACTAAAAAAGATTGATTTCTTCTGGGGTACAGTCTTTTGGACACCGGGCCTGCAAACTGAGGCAGCTGAAATAATCTGAAAGCATTTGTTCTGTTTGCTTTTTAACTGTGCTGTTTCCCAAAAGTGCCTGTGCCAGCACTGATAGCTGCATTCACTCAGAGTGAAGTGAGAAAAATTAATATTTAATTAGAGATACTATTATATGCCATCTTCTGTCCATTAACTATTTGCCCATGGTAGTTTCTCTTCTACTTATGTTGATTTCTTCAATTTGTCTGCTGTCATCTCTGGTGTTTTTCTGCTTTGAACCTCTTTCTGTAAATCAGAGCTATGATTCTTGCATTGAGATCTGCCAGGAGTTGCATCAGTCATCCAAGAGTGTTTTAGGAACGCACGCAGTGCCCTATTTAATCACTTCAGGGAGCTTTTGGCGGCCTAGGCGAGCAGGAATTTTATCCTGCACATCTGAACCACGCTCTGCTGTCTGCTGGTTTGTAACCTCATCCCACAGTAGCATTGCCAGAGGATAGTGCGTGGCGAAAGAAGAGGCCAGTGTTTTTTACACATGGCAAATTCTTACTCCGCTGTCTTTCGGGAAGTTGCTTCTTGCTGGAAACCAAGGGTTTCTATGTTGTTTCATGGAACAGATTCCTCACTGTTACTTCAGAAATCTGCTCAACTCGGCGCTAGCTCATGCCATGGTGGCTGTTACGGTACCCTGTTAGGCTGCCTGCGTAGTTTTCTCCCATTAACTTCCCAAACAGCCAGGAAAATGTGTTACGGTAATCGTTGACTGTGTGAGCAGAATGCATCTCGTCGGCAGCCTCCTCCCTGGGCTGTGGTGGAGCGCAGCGTGTATCGCTCGATGCTGATTGCCTGCGCGCCTCTGCCCAGATCCACACGCACGATAACGGTGCCGGTAAACGCGCAGCCCTGCCTTGCGTGCTTGAGATGTTCCTCTTCTCGCAGTGGCCTCTTTTCTTGTTGGAAATTGGTCTGATACAGGTGTTGGTAGAAGAATGAGTTGAGCTTGTCCTTAGCACACCAGTCTTGGAACAGAATTTCAAGGACTGGCTTTCCTTTTGTAGTCAGATACGTTTGAATCCCTGTGCTGAAAGATGATATATTTAGAGCTCAGTTTCCATAGATGCTGAGCAGTCTGAATTCCCACCCCAGCAAGTGCTTATTTTCAGCAAGTCTTTACAAGGCAACAGTCCTCCCTGGACTCTAACTGTGTCATTGCAAGTGTTCCTTCATTTGATAGCTCTTGATGTTGCTTTGGTTCTACTGCTTTCCCATACAACAGAAAGTCAGCTCTCTGCTGACTCTGAGCCCTAACTTCTTATCAGCGGTTGCAGCTATTTGCTTCTCTTTTTCTCTGAGTAGCTTCGCTCCTTGATTAAACTACAATGTCCACCCACTTGTTATGGTGAGCAGAAACCCTATAAAAATAAAGATTCCATAACTTTGGACTCTGTGGAGCAGGGCCACATATTTCAGGGGTTTAAAAGTTATTTTTTGTCACTGGCCTTGTGCTCAATCGCTACCAGACACCACACAGCATTGATCTTTCTGCAGGGCTCACTCCAGGCCCTGTTTTCCCAGGGGAATTGAGACTCATGACCTGAGAAAGCTGCTCGGCTTCCCCGCTGCCAGAATCACTGTCTGGTCTTTGCCTCGAAGGACCAGCTGTGGGCTGTGCTCCCTCCATTGCTCTTTATCACAGTACATCCATCCATTAATACCTCCTACATCTCTTGCTTCCATTTGATTAAATCCTGGGAGCTCAGGCCTAGGAAACTCCTGCATCAGAGAGTTCCCCTTCATTTTAAAACAACAGAGCCTGGGGAGCAAATGATGAAAAAAGAACAGTTGAGAGTTAAATAACCATTAATAAAATTTGTAAGCCTGCCAGGCAAGGTTTCCAAGAACCACATGACCCAGAATGTCCTGGTTTATGGCAGAGCTGGAGTTGGGAAATTACTGAAATTATGCCTTCGTAAAACACTGTCTTTTAATGTTTGGTCTCCTGGGGTTAAACACTCAATTCTTAACAAATAAAAACCAGTTTTCTGGTGGGTGTATCTGAACTATGGAGACTTGGAGGCTCAGTTACACTAGCATGTGAAATGCGTTTACTAGATAATTAATTCTGCCTGCAGTTTTGGGGTCATGTGTGCTCATTTTCATGTGATTAGAAAAAGATTGGTTCAAGTAATAATTCCCTTTCATGCTGATCCACACCCTTCCTGCCCTTCTCAGTGGACTGAAATGAGTTTGTTCAGAGGATGTGTGATCACTCTCCTGGTCGGCGCTTCCCTCGCTGGGGAGGGAATTGCTGCAGTCAGCCCATCCCTTTTGTAATAAAAGCTCATGTTCTGTTATGGAGAATATTAAGATTTAACTCATGGAGAATATTAAGATTTAACTCATGTAAACCCCCATGGGGCTCCAGAGAACAGCAGGGAGCAATGTTTCCTCTACTTTACTATGCATTGAGATGATGTTTTTTTAACATTTACAGCATGAAAATATTATACTAAACATTCCTGGTTAGTTCATGGTTTGAATGAGTTATGTTGTTTGTGAGGATTACTTAACATAGGTATCTAAAAGGGAACTGCACAGCAATATGAAAGCTTTGTTTAACTTCTGTGTGAGCGTTGATGCCTTCATGTTTTAGATGAGTGCGTTACTGAGCATAAAAAAAGAGGTGTGATTCTTCTGCTTGGCACAGCCACCAGCGCCTTGTGAAGGAGATGAGATGCTTTTGAAGCTCTTGTTGCTTTTTTTCCTTCTGAAAGCAGCTGGTAAATAACGCTGAAGCCCTGTGACCTCTGCTCGCTGCACGCACCTACTGTCACGTGTTGTTTTCTAACCCCTGGACTTCTGCTTTGGCAACAGGTATGCTGCGGGGCAGCTCCTCCAAGACAAACACCTGCCATGACCTGTTTACACAAAAAACCCCATGGGAACAATATTATTTTTAGGTGTCTTTACAACAGAGGGACTGTTGGTCTTTGTAATTAATCCTCTCGTTATCTCATGGAACGTGGTATTTGTCTTGTATGTGGCTGTCAGGTCTGTGGTGCCCAGGCTGATCCTGTGCTCTCCAGCCATGCTGGACACGTGCCTGATGTGGGGCTGCCGAGAGGCCACGTATTCCCTGGAAAAGAAGTCACAGAATCACAGAATCATCTAGGTTGGAAAAGCCCTTGAAGCTCCTCCAGTCCAACCATTAACCTCACGCTGACCGTTCCCAACTCCACCAGATCCCTCAGCGCTGGGTCAACCCGACTCTTCAACCCCTCCAGGGATGGGGACTCCCCCCCTGCCCTGGGCAGCCCATTCCAACGCCCAACAACCCCTTCTGCAAAGAAATCCTTCCTAAGAGCCAGTCTGACCCTGCCCTGGCACAGCTTGAGGCCATTTCCTCTTGTCCTGGCGCTTGTTCCTTGGCTCAAGAGACTCATCCCCCCTCTCTGCACCCTCCTTTCAGGGAGTTGTAGAGGGCCATGAGGTCTCCCCTCAGCCTCCTCTTCTCCACACTAAACCCCCCCAGTTCCCTCAGCCGCTCCCCATCAGACCTGTGCTCCAGACCCTGCACCAGCTCCGTTGCCCTTCTCTGGACACGCTCGAGTCATTCAATGGCCTTTTTGGAGAGAGGGGCCCCAGATTGAACCCAGTAATCTGTGTGCGGCTGCAGGCGGTGGAGCTACGACACTCCCAGCGCTGAGAGCGTGGGGAAAGGCCGTGTGCTCCCATGGGCACGCTGCCCAGGGCCCTGCTGGGGCTGTGCTCGTGCTCGGCGATCTCGGAATTACGGCTCTTGTGGATAAATGTATTTCTTGGTTTGAGAGTCAACCAAACGTGAAGCCTAGAGAGCTGTGTTGGGAAGTATAAGCTATGTTGATGTTTTAAGCCTATGCTGCCTTTCGGAGGGAAATGCATAGCAGAGAGCTGAATGGATGCTGTGGGATGCTCACAAGTCCAGAGGTGCTGGCTCGCAGGCAGCCGGGGCAGTCTGGCTGGCTGTACTGCCACGTCTAGGTTTTCCCCTTCCGAGCTATTTTGAGTTGTGTTACATGCTTTCTTTGAAAGTCAGGGTTATAATTTTCAACTTCCAAGCTACTATAAAGAGTTAATATAACAGTTAGGGTTCAATTCTTAGAAGATGATGCTAGAAACTGGGACTGTTGTGCTTAATCCTACAGTAGTTTCTTTTAGGTTCAGTTAATTCTGTGCTCAGTGTTTCAGGGCTCTTGGCAAGTTTTTTGGAAGGTCAGAGGAGGACAGAAGAGGAGAGCAGAACAAACTTATTGTTTGATTTTTTTTCAAAGTAATCTCTTTCCCAAACTACATTAAGAAACATAATTAGTTTGCTTCTGCTATAAAACAAACTAATTTCTGAATAGCCTTTAATTGGTTGATGCATTATGGGAATAACGTACTCACACAAAACAGTTATGTCAGAAAACATTATTAACCTACTGATTAAGCTCGTGAAAGCTTCTTCTGAGCTGTTTAATCTTTGCAGTCATGAATATCTTATAAAACTTTTCACTCCCAGTACAGATACTTTCATTGACCAAAACTTTGAGCTTCAAATTCTCACGTTGAGCTGGTTTGCAGTGGGACCCTACGGACCAAGAGGCCAGGAGATCCCTGGCTCCAAGGCCCTTTTCACGTTGGCACGAGCTTCTCTTTACAGGAGACATGCAAATAATTTAAGTCTGAAATCTGTCCCGCTTTTAAAACTCTCGCAGCCTGTGTGGGAGGTAACTGGATGGTAACTGGCTACGAGTTTGGATAAAGCCGTGTGGAACAAACGATTTGAGTGCCAAGGGCAGCCGCGGGGGACCGGCTTTGTGCTGCGTCTGCCGGCGCTGCAGCCGCTGTGCGCTGTCAGTGCTGTGCCACAGGAGGACGGTTTCGAATGATGTGTTCGAGAAACCAAAGTCATTCCTGCTAACGTTTATGTTAATTTGGTCTCAGTTTAGTCGCAGGGAAAAACGAATGTGTACCAAACAGCAGATGACAGTATGTGCGGGGAAAAACAAATTGAATTCTGAGTTGCTAGGAGAGTGTCATAAATATCAGAAAATAAACTGTTTAAGCAGAAGAATTATTTTACAGGGTCACTGAAATCATCTGCAGATGGTTGTCCTCTGCTGCTCTTCCAAGCCAGAGCAAACAGGCTTTAAAATAAATTCCTGAATCATTTTTCTCAAGGTCTGTGCTTTGATAACATCTGCAGTAATATAAATGCCTCAGCGTATACTCACCGTGAATGCAGAGTCTGAATTACAGTCGCTGGCTGTCTGAACAGGCTAATGATAATCATTATATTGATAACAAATACTATTGCTTGCGCGTACAGCACAAGGTACTGTGATTTATGGCAGACCACTGGGTAGTGCTGCAATAAAATTTTAAATACTTACTTGAAATGTAGGCTTAGTGCTCTGGGAATATGGTGTTGAGCTGGTACGAAACCTGGTAAAATTGTTTTACAGTAATTAGTTAAAATGATCGGAACATCATCACGAGCAGTTACTTGTTATCCTCGTGTAAAGTACTGATCCATAGACCTTCCAAACAGTTTTTTAACAGTATTTTCTGTGAAGAAAACAAATTCTTTTGCTTTTAATCAGGGAGAAAAACCTTCCGGAAGATTGATGGGGTTTGTTGCCGAAGTGCGAAGCGGTATTTGTGTTGAGATGGAACGGCTCTCGCTCTCTTCTCGTAGCCGTGGTTGACGCGCAGCGCTGGCACTCACGCCCCTGACCTTGGTGGGGGGGCCGGTTTCTATACGCCGCTCTCTCACCCTCACGTTCACTCCTGAGGGTCCTCCCTGTCTCCTCATCGTAGCTCTGTTTTGGTGCGTGTAAACGGTCTGCTGCTGTTTCAGAAATGCTTCTGTGAAGCCGTTCCCACGTTTTGCGGGACGCCGGGCTCTGTGTCCCGCAGCAGAGCGCTCCCTTGGCTCCACGGTGCTGACTTTGGCTCTGCAGCGTCTGCAAGTGACCCCCTGGTTAAAGTCACTTCAGAGAAAGCGATCTAAGGATGCAATTTGCTGTATTTTGATGTAATGGAAAACTTTTCATTGCCTGTTGGCTTTTCAAGCATCTCCCCTCCTGATTCCTGTGCCTGTGATTTCTTTTTATTGTTACGCAGCTTATGGATATAAGCAGGGTCAGGCACCAACTTTGTTAAGAGCACAAATACACAGTAAAAGTCCTTTCATGAAAGGCTTATGCTCTCACTAGATAAAACACATGCAGGGTCAGAGGGGAAAAAAAGATTGCTTCCCCCATTTTATACAGGGAAAATGGAGGCTCACAGTCATAGTAGTCCAGAAGGCAGAGAATCGAAGCAAGATTGCTGAGACCCAAAACCCACGGTGGTTCTTTTCCCAAAGGGGTGTTGAGATGTGGAGAACCTCTAGCAGTTATTTTGGAGGAAAAACAGTAACGCACTGGTCTCTTCTTTTTTATCCTCACTCAAATTGCGAGTCTCCAGCTTTTAGGAAAATGTTCTTGCTAGGAAAACGTTCTTGCTCTTAAAATGAAAACGTGGAGCGCAAAGGAGCGGAGGTGTCAGCTAAAGGTGAATTACTGGCAGGTGACAAATTTCTCAGCTGGGTAAGGAGAGTCGTCGTGGTGGAGCAGAAGGTGCTTTGCTGCACTTCTCTTCAAAGTGAAGGCAGGATACCAGGACGGGCTGTGCCGCCATCGCGCTCGGCAGCGTGCCGAAAATCCCGCAGAAGGGGAGTTGACCTGTTCTCTCTGTGATGTGTGATGTTGGCGGAGGT
The DNA here is from genome assembly GCF_047716275.1 of Strix uralensis. NCBI lineage: Eukaryota > Metazoa > Chordata > Aves > Strigiformes > Strigidae > Strix > Strix uralensis. The sequence continues at coordinate 130,592,789 of NC_133975.1, forward strand.
GGAAATGGATCTTCTGTGCTGCCCAAGGCCTTGCTGGTGATTTAGTTCATGAGCTTGTGGGAGTTTCGGTGCTGCACAGATTTTGTACTCCCTGCCTTGTTTCTTTACTCTGACACCTTCTCTCGAACTCTGCAGAATATTTCCACAAGCCTGAAGCACTGGCAGGGTCCCTCTCTGGCAGGCAGTAAAGGAAGCCACACGAGGGAATAAGTACTTTAGGCTTTGTATACAAAAATGTAAGAGGTATGTGTGTTACTGGAGGGTTTTCTGTCAGGGCAACCCTGCTGTAGTTTAATCTTTTCACAAACTGTCTCAGCATCCGATGTTGGATGTTTGCCTGGACTGTAATCTTTCTGGAGCAAAAATGAATACAATCCTCTGGTTTTGAAAACCAGCAATAGGTATGTTATGACTTTCCATATCATGATTTCTAATTTAAATAGTGAAAAAAACAGGATGCTGTTTTATTTTTCACATACAGAATTATTTTTTCAGGATGACAGTTAAATTTTGTACCTTAGACACTGCGCGGCATCTGGCTGTGCATAAGGCTACATCCACAGGGGGCCAAAAATGTGCAGAATTGCCTTTTTGCTTCTCAGCCTGCAAGATGTCAGTAATAATTGAATTTAACTTTCATTGGGTTGACAAGAGACTAGAACTGGATTGAGAAATTGAAAAGTGTGACTTAAAGTAGAAGGTTTGCAACTTTTCCCTGCTATTTCCAATTAAACAGTTAAACAGGAAAGGTAATTTGCTGAACGTAAGAATAGTCCTCTAGGGTAGACCATTTTTATTGTGCCAACATCTGTCCTTACCCACGGCCTACAGCAGATGATTTAGGAAGAATATGAGGACAGGGAAAGCTCTGCAGTTCTTATGAAACAGCCCCTCCAGGATATATTTTAGGACCTTTAATTACCTGTAACTGATTTAAATCTTTAAACCTGTAGCAACATGTTTCACATTGTTTGTGAACTGCATATAAACAGCCCTGAAACATGTCCCAGCCTGTCGTCTTTAACTGTGGATACCTCTCCGTTCCTTCCAACCGCTGTTTCCGCTTGCCTAAGTGGAGATCTGAGAAGCCTCCGCGGATGGATGTGAAACGGATACAGCCATGCATGTTTCATAGCCGTTGCTTTAGAAGGTCTGATCTTGAAGGCGGAGGGTTCAAAGATCCTGCAGGGACAGTCCCAGGAGGTGTTTGCATTTTCCTAAAGTAAGACGCTGAAACAAATCCATAAAAGCGTAACGCCTTCCTGATGTTAAGATAGGCGAGGACAGTGGAACAACGTCGGTGCAAATCATTCCTCAGAGGGAGTCTAAATCTATATATTAGTCACGTATCGAAAGAGAGAAAACATATGTTTCTTTTATCTCTGTGTATGATGCAGATCCGTACTTCAAATCGAAATGAGCTAAGCCCGGGCCTTCAATTCATTTCACCTCATTACTTCTGAGTGTCTGACTTAGAATCTCCGTGTCGAGACGTGAGCGTGCTGTGAAACTTGTGTTGTGCATCAGTGTCCTGGCTTGCTTTGGAGTGAGTTTCTTGCTCTAACACCGTTGAAGTATAGTATGAAAAAAACATAACCTGCTTTTTCTTTTCTTTAGGAAAGATTGTTTGTCAGTGAAGAAAACGTTGATGGATTTCTAGACACTGTTTTATGCCCTTCCTTTTGCTCCCAATCAGCACTGGAAAGTCAGCCATTAATTGAAGTGCTTGATGTTACTGAGGACAGAATTCAAATCAGGTTGAAGGTAAGGATCTCTCTGGCAGGAGTACACATTGCTGCCTGCTTTATCTACTTCAGCAACATCCTATCGAATCTGACTGAAACACCTTTGTCCCTGTTTTGTCTTGATATAGCAGGGAAAAATGTGGAGTGGGGTCTATTTGCGAGTATAAACGTCAGTTTTTAGAAATGTAGGTTCACGTTTGTGCCATTTAATGTGATCAAGGGATTGAAACCTCCTATATTTCATTGGGAAGGTGGAGAACAGCGATATAATCATTAAAGACAGTGCTTTATCCTTGCAGGAATACAGCGTGGCACGCACACACTACATCTCTCACTGGTATGAAAAGAAAAAAATAACTAACTAACTACCTAGTATCCCTCATTCCGAGGGACCCCAAGTGCTTCCAGGTCAGAGCTGATGACAACGTGCTGCAAACAAATCCTGGCAGATGTCATCAGAATAAAACCCAGAATGTTGTTAAAATGGAAATAAAGAAGTGAATAATTGATGTTCTTCAAATACCCACAAGTTTGGGCTCACGTACTGGAGCCCACGGTTAGACCATGCTGTCTTTGCACAGATGCCTTGGTTTCCTGTTGTTTAGATAATTAAATACGGGATTATTCATCTTAAATGCTGGTCCCAAATGCGTTACTTGCAATATGTAAGGCCTCATTCAGGCTACCCTCCTTCCTCAGTCGCTTTGTCTATATAAAGGATGCAAAGTCTGTTTCTGAAGTCTGCCACAGGATTAAAATGACCTCTCTTTGCCAAATAGGAAATGGACAGATGGAGAAAACAAAATGTTAGTTTTATAAAGTGGAAAATGTGATGTAAAACCCCCAAATCAACTGGGATTTCTTGGTAGAGACTGTATCAGAAATGCTTTTAAAACTTTTCTTACAGGAAAGATAATATGCAGGGACAATCAGGTTACTTCTGTGGCCATAAACTGGAGACTGCAGATATAGTTAACGTGCAGATGGCTTCTTGGAAAGCCAGTTCAGGCGAAGCACGTGACCTCTGGAACTAAGCTGGAGGACTGAGGAGTTTACCCTGAAGATAGTGGCTGTGGTATTACTTGACAGGCTTAACTTTTGTAGCTAGTGTGGAACATACGTAAAAATTCAGAATTCAAATTGTTGGAGAGCAGATGTGTATCTTTCGGTACCTAAGAAAGGGAAGCTGAGACATCTTAAATCATCACACTTTCATGTGGGAGAATCATACAGTGCTGAGCAGGACTTAGTAGCGTTTCTTCCGTTTCTTGCTGGAGCGAGCAGAGGCTCTGGGGTTGGAGAGGGCTGGGCGTGCGCGAGAGCTACTCAGCCTTTGAATCCACGAATCCAGCTGCTCCTGGACAGGTGCCCGCCTGATCCCGACTGCCCGCTGATAGGCACTTATTTTGCTAAAGCAGTCAAGAGCTGCTGGTGAAACTGGGTAAGTGCTATTTAGACAGCACTGGGTCTCAGCTCATGCTCTCCGAGGCAAACTGCAGCAATTCCTGGCTTAACTCACTTGGGCCGATTGAGAAAGACAGCTCATTTACCAGTTACACCTTCCACATACAGCAGGACAGCAATTTCCCTAATTGCAAGGTTAAAATGTGCTTTTCACAATGACAGTTTGGATCCCTTGACTGATTTTGTGGCCCCTGAGTTGTAGAGAACAGCCTGGGTGTGGTGCCTGGCCGGTGTTCCCCGCTGGTGACGGTGATGGAGGCTGTGGCCCCTTGGCAGCTGCCCAGCAGCGTTTCCTATCGCAGAGGAAACCCTCGGGAGGCAAACGACCTCCCTGCCCCTCGTTCCCACGCGCGGTACAAGACCAGGAAAACCTCAGCACCACGCTGACTTGGCTTTCTGGAAGGAGACGTCAGAGAAACAAGTGTCTTGGCCTGTTTTTACAGCAGTTTTGTGTGCCCAGTCCGTTTCAGCTGTAAAACAATTCATTTATTTTCTCGACAGCCGCAGGAAGCAGCCCGTTCTGAATGCGATGGAAAAGGAGAAATGCTTAGCAGCTCAGGAGGAGATCTCGCTGAAAAGACAAACGGCAACTACCCCCAAACAAAGGCAGAAACAAACTGTACCGCAGCTGACCCGGTCCAAGGCGAACTTGCTACAGAAACCAGCAAAACTTCCACGTCTTTTGCAACAGCTGAAACAATAGGAAAAGTAGGTTGCAGTTCACACCATTGTTTGCAGCGTGAACCTTCTGACACCAGTTCAGCGATTCCTGGCGAATCTAGGGGAAGGGAACCAGATTTAGAAAGTGCTGTCAGAGGGGTTGAAACGGCCGCGGGCTCTGAGAACCACACAGGCCTTCTGCTGGGGGGGCAGGCGAGAGCCGGGGGGTCGGCACAGGGGAACCAGCAGGGCTCGGGCAGCAGAGCAGCCTCCCCGCTCCTGCGAGAGGTGAACATGCAGGATGGGAGCATGCAGGTCGTTAGAGATCACGTAACGCGCTGCCCGGTTGTGTTTCAGAGTTCTTTGCTGTATGAATTGGACTAGTTTAATTATTTTAGGATTTCCTTCTGTTGTTTGATTCTTACTGCGACTTCCACGTGCCGGTTTGTGACTTTAGGGCTAAGAGCAGAACGCAGGTTCCTACTGAAACTGTCCTGTTTACACGTCAACATAGAAAACTTACGCTGTTGTTAATTTTTGAAGTTAACAGGTCTGAGTTTTCTAATCACATGTATGGGCTAAAATAGTTTTACTTGTAAGATGCAGTTGAATGTGAGCTCACGGAAGAAAATGCATCTTTATTGTTTACACAACTTTCTTAGGCTCTTGCTACATTACAGGGAGTATTTGTGTACATCCTGCTTCTGCTGGCTCCCTCGGGAACGGCTTTTAGTCCACCTAGAAATGAGCAGTATTCACCATTCTTCAAACCTTTCATTTTGTGATAACTGCAGGATTAGACTTGCAGTGATTTTTTTTTAGTGATTTTAGTAATTAAATGAAATTTCTAATTACACTGAGAGGTTCTAATTAGTCTCCTAGAAATAATCAACATTTATACCATGTATTCCATCCTAGCGCATTACTTCAGATCCGCAGCATCCAGACATACCCCAGTCTGTCAACCGAACAAATTCAATTGCACAATAAAAACATCCTCTCTTGTTGCGCGTCTGCTACTAAGTATTTACAATTTGTAAAACGGATTCATTTTACCCAGATTTACTTTTCAAAAACAGTTCCCCACGAGCTTCAGCAGGCTCTTTGCTAGTTCATCCCTCTGAAGTGCGGTAACCAAAAGAACATATCTAACAATAAACTTTCAGTTCCCTTTTTCACTGCCGCTGAAATAACTTCTGGGGTTTTTTTTTTTGAGTTGTACAAGACGCAATGGGCTTTAGAAGAAAGTTAAAATTTGACTTGTTTCACAGCTTGCAGCGGGGGGACGTGGTGTGAGCTTTACTTTTATAAGTTCAGCGGAAGCCACAGCTGCCAAAAGCATCTGCCCTGCCCTCGACGCCAGCGCGGCACCGACCCAGCTGAAGGAGGACGAGAGGTTTGCTGGGTTCAGCTTCACCCTGCTCAGCTCCGTCACGCGGCTCCTTGGGGGAGAGACTGATGGGCTGAGGCACTGGCACAGCTTTTTCAGCACCAGCCCCGACGTTCTGAAACTAGAAAAATGAAGCAACTACCAAAGCTGGTACAGAATCGTGGCAGTTAAATGACCCCTGGAAAAAAAGAGCATCTTATGGCCGTCAAAATAACCACCTGCATGTTATTTAAGAGTATTTCACAAAACTTGTCGCTCTCTCAAATGAACATTTGACCGATATGCTCACAACCCATTAAGTAGGTGACAAATTGTGGTAAAAGGAAAGCCTTGCTTCCATTCTAAGGAGCTGGTGTAGCCAGAGTCCGAAGAGCACCAACCTATTTTCTCAAATTAAAAAATTGAAGTTTTTTTTTTTTCCTCCGAATTTCTCAGTATAAAATCTAACTATTTCATGTCTGTCACCTTAGTGTAGCGTTTTCTTCCTCTAACATACTTCTCTGTTCTACAAAAAGCTGCTTATGTGCTGCTGCTACCCGTTGTGCTTCAAAGCAAAGTGCCATTAAAGCCGTCGCACCGTTAAGACTTAAAACAGGCGAGGAAGTGTTGGATGCTAACGAAGGGCTCTGCTCCCTCCCGCTCACGGCTTTCAGCTCCAGTTCAGTGTGTTTCCATTACACAGCAGTATTTTTTACTGGTCGCTTTACACAGCTGACTAATTTGAAAGCGAACTTTTTTTTTGGATCCAAACAAAAGAGGTGTTGTGCCATGCATTTGTTACTCTATTCTGCCTCAATTAGCGAGTATCGTTAAAAATTTAATGAAGTTAAATGCACAATACTAGAAGGGGTGATGGCTTGTGTTCAGCCCTCTGGATTAAAGACAAGACACCCCCCCGCAGCCCTGACTTTCTAGCAACACAAGATGACATCATCTTTTTGTGAGAATCAAGAACTTCTCTGGTATTACAAAACAACTGAATTTTATTTCGGCAGAACTAAAAAAATCGTGTATTTATCTACATTGTAGTAAAAACAATGATTTTTTTTTTTTTTAATTTTCCTTCATATATTCATCAACACATCGCAACCAGACGTGGGTATCAGACATGAGGTGACCCCGGGCAGGAGGTGCCGGTACCTCTGGTGAGGCAGCATGCGAAGGCAGCCTCACCCCCCCCTGTCCCGGGCGGGGGAAAAACCCCTCACCAGAGCACTGCAAGCACCAGAAAAGATGCACTTATATACAAGTTTCTTCCTCCTCCCAGTAAACACAGCAGCGGTCACTTCCCGCGCAGGGACCGCGCCGCCGCTCTGAGCAGCAAGTAACCCGTTTCCAAAACGTGGTTGCCGGACACGAAAGATTACTATTTTGGGACACCTTTAACAAGAATGTTTATTCATATTAAAGCAGAAACCAACTCATAAATGCTTTTTATACACGTGTGTGCCTGTAAAAGACACTATGGAACAACTCAAAAAGAAAAAAAAAAGGCTGCGAGAAGGATCCTCACTGAAGTCTGCGGTAACTTTTACAGAGTTCGTGGTCCCTAATGTCTCCCCACCCTCCGTTTTTCACATGAGGGGAAAGGGGTGCCATGGAGTACCTTTTACTGACACTCATCGTTTCGGGAAACAGGTACTGTTGGTTGCTGTTCAAGAGAGAGTCGATTTTGGCACTCTGGGTGGACGGTCTGCAGGATTTCTTGTGGTGCATGCCACAGTCCCCCGTGTGAAAAATCCTGGGGATTTCAGGAACCAGCACTTTCCAGAACTTTGGAAGACAAGAGACAGTCAAGTGCTGCAGAGTCCAGTCCCAGTTGTAGTCATCGTAGGTGCAGAAGGCGTCCGTGCACTCGATGAGCTTCTGGTAGGTGTCTCTACCGAAGGCCATGCCCATGTTGTGCTCGGTGGACTTCCACGTCTTCATCTCCACCTTGTCGGCGCGGCCGGCGAAGCCACCGCGGACGGGGCTGTAGGTGCCCAGGGAAACGATTTGGCACTCGGGACACTCCCGCTCACGCAGGGCCCAAAGCTTTTTGAGGACGTGGTAGAAATCGGGCGCCAAGTAGTGATCCTCCTCCAAGAAGAGGACAGGCCCGGCGTGCTCCCGCAGCGCCCGTACCCGCTCCCAGACGAAATGCAGCTTCCACCACCAGTGGTGCTTGGTCTGGGAGAAGCGAGCTTCGCGGTAGTGCCCGAAGGAATCGGGGTACTCGGCGTTGATGCAGCCCAGGCGCAGGGCCGCCGCCTTGCCCACGTCGCGGGGGCAGTCGCGGGGGTCGTGCCCGGGGAACTCGCGGGGGTAGAGCTGGATGCTGAAGGGGAAAAAAACCTGCAGGACGGGGCAAAAGTCCACGCGTGCCGCCAGCCGGTTGAGCTCCTCGGCCCACAGGTCGTGGCTCAACACCAGCAGCACGTTCTCCACTCCCGCCGCCCGCCGCAGCGACTCCAGCAGCAACCGCAGGTGCTCGGCTCGATCGTGCACCTGCACCACCAGCACCACGTCGGCGGCGGCGGCGGCCCGCGCCGGGAAGCGCCCGGCGTTCCGCACCGGTTGGTCGAAGTTCAGTCGGTAAACGAGCGAGCGGTAACTCAGCGTCCCGTTCTCGGGGAGCAGCGGCGGGGCCGGAGATACAGCCGAGGCGTTAGCGGCGGAGCGGCGAGGAGGAGGAGGAGGCGGCTCGCTGACCCGCGGCGGCTCCCCGGTGGTACCGGTACCGCCCCGCTGCTGCTGCTGCTGCTGCCGCCTCCGCCCGCCGCCGCCGCCGGTTCCCCACAGCGCCAGCGCGCAGAGCGCCAGCGCCAGCGCTAGCAGCAACACCTTCCGCTTGTAGATCCGCAGCCGCATCCTTCCCGGCGGCGGCGGCCGCCGCTCCCCGCCGCCCTCCCGCCGCCGCCGCCGCCGCCGCCGCCGCTCCCGCAGGCAGCGCGCGCGCGCTGCCGCCGCCCCACGCGCCCACGTCGCCGCCCGCCATAGGCCGCCGGGGGCGCCGCCGCCGCTTTGCTATTGGTCGCCGGCGCCGTCACTCACCGCCGACTTCCGGCGGTGAGGGGAAATGGCGGGGGGGTGGCGGCGCGGCCGGTGCCCGCCAGCGCCTCGCGGGCGCTGGGCCCCGAGGGGGTTCAGCCCGGCTGAGCAGGGATTGGCCGGCGGTAATTGGGGGGGTGTGGGGGGGTGTTAATTAGGCAAAGCGTGGTGGAGCTGGAGGGGTGGGGAGGGGGGAACCGGGCTGCGGCGGGGGCGTGCGCACAGGGGCCCGGAGCAAATTCTGGCTTGGGAAGAGTTAAGGGAAAATAATTCAGTAAGAAAAGGATCCTGGGTTTGCCAGAATAATGTAAGAGGAGATAGAATAGTTTGAGATTGGCAGGAACCGTACATGAGAAAATCATTCTGGAATTGCGAGAAAGAAAATAATTCTAAGATGGCAAGAAGAAGATAAAAATCAGTCTAGATTTGAAAGAATAAGACAATAAAGTCACTCAAGAATGGCAAGAAAAAGAGATTCAGTCTGGAGTGGCAAGAAGCCAATTCTAGGATTGCAAGAACAAGATAATTTTAGAATTTCAAGAATAAATTTAATTCTACATTTGAAAGAAGATAAAACAATTCTAGAATTGCAAGAATAAGGTGAAATAGTTTAGAACTGCAAGAATAAGGTAAGAAAATAGTTATGGAATTGTAAGAAAATTCTAGAACTGCAAGAATAAAGTAAAATAGTTATAGAACAAGAATAAGGTAATTCTAGAATTGTAAGGAGGTAAGAAAATAGTTCTGGAATTGCAAAAACAAGGTAAAATGGTTCTGGAATTGTAATAAGAAAATTCTAGAATTGCAAGAACAAAGTTACATTTGAAAGAAGATAAAGGAAAACAACTCTAGAATTGCAAGAATAAGGTGAAATAGTTCTAGAACTGCAAGAATAAGGTAAAATTATGGAATTGTAAGAAAATAATTCTAGAACTGCAAGAATAAAATAGTTCTAGAACAGCAAGAATAAGGTAGGAAAGTAATTCTAGAAGGAGGTAAGAAAATAGTTCTAGAATTGAAAAAAATAAGGTAAAAAGTTGTGGAATTGCAATAAGAAAATTCTAGAATTGCAAGAATAATACATAATTCTCCAAGAATGTAAGAAAACATTCATAGAATTAGAACAATGTAAGAAGACAGTAATTTAAAGTTACAAGAATAATCTATAATAAAATAATTCCCCAATTAATTGCAAGTTGCTCGTCCTGCCACACTTTGTGTCCCAGCCCCTCTCCTTGCGGCCAGCTGTGAAATTTGGGGACAATTTCATGCCACATGCCCTGGTGAGGACAGCTCCTGAGGGGAAAATGCCGTCACCCAGGTGGGTGCTGGGGACCTGCAGGAGGAGGGGAGCTCTCCCTGCCACGGCTCCGCTTTGCGCTGGCAGAAATTGCGCTGATTTTCCTTCCAGAAGCTTCACAAACCTGACAGCTGGCCCCAAGATGAGTCTGGGGACAGCGGTGGCCACCAGCAGCCCCAGCGCGGGGCCGTACTGATACACACAGGTTTGGGGGTGGGTTATTTTTTAGTCTGGGTTAAGATCAATTCTCATTTCTCTAAGTATTTCTTCCCCCAAGGCGGCAGCTTCCACAGAGCCAGATTTAACATCTTGCACAGCTGTGGGTAAAACTCAGGCAACTGAAACACCGTCCAGCTGGGGTAATGCTGCCCGTCACACAGGCAGCGTAAATAAAAAAGACAAATATATAATAATAATAATATAAATAATAAATATATTAAAGGTCGCAAAGCACTTGGATAATGCAGAGTGGCATCAGCACAGCAAAATCAGGCCAATTAAAGAATGATCCAGTCATTCTTGAACGGATTAAAGAACGCAGCGTTCAGGAGCACCAAACCGAGACCCTGCCATCGAGGCTTTTTACCCCCAAACGAGGCAGGTGAGGACAGGTTTGAATTGCAATTAAAAGCATCTCCCGTTAGCGTCCTCAAATTCCAGGCGCGAGCCATTGGTGGGGCTTTAATCCGATGAGACCGAGCCCCGCAGTACTCGGCTCTGCAACGTCGGAGGCGAACATCAAACGACTCGAACAGCGGGGACCGGAGCGATGCTTCTGTGTCAAGGACACATTTTTTAATGACAGTTTTACGGCTTGACCTTTGCTGACCACAGCTAAGCTTTGCGTAACTCTGCAGGTTTCTCCTAATCACCTGGGTAAAACTGGTGGTTTTCAAGCGCAGCCTTAAAGAATAGCACTCCTTAAAAGAGAGGCTGGTCTCTGCAGCGAAGATAGAAACCACCACACAAACGGCCCTACAGTTCCCCACAAGTACGATAAATGAGGTCAAATAGTGTTTTTTTATGAGAAGAATTTTTGCCCAGTCCCATTTTTTTCTACAAAAAGCCCTAGCTGGGTCACCCACGCTCCTGCGCTTGCAATATCAAACAGAACCGTGCTCATCTTTTGCCGTCTGCGACAGCGCCTACACCTGCTAATCGGCCTTTTTCCCCCCGAACGAGCTCAATGAGCTGATGAGAAGCGAGAAAGGGGGATCTAAGAAACACCGCGGCGAGGAAAACGGCTGGAGATTTGTGCTGTGGCTTTCCTGAACTCTGAAGAAGGGCTTTGGCTCCTTCGCCACCTCCTGGCTGCCTCGGCCGAGCGCAGGCACGGAGCGTGGCAGCTGCCCGGGCTGCTCGTCCCTCTGCAGCCAGCGAGCCCCGAACCCCAACTCCCTCACCCAGCACCTCACTGCCGCTGGGATCAAGCTGCCATCAGAGAACTTCACCCTATGAGACAAATGTTTGCGGCACGGGGAGAGCTTGTTCGTGGGGATTGCAAGACACTGAGAAAATGAAGTTGGCTGGAACAGGTTCCCAAGGCAACTTGGGGGTATTTTACACCCCTCCGACCCCTCTGCTTGGCTGCACGAGACTTCCCTTTTCTTCACCTTTTGTTGAAAACGGCGTTTAGAAGGCTCCTCCGCATGTCTGACCTCCGTGGAGGTGGCAGGACGTTGCTAGAAGGTGCTCCAGTAGCAACACAACGCCACGCCGGCTGGGGAAGAACCTCTGCGGGCTCCGGCACCCTCCCGCCCTCCACGAGCTGCTGCAGCGTTGGAGGATGAAGGGAAGCCAAGTTCGTTTTGGGGGTGACATTTGCTTCAGAGATAACGGCAGCCCAGTGCGCATGCATGTGGGGTTTAAAAAAAAAAAAACCACCCCAGCAAGACGTGCAGAGCTGTCAGCAAACTATTCCCACAGAAAAAGCCCTTTCCCACAGCTGACAGCTCCCTTCCCGTGCCGAGAGAGGTTGTGCTTCTCTTCACATTGGCCTTTAACCCCCCAGCTGATCCCTTCTCCCAGCACAGCTGGCTGCCCTGGGAGGCTTCAGCCACACATCTGCATCTAAAATTCCCGAGGAGTCCCACAGGAGGCCAAATTTCTGCGTCTACTCCCCTCCTCTTAATCACACACTCCACCTAAGAGGTATTTTTCCAAATGAGTAATCTTCAGGCTGCTGCAATCAGGAGATCTCCCTCCCTTTACACCAGCATTACCATATGACTCTTTAAAACCCCCGCGGTTCGCTCTGCAGTTCTTGCCGACGATCGGTGTGGAGGTAAACAGGCACCCTTGCTTCCTCCTTCACAAATTCTCCGTAGATGAAGAGCAACGTATAAGGAATGATTCATCCAAATCTTCCTGTAGTTGCTTAAAAGTTACGGTTTTACAGATGCTGTGTGAAAAGAACACAGTCGAGTTATTTTGACATTCGGAGAAAATGTTAATGACGCTCAGTATTTCTAAAATAAAGGTTCCTCTTCCTCAGGAAGATGCGTCTCTTGGCCTTGTCGGAGCGAAGCCCCTCTGTAGGCGTGCTTCAATATTTATTTCTGCTGTGAATGAAACAGATGCTTTTGAAAACACGGGTGAAGGTTGTGCTCACGCAGGAGATGTTAAGTGATACCTGCAAGCCAGCAGAGTCTCCCCAAGCCTGCTGCTGCCTCTCTGGCTGCTCCTCACGCTGTCCCCTGAAGCCCAGTCTAGCTCAGTTCTGCTCTCCGTACCTAAAGGTGTCTTGTTTTCCCATTCAAAGTAATTGCCACAGCTGTGTATTTATCTGTGACCCAAAGAGATGCAAAATGTGCACTTCACTCCCGGGCAGTCAATACTGCTTCAAAAACAGCAGCGTCACGTGCTGCCTCCGAGCCATCACATGTCACCGGGCCTTTTGTTCCACGCTGTTTCAACACCCCAGCCACCGACCAGCTGACAAGACATGAAATAAGGGTGCGTGGATACTCTCAAGTATTTTGGTATCTTCACCAGGAGAAAGGCCTGGAGCTAATCCCTAGAATACACTGGATGATAAAACTCATTAGAGAAAACACAATTCACGTTGTACATAGAAGGGTTTCAAAATTTAATAAATCGACACGGTGAACAATTTGAGAATCTTTAAAATGTGAGAGTTATGAAACAAAGTTTAGGTCACATATTTGAAAAAAAAAAAAAAAAGACATTTCTTATATCACAAAGAGATAAACCCAAAAACATTTGCTCTGGTAAAAAACCAGCAATGCTGGTCCCTGCTTGAAGGGAGAATGCTGTAACAAGAACTGTTTAAAAAAGAAGCACCTGGAACGACATGACCGGTTTTGAACAGCTCAACGCTGTAATTTCTCCTCAGAGCAGCCTATCAAGTTGCTCTACAGTAAACAAGTCGGGAAGAGCCCAGTCCAGTGATAAAGCCAACGCAGTCACCTTCCGTGGGCAGAGTTCAGAGCCTCAAGTGTAAGCAAGCAAAGCAGTTTGATACCAGCAAACCTTCCTTCCCCTAGCCAGAAGAAAGCGCTTACCCCACGAGACAAAGACAACTGTCGTGGTACTCTGAACAAAGTCACAGTAACAGGGAAAGGAAAGCAAAATACATTCTAAGGAGGATTCATTCAAGCTAAGCATCGCTTTTTATTCCAACCAGAGAGAGATTCTAGTGGTGGAGGAACAGTCAGGCCACCAGATCGGGCTGACACTGCAAGACTGACATTTGCTCTCTGCAGCAAATGCCCTACGACAGCACGTGCGGGTAACAAGCAGAAAACAATTTCGGGTTCCCCCGTCAGCAGACAGAACTTTAGCAGAGCTTTTGCACCTGATAACAGTCACCCGTTACTCTGCAGGTACCTATCCAGGAACTGGGAGTAGCAGTCTAGAGAACAGAAGTAGGAGATGATGGGTGCTTCCGTACCTCCCATGTTATCCACGAGGACCACGGTGTGAGCGACGTGGTGGAGATTCATGGTCACGGTGATCTGAATGAAGCTGCTCAGACAGGCACTCCCGCACTGGCATGTTTTAGCCACTTCTAGATCTTCACAAAGGTGAGAAGGAAGGAGGTGACAACCATAAGGGATTCTGTTGAACAAGAGGAGTAAGTGTGAATTCACTACAAAATTAACCAAAGTTGCTCAAACGCAGTGACACGCCGTATGCACCCGCTGGAAGAAACGCCTCTCTGAGATCATAAACAAGGCAAATGTGAAATTTTGCCCCTTGCGGTATTGGGCTGGTTAGGAATTAAACGCCACTTTCCAAGAGACTCACTAAAAACATGCAACCACGTTACCGACCCCTAAGTACCAATGACCTGAACTCCAGAAGACCACAAGAACCAGGGAGTTCACACAAATTGTAACAGCCTGTATCGCTGCGATAGAGAATTAGAGAATTAAAAAGATTAGGAATAATGAGACAACTGGGCACATATCTGCTCCTCCCTCACAGTAGCCAGGAAGATCACTGCATTTCATCCTGGACTGACAAAGCACCCACAATTTACTCCTCACTCTCTACCATGAGGAAGTGGTAGTAGTGTAAAAACGCTGTATCCAGAGGAAACAGGAGAAAAAAAAAAAAAAGAGCCTTTTTTACAGCGGTGCTACACTACAGACGATAAATTAAATGTTCTCTTGATGCACAGCTCCTTCCGTCCACCATGTCAATAATGACATCCAGAGACAGGAACAAGAATTGCTTCTTTTTAAATTTGTAGCAGAGTGGCATTGTGTTTGGGGTACAAAATAATTTCCCTGAAGTACTCTGGCGAGTTAAACTTCAAAGTGTGGGTATCACCAGTGCCCAGCTGTCGCTCCAGACTCACAGGATAGGTCTCACTGACTCATCCCGACTACGCCTACACGTTCCCAATTCTTTCTACATACCATCATTCACATAGCGAAGACTCCTGACGAGGTTTGTTTTTTTTTTCCACCACCTCAATTTAGGACATCCTTTTTTTTTTTTTTCCGGTCAGGAAAAGCATAATCACAGCTCTGGTGCTTGCCCAGAATGCCATTATGAAGACTGATTTCCAAACATTTACTTTCGTGTCTTCCCTCCTTCTGCTTTCTTCCTTTCTCCAGGTTTTTACAGCCCATCGTCACTCGTCTTTCTCTCTTTGTTAATTCTCACCTCCAGTGAACGTCAGACAGAATGTCTGTTGCCCACTTGTTAAGACTTTTTTTTCTTTTTC